>NW_005871087.1:3403196-3570942 GCF_000147115.1 Myotis lucifugus
TCACTGCTCAACTGGCTTTGGGTACGTTTGACTTTGCTCCACCGCTTGGAGCCTGCGTATGCAATTAACCACCATCTTTGTTGGCGGTTAATTTGCATATCACCCTGATTAGCCAATGGGAAGCGTAGTGAAGGTACGGTCAATTACCCTTTTTGTCCTTTATTAGGATATTTTATAATTCTTTGTTTTAATTAGAAAAAATTTTAGTAAAATGTAACCAATCAAAATAAATAATTTAGGAAATTGCTTTAAATTTTAAAAACATTCAAAATGCTTTACCATATTTGGTCCTAATTACACTGTGAGATGGGAAGGGCAGAAATGACTTAGTCATCAATGTCCCTCCTTCTCTCTCCTCAGTTGCCATCAATGATACCATTACTTATCCATTAAAATCAAACAAACCAGACATTTGCAAATCATTCTTTTTTTTAAATCCTCACCTGAGGACATGGAGAGAGAGAGAGAGAGAGAGAGAGAGAGAGAGAGAGAGAGAGAGAAACATCAATTCGTTGCCTCAGTACATGGGGATCAAACTCACAACCCAAGTATATGCCATGTCTGGGAATCAAACTGCAACCTTTGGGTGCACAGGATGATGCTCAACCAACTGAGCCACTTCGGTGGGTCACAAACTATTCTTGATTCCTCTCTTTTCCATGTGGCCTAACTCCAATCAGTCACTATATGCCAACTACATCATTTTAATAACTCTCCAAACACCTCCAACCTCTGCCAAGATTGTCATAAACTGAGGCATTCATCACTCCATCATTTCTCACCTGGATTACACCAACACTGTCAAATTGGCAACCTGTCTCCAGCCTCACTAAACTACTCTCTTTTTCAACTATTTCCATTTTGTAAAAAGTTCATCTGATGCTTTCTCAGCAACCACATCAATGATTTTGCATTGTTGTGGTGTTTTTTTTTTAAATAAATACAAACTCCTTGGTAGAGCATACAAAATCCTTCATGATGAAGCCCTCATGAAATCTCAGTGTCATTTCTTGCCATTCCACTCACCAACCCCAGTCTTGCCTCCACCTCATGCACCATGTTTTCAGCCACACCAAATACTCCCCGATGGTCCCAGAGGTCTCCCACTGGAAATCTCTGCATCTGTTATTGTCTGTGCCCAGAATACCTGTCCTCATTGTTCCCACAGGTCACTTCCTATCCAGCTCTTCAAAATTCATTTGCCATGTCTACTTCCCCAGAAAGCCTTTCCAACTCCCCCACTAGACTTGAGTCAGATGACTTTCTATATGCACTGAGCCAAATCATAGCACCTACTCACCACTCTCACACTGTGCTGTTTTACTTTGTCAGTCTCATCACTAAACACCAATGGTGTCATCAAATATCATGAGCTTGCTTTTTTTTCCTCTGCATGCATTGTGTGCTATCCATTCCTTTAATGACTCTTAAGATACCTTAAGATACATATGCATCTTAATACATAAAGAGGGCACTCAACTGGGTAGAGCACTCAACTGGACTCTAGGGAACACGAGGTATATGTTCCTTGTCCTAGAGGGAGATTTCAATGAACCCAAGGAAAGAGAAAATTCAAGGAAAAATAATACAGACCACCATGAATGATGGTCCTACAAAAGATATGTCTACTCAGAACCTGTGAATGGACCGTTTTTGGAAAAGGAAAGGGTTTTTGCAAATGTAATTAAGTTAAGAATATTGAGATAAGATCATCTTGGATTATCTGAATGGGCCTTAAATCTAATGACAAGTGTCTTTATAAGAGGAGAAGATACTAACAGAAGAGGAATAACAGAGGAGAAGTTACATGAAGACCAAGGTAGAGATTAGAGTGATGTGTCTACGAGCCAAGCAACACTAACGATTGTTATCACCCACCAGAAGCTAAAAGAAGAGGCATGGAACAGATTCTTCCTCAGAGCTTGCAGAAAGACCCAGCCTCACCAACATCTTCATTTTGGACTTCTGGCCTCCAGAACTGAGAGGGAATAAATTTCTGTTGTGTGAAGCCATCCAGTTTGTAGTAATTTGTTACAGCAGCTTGAGGAAATTAATACACTAGATAATAACAATAAGAAAACAAGGCCTTCCTTATTTTCAACATGTTTTGGCAGAGGTTAACTCAATTCTAATCATTTACATGTAATCCTTTTCTTTTTCCTTGCATGCTCTTTTGCCCATAGTCAGACTGTAATATGGTGTTGTGCATGTAGAGCTGCTGTAAGTGCTTAGAAAATATTGATTGACAGATAACTACATCTTGTGTGATAAGAGAGAGATACCACCACAAGTAGAGCCAAAGTGAAAACAAATATAAAAATGTGTGCTTTCCTTATTTCTAAAAAGAAAAACAATCTGTCAGAAACAGGAAAGAACTGTCAAAAGTACAAGATCTCAAGTATATAAATTATGAAACACAAGTCACAGTACAAGTTGTTTTGTGACAGTGTAAATGCATACATTTTCCAAGATAGAACGATGAAATTATTCTATCCAAACTATCCAAATTACATGTGCTCCTCCCAACATTTTCATCATGCTCTACAGTGATCTCCCATTCAAGAGAGATAAGTTGGTAACTGATATATTCAAAGCTGTTTAGGATCTTAAATCAAGAGAAAAGAGTGTTTTCTTGAAAAAAAATTGTCAAATAAAAAAGGGAAAGATATATGATAGACGCTTTTGGCTGGAACTGACAAGGACAGGTGAAAAAGCGAGCCTGATATTCTTCCTTTTATCATCAGAAATTCAAAAGCCTGCACCCTCTATTCATGCCAACTATTGTACTTACTGCTGAAGGACAAAGTTCTGGAACTCATGGAACTTACACTCTACTGCTTCTCTACAAAGCTACACAGCATTATGTAAATCTGTAATAGAAATAGCAGTAGGATCCTCACTTCCTAGTCTTTTTTTCAAATTAATTTATATCACTAGAACCACCTATGGCTCTCTTTTTGACAGAGGAGGAAACTGAGGCACAGAGAAGTGAAGTGAGTTGCCTCCTGGTTGAACTATCAGAAGTGTATAGACTGTATTGAAACCCAGCAGCCCAGCTCCAGAGCTCTTGGGTTTAATTACTATATTACCTTTCGTGTAGATGTTATAAAAGCAACTGACAAGAATATTTGGAAAATCATCTTATGGAATAAACTAATCAGTCTTTAGTCTCCATCACAAAGCACAAATCAAATAACAACCTTAGTTTCATACTCACCATTTGAAAAATGTGGAAAATAATAATACTTACTTTGCAGGATGCATGTGAGGAGGATGCAAGCATAGGACAGCTGTGAATGTGCGCAGCATAATACCCAGAACAAAAAGGGAATTAAATAAATATTGACTTTTTAAAAAATTACACACAGACTGTTCCGTGGTCCCTTTCCTTGTTTTTTAAGCATTAGCTTAAAATGGAGCTGAAAATGAATAGAGATCACATTGAAACCTTCAAAGTATATAATAAATCCACTAGTCGTTGCCTGTGGCAGAAAAAATGCTATATTTTCACTAAACTGCTTTATTTTCCTCCTGGGCACACAGGCAGGCCATATTTCACAGGCCAGCTTATATCTAGGAGCCAGGAGGTCTTTTCTGGCCAATGGAATCTGAAGGAATATGATATATACCACTTCTAGATCTGGCGCCTAAAACCTACGCTCCTGGATCTAATGCATCAGCCTCTGTCAGGCCACTCCTCCTGCTGGAAACAACTAGGGGGGAAAAAAGATAAAATGGAAAAACAAAGTGAAGCAAAACACAAACTAAAAACATCTCTATGCAGCCATCAGGTATGCAGCCATCAAGCCTGGCAGCGTGATCAGGGCGTATGGAACCTGAAGGACATGATGCCACTGACCAGATACAAATAATCATTGAGCTGAGCATGACTTTCTATACCACTTATGGCGATCCAATCATCAATCAATGTGTAAGACAAATTACCGAGTTTGAAGAAACAGAGCAGAAAGCAGCTGCTAGAAAACTGAGAGGCTAAGCAGACCCAGTGGCAATGCATCCTGTCGGGGGAATAAAATTGCCAGTTTAGTGCCACCTAGGTGCAGATTCTCTGTAAGTTTACACTCCACAGTCAGAATGAAGTAGAAATGGACCAGATTTTCTAAGGACTAAAATGCAGCTTCAAGTCAGCTCTAATCCTTTAGCCAGAAACTAAACAAAATCCTTTCTGGAGAAAGATAATAGCATCCATAGACTCTAACATTTATTAACACAAGGTCTGACATTCAGTTCCGAATTACCAGGCTTATAAAGAGACAGAAGAGAAAAAGCAATGAACAGACCTAAGGGTGATCCAGATATTGGAGCTACCAGACACAGACTTTAAAATAACAGTAATTAATATGTTCAAGAAAGTAAGGTCAAGATAAAAATTTCACTAGAGAACTTGAATCTATGGAAAATCAAGTGGAAATTCTAGAATTTAAAAACATATATCTAATGAACCACATAAACTGATGCACAAAAATAGACCCAGAGTCAGAGAAGCATCGATCAGACCGTCAAACCTCAGAGGGAAGACAGGGGAGGGTCGGGGGAAGGGGGAGAGATCAACCAAAGGACTTGTATGCATGCATATAAGCATAACCGATGGACACAGACACTAGGGGGGTGAGGGCATGAGCGGGTGGGCGGGTGAGCATTGGGGGGATAAGGACACATATGTAATACCTTTATCAATACGGAAAAATATATTAAAAATACAATGGCTGAAATTAAGAATATGACTATGATTAATAGGCTAAAGGCTCTCATGGATAGACACCATGCAAAAACAGATGGGCAATGTAAGCAGAAAGATAGAAACCTAAGAAAGAACCAAAAAGAAATGTTAGAGTTAAAGAATCAAACCAACCATGAACAGAAATGAAGATTGTCTTTGATAAGCTGAGGAAAGAAACTGAGCCAGAGGACATTATCAATAGAAACCTCCCAAACTGCAAAGCAAAGAGTACAAGGACTGGAAGAAAGAGACTGAATTCTAGCAACTAAAAAAAAGTGCAACATACACATAATAGACACCTCAGAAGGAGAAGAAAGAAGGGAACCATAATGACTGACTTTTCACAAATTAATGTCAGACACCAAACCACAGCTCCAGGAAGGAAGCTCAGAGAACACCAAGGCAATTAAGTGTTAAATCTTCAAACTACATGAAATCAAAGATAAAGTCATAAAGAAGCAAGAGGGGAAAAACACGTTGCTTCTAGAGCAGTGGTTCTCAACCTTCCTAATGCCACGACCCTTTAATACAGTTCCTCATGTTGTGGTGACGCCCAACCATAAAATTATTTTCGTTGCTACTTCATAACTGTAATTTTGCTACTGTTATGAATCATAATGTAAATATCTGATACGCAGGATGTATTTTCATTGTTACAAATTGAACATAATTAAAGCATAGTGATTAATCACAAAAACAATATGTGATTATATATGTGTTTTCCGAGGGTCTTAGACGACTCCTGTGAAAGGGTTGTTCGACCCCCAAAGGGGTCGCGACCCACAGGTTGAGAACCGCTGTTCTAGAGGAACAAAGATAAACATTGCATCCAACTTCCAAGTCATGGGAGCAAGGAGAGAGTGAGGTGAAACATTTAAAGTGTTGAGAGAAAAGAAATAAAAGTGAGATAAGACATTTCACGATGAACAAAAACTTAAAAACGTGCCATTACTTACATTATGTTTTACTCAGATAATTCATCGAATTATATCCTTAACATAATAAAATGTATTGTTTTGAATGGTCTACAGAATAATGAAGCCTGGAGGTGATAGTGGACACTTTAGTGACTGTATCCACCCTTTCCCACTGTAAACTGAACCACCTGCCTCACTTGGCCATATCCAATTATAGATGGAAAACTAATTAACTTCAAATCATGTTCATAATTTTGCTAATTACAAAAGGCTGGACAATTTGACTTCTCGACCTAAATATAACAAGAATGTGCACGGGGTTCCCATGACTCATCCAGGGTCAATGTTTGAATTATGGGGCAATAACAAAAGTGTCGCATTTGTAATAATTTCAAAACCCTACTCAGGTGGTCTGGCTGCTTTTACCTTATCTCTGTGCTGAAGGCAGAGGGTGCAATGAAGGACTTAAGTCACAGCTGGGAAGAGAGCTGCCCACTCAAAAAGTCTACTTTGGACTTTTTGTGAATAAGACATAAATGGTATTGAGTAGAGTTATAGTATTTTAAGGCTGTTTGTTCCAGCATTTAGCCCCACCTAACTCATGCACCGCTATTAGAAGACTTGTTTGATGCAGGGTTGCCACAAACCTTCAATTTGTTAAAAATGCAATATCTGTGAATTGCAGTAAGATGAAGTACAATAAAAGGAGGAATACCTGGATAAAGTGCTCAAAATTGTGCTGTACACATGGAAGTCAATACCTGTTAGCAACTTTTTTTTATTAATGTGGATGTGATTATTGGGAAAAGAGATGATCCAAGCAAAATAAAACACAGGGGAGATCCATGATCAAATACATTTGGGAAATCCTGGGGTAACAAAATTGAACATGTTTTGTATGCAGGACAGTGATACTCCAAATAGAAGGACTGGAGCATGCAGTGTTTCTAGCACTCATTTGCTGAAAAAGAATACCTGTTTTTCAGAGCACATGTATTAACATCATTCATGCATTTAACAGGTGTTTATTGAGGACCTATTACATGTCAGCCACTGATACAAGGATGGACACGATTTGTACAGTTCCTCTCTCATGAAGAGAGCAGACAGCAGGGGAAAGATACAAAAACAAGGGAAAAGCAAATGAAATTGTTACAAACCAGGGAAGGGTCTATGAAGTGTACCTTTGAATCCTGGGAAAGTGTAGACGGAAAAAAGATATTCCACATGAAGGGCAGAGTCTAGGGGGGGAGGAAAATAACTCACGAAAATATTCCATGAAAATTAGAACCGACCTCTAGCTAACAGCTTTATTCCTTTTCCTTTGTTGTTTTCAAAGACTGATGTATAACCCCAACTGAAGCTTTATCTATTTAGGCCAATCATGGCATCTGTCTCATTACCCTATTGTGGCAATGATAATCAAAACACAGAATGGTACAATAGAGAAGAAACTAGAAACTAGTATGAAGATTAATTAGACCAATGAGGAAATGGAGGCTTAGCGAGGTCTCCCAGTGTCTGGTTGCCTGGAGCCACGCTGGTCCCAGTACATCATTCTCAGTCCCCACAGTTCATCATTTCCTGAACTAGAAAAAAAATATTTATCAAGCTTGGTACAGTGCTATGCGTTAGGGGGAATTAAAGTGAATAAAGTAAATAACAATATTGTCTCTGGCCTTGGAGTCTGGTTGCGGGGTGGAGCAGAAACACAGGAAAATAACACAATCAAGTGTAAATAGGATCTCCGGAGAACAATAGAATAGAAAGAACAGATGGAACTTCATAATGTCCAATGAATGTACAAGCGATAATTACTTTAAGAGTCTAGAGAAAGGTTTGGGATACCGGGGGAGGTCTTTTGTAAGAAATCAAATTTAGTTAGGTGTAGAATGTCTGCAAGGATTTGGGAGCCAGAGTGGAAGAGTCAGTTTCTAAATGAAGGTGATAATAAAGGAATTGCAGAGGGAATTCAAGGTGTGTTGTATTTTTCACGCATAACAAAGTATGGTACAGCAAAATAATTAAGCAGGGAACTCCTGTCAAGTCAAATTGATCGATTTAGTGGGGCCACTTGTTGTGAAACCACTCTTGGAGCTCAAGATGGGCTCATGGAGAAGAATATTCAGGTCTCCAGGAACCTCCTTTGGCCGTATCATTCATTCATTTACTCATTTGATATTTAGAGAAAATCTACTCTCTGCCAGGCAGTGTTCTAGGCTCCCGGGGGGGGGGGGGGGGTATACAAATAAACAAAACATAGTCAAAGGAAAGAAATACCTGCTGGGAAATTAGATTCTAATTCGGTGCTTCTCCCACCTGGCCGCACATTATCATTTCCTGAGAAGCTTTTTAGAAAGACCTGAGGAACTTTAAATACACATTAATAAGTGAGAAGAGCTCGTGTGAAGGCTACAGACTATAAAATTCTAATTATATGACATCCAGGAAAAGGTAAAGTACAGAGACAGCAAAAGATGAGTGGTTGCCAGGGCCTCGGGGTGGGTTTTGGAGAGGACAGGGTGGGGAGGTGGAGCACGGGGAAGTTTTAGGAAGGTGAAGCTGTTCTGTACAGATACTGTGATAGTAGATATAGAACATTTGCATTTGTCAAAACACACTATACAGCACAAAGAGTGAACCCTGCCCTGACCAGTTTGGCTCAGTGGATGGAGCATTGGCCTGCGGACTGAAGGGTCCCGGGTTTGATTCCGGTCGAGTGCATGTACCTTGGTTGCAGGCACATCCCCAGTAGGGAGTGTGCAGGAGGCAGCTGATCGATGTTTCTCTCTCATCGATGTTTCTAATTATCTACCCCTCTTCCCTCCTCTCTGTAAAAAATCAATAAAATATATTTTTTTTAAAAGAGTGAATCCTAACATAAACTATGAACCTTAGTTAATAACATACCAATATTGTTCACCAGTTGTAATTAAGGTACCACACTAATCTAAGAAATTAATAATGAGGAGAGAAGGGATATGTGGGAACTGCCTGTACTTTCACAACTTTTCTGTTAACCTAAACCTGTTCTATAAATATAAACTCCATTAATACTAATCTATTTGAAAAATTATAAATGTTATTAAAAACAAAACAAAAGCCCGGCCAGTGTGGCTCAGTGGTTGATCATCGACCCATGAACAAGGAGATTATGATTCAACTCCAGGTCAGGGCACATGCCCAGGTTGCGGGCTTGATCCCCAGTGTGAAGTGTGCAGGAGGTAACCAATCACTCTGTCATCATTGATGTTTCTATCTCTCTCTCCCTCTCCCTTCCTCTCTGAAATCAATAAAAGCATGTTTAAAAAATAAAACACACAAGAAAAACAAGACCTACGCTTGTGTCCCACCTGGAAATTCTGATGAAATAGAATAATGGGTCTCAAGTACTCTTTTAAAGTGTGGCCCATGCTTTTAAACCTAGAATACCAAGTGCTGGCAAAGATTTAGGACAACTGAACTCTCATGCATTGCTGGTGATCACATGGAATGGAACAACCACTTCGGAAAGTAGTTTGACAGTTTCTTACAGCGTTAAACATATACTTACTGTATGACCTAGTAATCCCACTCCTAGGTATTTCCCCAAGAGACATGAAAACTTGTATTCACATAAAAACCTGCACAGAAATATTAACAGCCTCTTTGTTGATAATTGCCCCAAACTAGAAAGAATCTGGATGGAAGTCCTTCAACTGGTGAATGGGTCACACACAGTGAAATACTACTCACCAATAAAAAATGTACCACTGACACACACAATAAGATGGATGAATTTCAAATGAGTTCTAAGTGAGAGAAGCCCGGTCCAAGTGAAGGAAGGTAATCAACAAATAAGCAGACACGCAGTAACTCGCATAGTGGTAAGTGCTGTAACAGTAACAAAGCAGGGAAGGGACATAGGCGTGCTACAGATACACTTGCAAGTTCAAATAGGGTGGTCAGGACAGGCCTATCTGAGGTGGCATGTGAGCAAAGCACTGAAGGGCATGAGGCCGTGGGACCCTGTATATGGGGGAAGAGTTTGGATTTTACAGGAAGTGCATTAGAAGCCACTGGAGTCTGGCTGGGTATGGCTCAGTGGTTGAGCTTGGTGTGGCTCAGTGGTTGAACTTGGACCTATGAATCAGGAGGTCACGGTTCGATTCCCAGTCAGGGCACATGCCAGGGTTGTGAGCTTGGTGGGGGGCATGCAGGGGGCAGCCAACGGATGATTCCCTCTCATTATTGATGTCTCTCTCTCTCTCTCTCTCTCTCTCTCTCTCTCTCTCTCTCTTTCTCCCCCTCTCAATAAAAAAATATATTAAAAAAGAAGAAGAAGCCACTGGAGGGCTTTATGGAGAAAGATTATAAATGGAAAACTGACCATTCTAGCTGCTAGCTAGAAAATAAATCCTTGTGGTTTTAGAAAAAGAAACAAGAGGTGAGTGAGAAGACTATTTACAGTAGTTAAAGGGGAAGATGATGGCTGGGAGAAAATTTCATATCACACAACTTCCCTCCACAGAGACACACATAGTTTCGAAAGCGGACATTCTCTCCCTAAATGGAATGGGCATCTCCAATAGGCAGGATGTAACTCGCACAAACTGCTAATTAAGACGGCAATGCAAGGAGTAAAAGAAGAAAAATCCTTCTTAATGTTAGTGAGATACATGTTTACTGTCTCCAATGAAAAGTGAATAAAGCTCAGTCTGATTATCACTAACCTGTCGTCTGAAACTGTGTGTTGATGAGAAGGCTACAGGACACCACGGATGGGGAGAGGTCAAGAAAGAACAGTTCAGCTAAATGGCCTTAAAATAACTGCCCATCTATCTAGAATGTTCCTCTGTCAGCAGAATCCTACCCAAAACCAGCTCCTTAAGTCCCTGAAAACCTGGGATTTTGGAACCATTACTTGCAAATCAGAACTAGAGGAGCTGAAAAATCAGGCCCCTTGCCCAGGTTGAACAAAGAATAATAGGCACAAAGAGCCAATGTTCTTTGTTTCCTTCTTAGTTTGGTTTTCCCAGAAGCCACCCCAAGCAGGGATTTAAGTGGCAGCGTTTACTTGGGAGATGCAGGAAGTGTTGCTAAGAAAGTGGGGAAGAGACACAGGGAGAGAAGGCAGCCCATCCAGCCAGCTTCCCTTGTAGATAAATGGGGGTGAATTCTGAGTGGAAACTGTAAAAGAATACCTCGGAGTTATAGCACCCAAGCAACAGGAAGGCGGGGTATGTACTAGGTGTACCGGTTAATAATGCAGGTTATTACAATAGATGGAGTTACATGTATGTTGATATATATGCGATTCGATATGTATGCTATTTTGTTGTATTGACAAGCTTCAAAACTTCATGTCAAATTTTCTGAAGGTGTTAACATCATAGATATTTTTACATTTAAAAATGGCAGTAAGAGTATTATCGTGTTTTCCTTGGATTACAAAATCCGTATTATTAACCAATTAATAGTTAATCTGCACTAGTAACTGGTTAATAATTAATCCACATTATTAACCGTAATAATGCGGATTTTGTAATCAAGGAAAACACAATAATTTCAAGAGAAACATCAAAAGTGCTTTATTCAAAGTAATGTCCATCGCTAGCTACACATTTCCCCCATCTTTCAGGTAATTAGTAGATACCGTCCCAATAGAACTTTTCTTGTTTGAGGCAGACCATTCAGAGACCCAATTTTCCACTTCTTCGTACATTTTGAAGTGCTGTTCAGAAAGTGCGTGTGCCATCGATTGGAACAAGTGGTCATCTGAAGGAACAATACAACAAAATAGCATACATATCAAATCGCATATATATCAACATATGTGTAACTACAGCTATTGAAAAAAATCCGCATTATTAACCAGTACACCTAGTTCACACCTATCAGTCATTGGTTGAAGGCTAATGAGGAGCAGGAAATCGTTATTTCCCAAGTACTGCAAGCCTCCTAATGTGGAGGCTTTGGAAAAGAGTCTTCAGGCAAAGAGATGCAAATACCAGCATTTGGAAGTCAAAGGGAGCGCTAAAACCATATGGCCCAGGGGATCAAGCAGAGCCCCCCCCTCCCCCCTCCTCTCGGATTCTGCCAAGCACATACTTGTACTTCTTTTTGTCCCAAGAGCGGGACATTTCTTTACCTCTGGCCAACATTTCATCTGCAGAGGAAATAATTTCAACAAATTGGAAAAAGGAGGAACTCTTCTCTCCATCCATTTCTCTCAAAGCACTCCTCATTGATTTATCCATTACATTATTGTTATAAATTAATAAAGTAAGGCACGCGTTAATTTACTTTATAGGTTTCTCAGCCACTGATTTCCTATTATCCCTTTCTATTACTCAACTCACTGACTCCTGCAGATAAATTGTCTACAATGTAAATGCATCCCAGACTCTTGGATTTTATTAAGTACATAAAAGGTGTGTTATTTGTATTAACAACTCAACTCATCACCCCATATTCAAAACTTCCCCAATTAAGCTCAAGTGCATGCTAAAATAGTAAAGAGATTCCTGATTTCTAGTTAATACTCTTCTTGCCTAATGAATTGCTCATTCTTTCTAATTCTAGTGCCATTTGCTTAATTTTCTTTTAATTTCTAAAATGTAAGAAAATCAAGTCTAATTTTCTAGATGTGTGGAAATATATTGTCTTAATATTGCTCATAAAAATTTCTTAAGAAAGTTGAAGAAAAGTGGCATAATGAGTGTCAAGTAATACACAGTGCCAGATACACAGTAGGCACTCAATAAGTGCTTGTTGAATGGATGAATGAGCCTACAGTTAAATTACCAATGTTCCAGTTATCACTATACCAGCTTGTTGATTTATCTAGCAGCTATTGTCCTCACAGGTTTTTGGTGAGCCTGGTAAAGTAAAAATATATGCATGTATTTATACAATTTCTTAGGGCTAATTGGTAGTTCTTTATTTTTATAGCCCTTTCATGCATTAATAAATTTCATTAAAAACAGAAGCCATTATTCCACTAGTTTATTCATTCAAAATACTTATTAAATGCTAACTGTGGGCCAGGAATCATGAATTATATAATGCTGATAAGGTTAAAATAATACCAAGTTGTTTAGGACATCATCTGTGGTAAATAGTTTATAATGCAACCATAGTGCAGCCGAGAGAGAGAGAGAGAGAGAGAGAGAGAGAGAGAGAGAGAGAGAGAGAGGCGGGGTGGGGGGGGCGGGATTTTAAGGAATTGACTCACATGATTGTGTGGACTGACTAGTCTGAAATTTGTAGGCTGGAAATTCACATAAGAGTTGATGTTGATCCTTAAATCCAGATTTCAGGCTAACAGTTGGCCAGAAACTCAGTCAAGATTTCTAGTTTACAGTCTTGAGGCAAAATTCCTTCTGGAACCCTTAGTCTTTGCTCTTGGGGCCTCCAAAGATTGTATAAAGTCCACCCACATCACAGGGGTTAATCTGCTTTATTCGAAGTCTACCGATTTAATTGTTAATCACAGCAACATCTAGACCGAGGTATGACCAAACAATTGAGCACCACAGTCTAGACAAGTTGACTCATAAAATTAACCAGCATCGTCATGGAAACAGTGGTTCTCAAAGTGCAGTTTCCAGCCAGCTCAACCAGCGTCACCCAGGAACTTGTTAGTAACAAAAATTCTTGGACCTTCCCCAGATCACCTGTGTCATAAACTTTGGGAGTGGGGCCCAGCACTGTGATTTTAACAAACCCTTCAAGTGTTTCTGATGCACATAGGAGTCTGAGAACTGCTGGACTAGATAGAGGACTAGGTTCAATGTTTAGGTCATTAAAGAACGTGTTAACACAGGAACAGGTTATTAATTGCCTTGTTTTTCATGAGCTTTAGTCATTTGATTGATTCCATGTTTAAATGGCATATCTGACAGTCCCAGCAATATCAGGTTGTATTCCAATTTGGGAGAAACAAAAGAGAGGACTATGGATTGTTTCTAAATCTTTACTCAGGGATACTAAATAAGTAATCCATTGAACTCTTCCTCCTTCACTAAGTCGGGGCTCTTTAGCTATAAGACTCTGCTAAGCTGGCTTCAATTTCCTTGACTAAGGTCAATAGAACCCACATCTGAATTTGCCTCAAGACTCTTCAACAGTCTTTCTATTGGTATTGATCATACAAGGGGAACTGTTTCTAAACTGTTCCATGGCAGTCCGGAGACAATATATTAAGATAACCAATGAGAACGGTTACTGTTTCAGCTCCTTTCAGTGATTTTAATACCCTATTTTTCACTGGCCCCCAAGCTTTTGCTCTCAGTTATCTAATACCACAATAAGGCACATAACGATGGCGTGTAACAGTATGCATTCACTGCTCTTGCACTAAGGTAGGTGGCTCTGCTGATCTAGACTGGACTCAGTCACATGTCTAAGGACTGGGTGACTGTGGCTCTACTAGGATGGCTTTAGCTGGGTGATCACAGCAACTGGACTCAGCTCCATATCTCTTATCCTCTGGCATCCTCACAGGGCATGTTCTCATGATGATGAAGAGTGCAAGAAGAGGCCGACCAGAAATGAAAACTTGCTCATTTAAGCCTCTGCTTGCATCACGTCTACTAAAATCTCATTAGCCAAAGCAAGTCATATGGCTGAGCCCAGAGTTGGGGGATGGAGACACTGCAGAGTTACATGGCAATGGGCCTGATTAATCCAGAGAGGTAAAGAATTGAGGCCATGTTTAATATCTACCTCACTCTTGATGCAAAACTCTTCCCTAACTGCCCTCCTCACCTGGCTACCTCTTACTCACCGTTTGGATGTAACTTAAGTGTCTCTTTCTTGGGAAATTTCCACTGACTCCTCAAAGCTGGATTCCATCATCTTCCTCTGGGCTTTTCTTTAACCCCCTATCATTTCCATCGCTGCAGCCCTTACAATATGAACATGAGTTAGCAAATCCAAGAAAGCTAACTGAGCGGGATGCTGATAACATATATTTGAAAAAGGTTGTAGTATCTGGTTACTAAATGACTGAAGAACTACATTAAAAATTCATTGGTCTTAGAGATTTTTAACTTCTAGACTAAGTGACACAGAATTCTGTCAACTGCGCAGCCTGATTTTCAATACCCACACATACTACTATGCTTTGCCATATGCTGTCCCTTCTACCTGTGACCTCTCCACTCTGTGCCAAAGTAAATCCTCCCCAACTTTCGAGTTTTCACCAGTCTTAGGTAGTAGTATCTCTGACGGCCCCACAGCTCTCCACTTACCTTTATTCTGGCACTAATGACTCAGTTTTAGAATGAGTGGTGTGAAGGTAAGAGATATATACACCTGCTAATGAAAAGACTCTTCTCATGTCCTGCCAGGTTGCACCCTCAGCAATTGCAGAGATGGAATGGAAACTTACATCCAGGGTGCCCACTGTGGACTGGTGCCCAGGTATCTGTATGAGCATCAGGCAGCAGTAGCCTCACTCTCTAATCTTCACCATTTGATTCCAATAAGCTTAACTAATTAGCCTTCTGCTCAGGCTTTGATTTCCAGTTTCCTTTCAGTCACTAGAGCCCCTTTGCAAATCCTAACTTGGGCCTTGAACTCATCACTTACGTATTGTCATAGACTCTGCTTTCAATGTAGTTTCCTGACTAACAATTCAAACACAGCAGCAACTCTAGGAACCCTCAACCCCAAACACATACCCAAAGGCTGTTTTTGCTCAGCAAGCCCCTTGAATCTGACCTCCGAAGGCCAATCCTTTTTTCCAGATGTCCTACCTCTACTTATTCCCACTGAGATTCCAGCCTCCTGTTCAGTTGACAAACAAGCTTTTAGAATTGCTCTCATCTCTCATTCCTTTTGATTCTTTCTCTGTTTTTTTTAATCCCTCTCTTCTCTAAAATATTAATTTCCCATAATGTTTTAGTTCTCCCAAATTTGTGTTTTCCATCCCCATTTTCTCTTAGGGAGTTCCAGCCACTGAAGAATCATGCCTTCCCTGCCTGTTTACCTGCCAGCCTGAGGTGGGAAACGAGATGATGGGATCTTACAATAATCAGAAAAACACAAAATACAGCCTCAGCAAGTACACATCATTAGCAGGAAGCAAGTGTGTCCCGGGAGTGATGATTAGGCATTTAATAAGGATGGAAAGCTTGAAAACTGTATTGCAAAGAGAATGAAAAATAATCACCGACTGGCCAATTTTGGGGAGTCAACAACTTCCAAGTAGTTTGATTCATAGCATAAAAGGGCATTTAAAAAAAAACCCAACAGAGCCCTAGCCAGGTTGGTTCAGTGGGTAGAGCATCAGCCTGTGGACTGAAGGGTCCCAGGTTTGATT
Organism: Myotis lucifugus; assembly: GCF_000147115.1. Classification (NCBI taxonomy): domain Eukaryota; kingdom Metazoa; phylum Chordata; class Mammalia; order Chiroptera; family Vespertilionidae; genus Myotis; species Myotis lucifugus. The sequence goes on from NW_005871087.1 coordinate 3,419,164, forward strand.
CCAGTTAAGGGCACATGCCTGGGTTGCAGGCTTAATCCCCAGTGTGGGGTATGCAGGAGGAAGCCAATCAATGATTCTCTCTCATCATTGATGTTTCTCTCTCTCTCTCTCTGTCTCTGAAATAAATAAAAAATATTAAAGAACAACAACAACAACAACCAACAGACCACCACTCTATGCAGTTCCCTACTCATTCTTCCAAGGGGGGAATGGAGGCCCATTCAGGAGTTTCTACTATGGATACAGGTGGTCCTCAGGGCTCCATCCTGACTCTACATGCTCTTCATCCACATTCATGGGTTATATGACCACTTTAAACTATTGATTCCTACACCCATGGCTTTAGCCCTCTGCATTCCAGACATCCATATCTTGGAGGCAACTTTGTGCTGTTTAATTTTTATTTGTCCTGTCAAATACCCTTTCTACCTTTCTTCACTCTGCTCTGGGCTCCAAGAGGCTGTGTTTGTGAACTTCATCAACCATTTCCCTGGCCTTCTGAATGCTAGGTGAGTTTACTTGGTCACTGGCTGGAGCTCAGAGGAGAAGAGGAGAGAGGTTGAGATCTTGATTCCCCCAGGTTTCTCCCTGCCAGGTTATGTCCTAACTGTGTGACTCAGAACCTGATGCGGCCTCTCCCACCACAGTGGTGGACAAAGGTTAATTATTGGGGTGCAATGACTGCGCTTCTTGGGGAGACTCAGAAACCTGACCAACCTCACGTAAACACATAAACAAGATACAGCAGCTGAAATGAGGCTCTGCAGGACTACAGTGGGGGGACATTTATGATTTTTAAATGTAAAAAAATGGGGTAGAAGCTTTATTCGCTTTTATAATGACCTGGCCCTGTCTCCTGTAGCTATGGTAGAATAGTCAGCACAGGGCCTGGGTGAATTCCAGCAGGAGGAGAGAGACCAGCTGTGCCTCACTCATAAAAGAAAGCCACAGGGAAGGGCTGGGATAAATGAGGAGACAACATGTATGTCAACAGAGCAGTGAGGACACAGTGGGGTAAAGTGAGCGAGGACAGAAGCATCCTAATTGTTAACAGAGACAGGGAAACAGGCAGAACTAGCAGGGTAAAGGCTGCACGGTGGCACTGTCCTCTGGGGAGCGAGGAAAGAGGCTGCAATTGAGGGCAACTTTGGGGCACTTCCTTGGAGTTTATTAAAAGCACAACTGCTTGGGGACCAAATGGGACCTTCTGCTACCAGTTCTTCCTGAATGTTTGCCGGAAATGCCTTTTCCTTTAAAAAGTGAAAGAGATTCAAATTTTGTTTAAGGCTGTGGAGAATTTTGAAATTAAACACCCTCAGAGGTAGAGTTCTTCTAGATGATGAGTAGAAATAAAGGCTCTTTATGGTTTTCATTATGACCCTGCAGAGAAAAGGTAGAGAGAGCTTACGGGGAAAGCAGCCAAGATGACTTCAATGATGACCCTTCCAGGTGCCAGCTAGGTGCTTGGTGGAGGCTGGACCTGAGGTTTGCTAACCTTCAGTAAGACTATTACCCAACAATGTAAAATATGGGTTTACTTTCTATGTCAAGAACAAATCACTTCTTAGTGCAAATTGGAGCAATTAATCATAATGTTAAAAATTAGCAAAATGCACAGGAATGAGAAAACTGAGATGATGAGAAGTTCAATGACTGCTGAAGTTATTATACACCTTTCTTTTTAAGTATTTAATCATCTACCTCTTTCCTATCAACTTTATGGATTTTGGTGTTTGATGAACATACAAGCGAACTTTGATCCAACTGAAATGAAATATGTATCTGTCCATAAACTATACAGATGTATACAGATGTATGCATGAAAATGTGTGTTGCAGCTTGGTTTATAGTATTGAAAGCCTGGACAAATGGTCATCAATAAGAGACTAATCAAATGATGCTACATTGTCATCCAATGAACTATTAGGCACCTCTTACTCTGTTTTTGGCAATGTTGAAAGATCTTCAAAATGTATTTATTACAAAATAACAACATACAATTGTAATGGCTTTTGCTGTTGTTGTTCATGGGGAATATTTCCATAATAAAGCATCTCAAATAAAAAATTACAGCATATAACATGTATAACATGAATAACCTCCTTGTATTAAATAGATACACATATAATATAATTTAATATGCATAAAAATTTCTATAGATTTTCATTTAAAAAAAGAGTGGTTTTTATAGTAAGGGGTAAAGTTAGGGCATGTTTGAGATAGAAGAAGTTTTAATTTTCATTTTATATCCTGTACCGTTTGCATTTTAAATAGTGCAGATAAATTTTAAAAAATATTTTAAAAGTTAAAAAGCTGTTTCTCTGTGAGGATGTATAGTTGAAAATGGAATCTTCTTAAAATTAAGATACAAATCCCTGAGCAAAAAACAATAGTAAGATGGAGTCAATACTTTAATAATTTTTTTAATCCTTTATGACCAACCAGAGTTTATCCAAGGGATGTAACAGAGGTTTAATATTAGAGAATCTATTAACAAAATGCATTACATCATTAGACCAAGAAAGAGGAATTACATAATCATCTTAAAGAATGCCAAAGGACACTTAGTAATAAGAAAAAAACTGATTAAAAAGAAAAAACCTTTATAAGTAGTAGACTATCATAACAGATAAACAATAAGTACCTAAAAACAACAGCCAACATCATAATTGGAATTAATAGGACTTTTATATTTTTGAACTTTTAAAATAATGTCCATGTTGGAGTTTTACATTTTAAAAAGGTATGTTTCAGAATCTGTCCAGAAAATTCCTCTAAGAAAAGTGAGAAGGATAAATATGTGAAGCTTAGAAAGCATGCTCAGTACTAAAATAGACCCAACTCATTCAGCCCCAAATTCATAGACCAAGGAATTATTTTAGAATTTAGATTTTATCACTGACAAATTTGAGAACCCTTAAACTCTTCTCATGTATGACCCTCAACTATCTTCACCATGTGCTGTTCTTCAAAATCATCCAGTGAGAAATGATTTGGCAGTTTCTCTGCGATCAAGACTGTGTTAGGTTTGAGACTCACAAAATAGAAAAATAAAGTAAGAAAAGGGTTAGAGGTACTGAAGGTTCCCAGGTGTCAGGATTTGAGGTGAGGTCGTGGATTATAATCAATTCTCACATTAGGGAATGCTGACATCAGGTGACTAAGTAGGCTGGAGAAGGCTGCTAGGGGGATAATAAGATAATGTCTTTCATGTTTTCCTAAGTGTGGACAGTTGTGAAATTGGCAGTAAGGAGCCAGGAAAGATGGCGCAGCTTCTATAGAAGAATGCTACAAGGCAAGTAGTAGCCTTCTAGAAAACTGGGGTTCCAGTTAGGCATGAAGAGGTGGAGAGATCACTCAGGGGTAAGTGTGAACATATAGCGATATTTGTTCACAATGGAACACACGTTCAAGAGCTTGAGAGAAGGTACAAATTTGGGTTTCAGGGTTCAAGTGGATTGAACAGGTGACTTTTCATTCAATACCAAGAATTCCCAAAACAAGAAGACTCACTCAAAATAAAGACTTAAGTGAAATATTCTAACTTTGACACATTGATGTCACAACAGTCCATGGACACGAGCTTGTGTGGTAATTGTTAAGTAACCAATCCAAGACTTGGATTGAGATCTACTGGCTCCCAATTTGGCATTCCTCACATCTTACCCTGCCATTGCCAATGGTTATTGAGCATGTTCTCTGAGCAAGGCACTATGAGGAAGATAATGGAAAGAGTTAACGGACCAACCCTACTCTCAAAAAAATACTCAGCATAACTCAGAAGAGCTGTGACAGTGATTTTTAAAGTTTAGCATCACCAAAATCATCTGGAAGGCTTATTAAAGCACAGATTGCTGGGCCCCACCCCCAGAATGTCTGATGCCGTAGGTCTGCAGTAGTAGATCCTGAGAATCTGCATTTCTAACAAGTTCCCAGATAACATGGATGCTGCTGGTCCAAGGACCACACTTTGAGAACTGATCTATGAGAGACAGTCAACTATATGTCATGGGAACTCGGAGTATGGAGATCCTCATTGATGGAGATTAAATTCATACCATGAATACAATTTTGATATGATTCCAAAGTTATGACTTCTGAGTCTGACATTCTCAGAAAATCACATATGGTTAACACAATTTTTTTAAAGAAGAGCCCAATTTTAAGTAAATTCAAATAGCAAGGGGGTGTACACTGCCTGGTTCAAGGCCTACTCAAGCATTAGAAATGAGGGCTTCCGCATACTCTCTTTACAAAATCAGATTACAGTACCAGATCCATGGGGTAGAAGCTCATGGTCATTGCATGTGTGGGCGGGTCTGACCACAGAAAATCTCCCTCCTCCTCCAGCATTCCTGGGAAATATAATAACCACGAGAGCTACAGTTTTATAGTAGCTTGCAGCTTACAAGTGCATTTACATATGTTTACCCAAGGGGCCAATTGAGAAACATGAGTAAATGTGCTATAAACTGCAAAGTCTATTTAAATATTAGCTATTATCATAATTTGATCCTTACAGATAGAGCATTGCTCTCTATCTTTAGCCTATGAATAAAGTGAGACTACAAGAGAAAAGTGCCTTGAGTATGGTCAGAAAACTTCTAAGTTATAGAGGTACAATTAAAATTAAGATTTGGAATTTGGATTCCAGGCTCTGTGCTGGTTTAGACAGAGGATATACGAGAAATGTTAGTCTTTGTTGTACGTGCTCCATCCATAGTCACCAAGGGAAAGACAGCCCTGGTAGCCATGTTTTATACCAGGTCATTCTCTGCACTCTTTTTTCTCTACGCAACTCCAATGGCACCTCCACAGCTCACTGGACCAGCGGTGAGAACTTGACCACTAGAGTAGCCAATCCATAGGCCTGGATTAGATTATGTTTTTCAAACTTAAATGTGCTTTAAAATCACCTGGAAGCCTCTTAAAACAGATTTCTGGGCCCCAACCCCAGAGGTCTTCAGTATGGCCTGAGAATTTGCATTTCTAATGAATTCCCAGCTTCTGCTGCTGCTAGTGGTCAGGGGGGTCATACCTTGAAAACCTCTAAATTATAGGATAGCTAGGCCAATCGGATTCTCTTTCTTCAAGATGTAAAACAGGAAATTCCGAGAGCAAGAGGTACTTAACAGTGGAGGAGGGAGATGAAAAGAAATGTGGAGAGGGGATTAATGAGTAAGAGCTGTGGGAGATTATGACACACAAGTCTTATAAAGAACAGAAGCTATAAGTAAGTAAGAGCAATGAGGCAAAGAAATGTGGTTGTTGTTTTTGTTTTTTTCTGAAGAGAGAGAAATAATGGGGCAGTTAATGGCAGAACAGATAGAAGCAACCAGGCCAGGGCACCTATCCTGAGGGAGCTCTATGGCATGAGAGGAAACACCCCCAAATCTTCCTCTTCATTTCAAGTCTGGCTTATTTGGCCTCTTTCTGGATACTCTCTATCATCCCTCCCTTATGGAACCTCAAGGAAGTCTCTGGTTCCTTCAAAGAAGAACTCCATTGATCAAGAGAGGAGGTTGAGCCATTCTTAAATCATGCACCATATTTGTCTCACTCCCAGCGCAGTCCAGAGCTTTGGAAGCACTATCCCTTCACTAGCATTGTTCTGCAAGGCACGGTGGCTGCAGACACCCTGGACCACCAGCTTTCTTAAAAGGCCATTCCCCATTCTCTGCTGCCATCAAGGCTGATCTGCAACCATACAACTCTTTAGAGTTGTTGCCCTAATCCAGTGATGGCGAACCTTTTGAGCTCGGCGTGTCAGCATTTTGAAAAACCTTAACTTAACTCTGGTGCCATGTCACATATAGAAATTTTTTGATCTTTGCAACCATAGTAAAACAAAGACTTATATTTTTGATATTTATTTTATATACTTAAATGCCATTTAACAAAGAAAAATCAACCAAAAAAATGAGTTCACGTGTCACCTCTGACACGTGTGTCATAGGTTCGCCATCACTGCCCTAATCCATACTTGGCACATGTTTATTTCCCCATCATATATGTTCTGGTGGAAAAATTTCCAGTCCAATCTCCCAACCTGGTAGAAAGGGAAAAAAAGCAACCAACCAACCAAACAAACAAAAACACCTCAGCCAAATAGCCAGGAAGTCCAAAATTACACGCTCTGGTTCCTAATACTTTAAATGACTGGTTGCATGATTTGGGGTTATTACCTTTTAAAAAAATGATGTCCAGATGGTTTATCTGTAAGATGAAAAGTATGTTTAAATCCCAGATAGATTTGCTTGTCAATGCTAAGCAGTTGGTAGTGACTTCGTAGAGTGCTGTCTTGAGAAGGATAATGAGCCTGTGTCCATCAAGGGTGTCAAGATTGGTTAATAACATCTATCATGGCATGAAAAGGGGAAGTGAGATATGAATGCTGCTCCATATTTATCCTTCCTAATCCAAATGCTACCATGAGTCCCCTACATTTCTTAATTCTATAATGCTGTGTTATTATCCTTAATGTGAATGTACCAAGCATATATTGACCTCTAAGATGTTAGCTTTATTTCTTCTAAAGGGTCATCTTTCTGTTTTCATTTTCCTGTTGGGTCTTGGGCTCCTTTTTTTCTCAGGCAAACATTGTAATATTCCAGCTCCCGGCATTAAAAGTGCACATCAAATGCATAATAATATAAGGTCTGCTAAACATTTCACAAAAAAAGTAGTATTAATAATCCACAACACATTTTGCTTCTTTAGAAAAATCTGCATGGGGCAAATGAATTCAAAACCGCGGCAGGGGGGAGCTACAGCCCTGGGACTGCAGATCTTGGATCCAGATAAAACAGCTGCAGGAAGAGACCTTTGATGAAAGCCACCTTGGTGCCCCTATTTCTTTTCTTCCTGACTCTCTTTAAGAGTGATGTCAAATTATTCCAAAGCACTCTGGCCCTGTTTCTGTAGAAACGATGTCAGCATAAAATGACACAGCATAGAAAATCATTAGGTCTAAGCACTCCTTCAAAGTGCATTAGGAAGACAGCACTATTTATCTTGTGCTGTCAGTGTCGACGGGCTGCCTCTAACCTGGGCAAGCCACCTCCCTCATCCTCAGTTTCCTCATCTGTCAAAAAGGAGTCTCAATAGATGACTTCTCAGGTCCTTGCCAACTGAGACAATTTATAAAATCTATGGCAATTTATAAAATCTCTGCGCAAATGATTGCTACATGAAACTGGGAAACTGAACGTGTTTTAAAAGGAATTGGCTTGTTATGATTAAAGCTATAGTTGAACATTCTGATTGTTCTCTATCAATGAGAATCCCATAAAAATAAAAAGTCAATTGGTTAACTATTGTTACCTTTAACTCAGTTGGGTACCCATCCCTGGTTCTCAACCCTGGAGGGTTGGGAAAGGAAGGGAGATACCCAGGGGAAATTGGGAAGTATCTGGAGACATTTTTAATTGTCAAAATGGGGCCAGAGAAAGATGTCACTGGCATTTAGTGAGGAAAGTCTAGGTTACTCATAAACACCCTGCAATGCACAAGATAGCTGCATCACAAGAAAGAACGATGTCGCCCAAATTGTCAATAGTATTGACGTTGAAAAACTCTTCACTAACTCGATTTTATTACAACAGAGTTCACAAAGGTTTTGATAGTGAAGAATGAGATCTTCAATCCTATATAATAAAAGCCTAATATGCTAAGTGTCTGGTCATCTGGTCAACCAATCAAAGCATAATATGCTAATGAAATGCTAAGGCCGCTCAACCACTTGCTATGACATGCACTGACCACCAGGGGGCAGACGCTCTGACCAGTAGGTTAGCTTGCTGCTGAGGTTCGGTGGATTGGACCCTGGAGCCCTCCCTGGCTGGCCAACCTCCCACATCCCTCCCCAGCACCGATGGTGCACTGATGGGGTCCCTCGGCCTGGCCTGCGCACTCTGGCAATCTGGGACCCCTCGTGGGATGTTGGAGAGCCAGTTTTGGCCCAATCCTGCAGGCCAGGCCAAGGGACCCCACTGGTGCATGAATTCGTGCACCGGGCCCTCGTTTGATATAAAAAACAGATTTCAGTTGTTTGAAATGACACAAATCAAGGTAACTGCATGGCTTATGTTAACTGCACCAGGACAAATTAGTCACTACAGTACAGCTAAAATAGTCAGGGTTTCTAAATATTACTAGGTGATAAAAAAAAAAATCAGACAATTTCTGAGTTGATGAATACTACCTAAAGCAAAGTATTTTTCTACAGTAACATGCTCTGCGTGTATGAATTTTAATCTCTCATACTTTTATTTTTAACTTCTTTCAAAAAAAAAAACCTACCAGATCCTCTTTAATTATAATCACATATAATAAATGAACCAGTTCTTCTGGTTCCCAGTCTCATTCAGCTAAAATACGAGAATGGAAAAACCTGCCAAAGAAATGTGCCTTCTATTTGGAGGTGAACCAAGAACACCTTCTTATATTCAGTCCTGAGATTGCCAAAGTGGAAGCTAGAACAAAAACATATTTTTGCAGTTCTGCTAACTTTTATTTTGCAGGTTAACTATCTATACACTATTGGAAAGATTTCCATGGAAGAGCCACGATACCTGCTTTCTTCCCTGACCAAAAAGAAAAAAAAATGTGTGTTTGTGTGTTAAGACCTTGAAATTGAAAGATTATTGTTACAGTAGCATAACCTAGCCTATCCTGACTAATGCACTTAGAAATCGAACTCATCTCTCTAGAACAGGCCAACAAATTTGAGCCTTAGGTGTAAGAATACCCAAGATCTTAAGTAATCTAACTCATAATTATAAACATATGAATCTCAGATACTACTTTTTATATACACCCTATTCCTCTTTACTGTACATTAAATAGGGTCTGTGACACTCCCAAATCAGTGTTGTCATTGGCACAAACTTTAGTAGCACTTCACTGAGGATTTCCAATCCTCCTTCTGGTTGGTAGAGACAAGGTAATCAGTGAACTGATTTTCATAAAGCATCTCCAAATGCTTTATTTCTCTGCTAAGTGATGGAGAATCTGTGTTTGAGTAGTTCCTTCTCCCCACTTGAATTCATCCAAAAATACAAACTTTCCTTTTGTTTGACAATTTTCCCTTTGTTTGACAAGGATGCTAATACCAAGTATCTCTACTTGATAAGGATCCCACACCATCTCTACTTCCTATTCTTGTGACACTTTATGTGCAGGGTTTTCCTAGCCATAGTTAGGGAATTTGATTAATGATTTGACCTCATCTCTGCTCATGTATTCATTTTACTGTTTCAAGTACCTCCTTGATGGCAGGCTTTCTGGGGTCATGAGGCCCATCACAAAAACCTCACAGGAGAGCTGAGTCACTTATTCAAATGTCTCCATCTGAAACTATCCCAGTCTCAATTATCCAAATAAAGCACAACACCACACAACTGCCCAACTGGTCCAAGTTATTACCAAGTGGTTCATTCTCAAAAGTATGCTTTTCCATGGCGCTTTTAAAATAGTATGAGATTTTTTTTTTGCTACACTGTGGAAAAACCTCAAGAATCTAGTATTAAGTCCTAGAGGAATTAGAATGCAACAAATAATCTTTGGCTGAATGAGCAGACAATAGCTCCGTGCAAGAAAGACCCAAGGCATCTCACTACAGCAGATGGCAAATAGGAATAGGTCAGAATATCTGTCCTATAAATGTTTAGTTTAAACAACATGGATGACAGAATGTATAGTAATCACCTGTTAACCTGTGACAGAATATAATAATTTATCTATTTATGAGTCTGTTTTTCCTGGACTTGAATGTGAGCTCTTGAGGGCAGGGAATGTGTCCTATTTATCACCTCAAGGCCCAGAACAGTGCATGGTCCAGAGAAAGTATTTGATTGATTGAATAACTACATGAATGAACACTAGTTTTTCACCCTGATTTATCTGGCATATATACACTATTTTGCTCTGCCTCTCAGATTGATTTTGCATTAAGGAACTATCGCTAGAAATCTCCCAATGACTTTAGAAAAAATGTCCCTTTTCCAGTGAAAGCTGGAGGACAATATCTATTTTGTTAATAGTGATCTTAGGAGGAGGCCAACACATTGCCTTCTATGCCCTTGTAAGACTGAACAAGAAGAAAAGGTAGAAATTAAGTTTGCACATAAAGAAGGACTTACCCACCACAGTGACAAAATATTAAAATGGGGACTCCACAGGACATTACATGGTCTCCAGAACCTTCTCTTCTACAGAGACTAAATAAAACACCCCCAAATTTTCTTTATCTCCTGGCCTCTCAAAGGCCATTTTGGCTCTGTGATAATATTGAAGAGATGATAGTAGGACAAGAGTTTAACCAGTGCTATAAAGTGTGAGTAAAAATGCCTAACTAGCCCACTAGGGTTGCTCAGTGGTTGCGCATCAGCCCATGAACCAAGAGGGCACTAGTTCAATTCCTGGTCAGGGTACATGCCTGGGGTGCCAGCTTGATCCCTAATAGAGGGCATGCAGGAGGCAGCTGAATGATGTTTCTCTCTCATTGATGTTTCTCTGTATCTCTCCCTTCCCCTTTCTCTAAAATCAATTTTTAAAAATACCTAAATACTAATAGAAAAATTAAAATGAGATTGTAAAGCACTTTGCAAATATAAAGGATTCTATCAATACTGAATAAATAATTTAATGCCTTCCAACAGAGCTACTACATTTGACAGGATTATCTTTAAATAACAAGGGAGGGTCTATTCTACCTAACAGAATAAACAACTGTTGTGATTGCCCTAGAAACCTATATGAAGGCTGTTCTCTCTCTCTAGCTCTGTCTCCCTCCTTCCCTCCTTCCCTCCCTCCTTCCCTCCTTCCTTCCCTTTCTCTATCTCTCCTTCCCTCTCTCCCTGGCTTCCCTCTTTGTTTTACAGTCTTATTCCTATTAACATCTGATAACAAAAAGTACCCAATTTATTTAAGACAAAGAGCAAAACTTCAAAAAGTTTTTTGTGTTTTTTTTTTTTTAAGGAAGTTTTTTAAAGCAAGGTTAAGTGATTGAAAATGAAATTATTTTCAGATATTGCAGCTTAAGGAATCTGGTCAAGAGTGACAGCCAAAAGGCCTTGTGGAAGATGGATTGCATTAATGACCCAATTATCGGCCATGCTGCATCCTTTCACATGGCAATGTGACTTGGCAGCTTCTCCCATCAAGACAGGAAGTCTATTTCCTCTCTCTTTTCATCTGGACTGGGCGTGTGATTTGCTTTGCCCAATAGAACGAGGCAGGAGAGACAGTGTGTCAACTCTAGGCCTACCTTTCAAGACACTTTGCATATTTAGACTCTCAATCTCAGAACCTCCACCACTATCAGCACAATGAGCCTTGGTTATAGCTCATGGGAAATAAGAGACCATGTTGAAGAAGTTCACATTGTACTAACTTAGGACGGCATTAATGATCAGGCAATGGCCAACCAATTCCTCAAATTTGTGATAGGGCCCAGCCAATATCAGCAGAGCGGCCAACTCAACATGAAACTCAGACACATAAAGTTAGTTCAGCTGAGACCAGAAAAATTATCCAACTGAACCAAAGACTCTACATCAGTGGTTCTCAACCTTGGCTGCACATTAGAATCACCTGGGAATCTTTTTAAAATCCTGATTTCTGGGCCTCATCCTCTGGAAATTCTGTTTCTTTGTTATGGGGTGGGGCACAACAGTAGTAATAAAGAAACAGAATTTCCGGAGGTTGGAGGCCCAGAAATCAGGATTTTAAAAAGATTCCCAGGTGATTCTAATGTGCAGCCAAGGTTGAGAACCACTGCTCTACATAATAATAAATATTTATTGTTTTTAGCCCCTTTGTTTTAGGGTGGTTTTAATATAGGAATATGTAATTGATATAGGCCTCATCTTTGTCTCCTCGCCACATGATTAAATGGTCTACCTGACATTTATTAACCTAAATGGAGTCAATACATACTAAGACCCCGAACATATATACTTTGTACCTACTACAGTATGATAGATGATTGACATTTGGAGCATCACCTGTGGCATCCCTACGTTCAGAGGGCTATTTATAAATATCACAACCGCTAATTGCAATTCCTGGAGATACTTCTGCTGTTATTAATTTTAAAGCAGCCATGCCCAAGCATGGGCAATACTGTGAAATATGACATGCAAACTGCCAACATCACTTCACCAGCTCTCTGTGATAAAGACCTCTTAGGTATTGCCCTATTTTAAGACTATCAGACACTCTCTTTTACTTGTGGCATGAAAGAGAATGAAAACCTCTACCAAGATGAGAGATTTTAAATAGAGACTTCTGTCTCTACAAGCACAATGGAAAAATCTAGAAACTCCTTGAACTTGTATGTAAACAATTGCATTTATGTAATTTATGTAGCAGGCTAGTTAGGCATTTTTACTCACACTTTATAGCAGTATAATGTGGTTTTAATGAAAAAATTCCCAGTATTCCCTCTTAGCAACTGATGGAATTTATAGGCAGAAATTCAGCAAGGCTATAAAATATTTAAACAACACAATCAACCAACAGAATCAATAGAACATTCCATCCAAAAATAGCACAATATACATTATTTTCAAGTGCACATAGAACATTCACTAAGGTAAAAGAATTAAATTTATGTAGTGTTTTCTCTGACTATAATGTAATCAAATTAGAAATCAATAATGGAAAGACAACAGGAAAATCACTAGAAACATGAAAAATAAACAATACATTTCTAAATAATCCCTGGGTCAAAGAGAAAGTCTCAAAAAATTTAAAAATTACATGGTACTAAACCAAAACAAAATACAACATATCATATCATATTTTCTGGGGCACAGATAACACAGGTCTAAGAGGAATATTTATAAGACCAAATGCTTACATTAGAAGTGAAAAAAAGTCTTAAGTCAATCATCTAAGTTTCAACCTCAAAAAATGTAGGGAGAAAAATACAAAATAAGCCCAAAGCGAAAAGAAAAAAGGAAATTATGAAGGTAAGAACAGAAATCAATGGATTGAAAACAAAACAAAAAACAATAAAGAAGGTCAATGAATAAAAGCTGGTTCTTCAGGAAAAAAATAGTAAAACTAATAAACATTTAGTAAGAATAACAAATTTTTAAAAGAGAGAGAAGGCACAAATATCAGGAATGAATTAGGGATTATAACTACAGAATTGTAGCATTGAAACGATAATAAGGGAATATTATGCAACTTTATGCCCATCGATTTGACAATTAGAAGAAATGAATCAATTGCTCAAACATCACAAACTACACAAATCCAACTAATATTAAAACGACAATCTGAATAGGCCTATCACCATCAAGGAAATGGAATTTGTAAGTTAAAAGCTCCTAAATAAGAAATCTTCAGGACCAGAGGGTTTCAATTAAGAATTTTATCAAATGTTTAAAGAAGAATTAACACCAATTTTGCATAATCTCTTTAATAGAACAGAAGAGGCGGAAACACTTCCCAATTCATTTTATGAAGCCAGGATTTCCCTGATAACAACATCAGAAATTTCAAGAAAGGGGATGGGAGTGGGGAAAGAACTAAACAAAAATACCTCTCTTGAAATCATGACAAAATCTTCAACAGAATATTAGCAAACCAGATCCAAATGTACGTCACATCCCCTACAAAGGCAAGAATCTCTGTCCAGCTACAGCGGGTGCAGTCAGCACAGACCTCCAACTGGCAGCTCCTTCAATGTCTGTCTTAGCTAAAAAGAGCTACGTTGGCCCCTATACGTATCTCCTAGCAACTCCATTTTAGCATCTTCTTACAGAACCCAACCTGCAACACTAAACAATGCAGTTTGTAATTTCAATGTTATATTTTCAATAGAGTAGTATAAACACAAAACACAGTATTTCCTCTCCAGTCCCTGAGAGTCATTAATGACTTAGCAACTGTTATAAAAGGATTGGCAAGAACAAAGCACGACAGACCGCAATGTTGGGATTTACTTTCCCAGTGATAAGAAGTACGGTGCCCTCATCTATTCTCCCACCTCACTTTCTCTCTTAGCAGAAAAGGCATCTACAAGTAGTTTGGGTTTGAAATAACCATTGCCTCTCCTAAACACACATATGTTTTCATTAAGAGATCCTGAAGAATACCTCGGGCTTCTTCTCTTCTTCTTTTTATTTTATTTATTTATTTTTAATATATTTTTATTGATGTCAGAGAGAAAGGGAGAGGGAAAGAGAGATAGAAACATCAATGATGAGAGAGAATCATTGATTGGCTGCCTCCTGCACGCCCCCCACTGAGGATCGAGCCCACAACCTGGGCATGTGACCTGACCAGGAATCGAACTGGCGACCTCTTGGTTCCTGGGTCGATGCTCAACCGCTGAGCTACACCCGGCTGGGCACTTTTTATTTTTTTTAAATAAAGTTTTTATTTATTTATTAATGTATTTATTATTGATGAGAGAGAGAGAGAAAGAGAGAGGGAAAGAGAGGATGAGAGAGAGAGAGAGAGAGAGAGAAACATCGATTGGTTGCCTCCCACAAGCGCTGTGCCCAGGGACAGAACCTCCAATCTGAGCATGTGCCCTGACCAGGAATCAAATCCACAACTTTTTGGTGAATGGGACAAGACTCCAACCAACTGAGCCACACTGGCCAGGGCAGTCTCTATTCTTCCACAGAGACAACATCATATGCATAGTGACTATATAGTACGATTGAAGAAATTTTGAGCAAAAATATTTGTTAGTTGAAATAGCCTGATTATGTTAGCCCCAGTTTGGGGGATCAGAAATAGGTAGGAGCAGGCAGGTGACAGTGAGCGTTTTTGAACCTTTGATAATTTGGGCTGGGTCATTCTTTGTTGTAGGGGAATGTCTTATGTATTGCAGGATATTTAGAAGCCCTGGTGTCTACCCATTGCATACCCGTATCATATTACTCCCTCTCCCATCTTTGTGACAATCAAAATATGTCTCCAAACATTGCTAGTATCCCACAGAGGACCAAATTCCTGCTGGTTGAGAATCCATACTCTAGAAGAGCACTCTGTAGGAATATACTACATAAAAGAAATGGGCATCGCATCACATTATAAAATGTTTATATGTAACCTACTCTATCTGAACCCAATGAATAAAACTTTAATTATGTTGTTTCTGTAGTTTTAAATGATACCCCCCAAATCCAATTTAAATATTAAGGTAAAAACAGAATGCTTATTCACTATACTAATTTGTTTTGAAAATAACCCAGGCTGGCACACACCTTTGGTAATGATACATATTTCAGAAGCATGCTGGGGGAATTAGCACTTACAACATGCTTTAAAGATAAGACCCTATTAAAATTATTAGTGCAGATTTAAAAGCCCATATTGTTTTCACAATGCATTTTTCTAAGAGATGGTCTGAATTTCTAAACATAAAACCTCCACTCATCTCTCCCTAATTACTTGTTCGTGGATTCTACATATGCAGGACTGGCTCATGCTATGTATATTGGTCCCTGACATTTAATGCTCATAAAATTGTTTGGAGAAGGTGGCCTGTTATAGTACACCCTCATAACTAGTTCATAGTCTTCCCCAAGCCATTGATGGACTTTAAATGAAGAACATATGGGAAATGGAAGAAAGAGATGGAGTGTGGCCTAAGCCAAAGGGCCTAATATGATTGTGGCCAGAGGATCAAATTCCAGTGCCCTAAGAGGCTTAATTCTAGAATCTATGCAGCTCTGTGGAAGTTTGATCTTCATCTAGGCATGAACTTAGAATACATAGGAGCAGACCCAAAGTGCAGAAATTGAGTTAAGGGTGGGTTTGATGGTCACTTCTTCAAGATCACCAGAAAAGCAAGTCTAATTCTGGACCTATCCTGCTGGTGAGAATGTCTTCTGAAACATCCCAGGAGGTAAGTTCTGGTTCAGAAACTAGGAAGAACTATGGCTCCTGGATGTTCAGAGGCCACACCTGAAGATGCTGGACATGGCAAACTAGCTTTATGTACCCATTAAGATAGTCTTGCTCTCATGGATCCATGGGATGGTTCTTAGTAATTTCAAATATGACTCTGTGGGGAGTAACTGATCCAAGAAGATCCTTAGTTTGCCCAGACAGTGAAACAAGAAAATATGAGTGAATATGCCTAACTACATATTTAAATGTCTCTCTTTAAAGACAAGTTCTTATCATTTATACCAACAGAAATGGAGAGATGGCATTATAGGAGCTAAGGAAAAAGGAAAGTACAATATATCTGTCAGGGGCAGAATACCAAAAATTGCCTCAAACATTTAAAGTCAAGAGACAGAGGTACTTGTTGGCAAGGGAAAGGGAGCAATCAAGGGGTGTTGTGGCACCCAGACATTAGCAAGATGAGGAAGCCATCATGCCCCTAGAGTCAAAGAGGTGAGAGGAGAAAATAAGGATCACGGAACTCTCCATGGTAGAGGGGGTCTCTGGTAGATGCTGAGATGACCTGGAGGCATAGCTATGGTCAGAGATGTGGCTTCAAAGTAGGGATGGAACATGGGAGGAATAGCCTGGCCTCTCTCTCCTTCTGCTCTATGATCTCATTCCAATGCCAAACCCCACTGGAAGGCATTGGCAAGGAAGCCCGGGTACTGTGGTCCAGAGGAGTCAGCCTTCCATGTCAAAGTCTGGGAACAAAGGGCAGAGTGAGGATATAGATGGCGAAGCAAATGGAGAATAATTAACAGGAATAAATATGTATTGATTACCTACCATAAGAAGCAGACACTGGACCAGGCATTTTAAATAACTAAAGATATATGTAGATAGAATTTGAGGAAAACTTTCCCAAATATTTTCCCTGAAATGAACCTGAAATTTCCACCATTCAATAAGATTTGGATTCATATTGGTGTTCTGATGGCCTTCTGGAAGAGTGATTATTTTTATATAGGTAATGTAGTTTGGCAAAGGTTTTCTAAGTATCACCCTTGAATTTTTTATAATTTTGTATAGACTGTCATCTAAGCACAATTATTTACTGGCAGGTGTTTGCTGAGTAGGTCAAGACTACCCTGTGAGTTTGGCTGAAGTGCTGGTTAAGTAAAGTAAGAGGTTATGGAGAAGAGTGTGGTGATAGCTGATGGTGATTCCTGTCTTCAAATGCCTGATGGGCTCTCCAATAAAAAGGAATTTAGATTCCTTCCTTGCAGCTGTGGGGCTTAGAACAAAAGTTTAAATTAATGGTCCACAGGCCAAATCAAGCTGTTGATGTGTTATTTAGCTCCCAGAATATTGGCCTGCAGAATGTTTTTAAAGGTTTTGAAATGGTTGCCAATTGAAAAGTCAGGAGGTGCCACATAAAATTTCCAAATTCTGGTTTCCGTAAAAAAAAAATCAGAATATCTGGCACACACTTCTCCAAAGAAGCAATAAATGAGAGCTGGAAAGTGGCATGCTCTTCAGTTTACTACAGTCCCTACCACGCCCTACTGTGTTCACTACGTTGTGGCCACATACCAGATGCCACTTAATATAATCTTGACCTTGTCCTTTTTTAATACCTGATTGCTTCACTCACGTCTATTATCTATCAAGCCTCTGTAGGCATTTGAACTAGAATTAGAAGTAGAATTGGGATCCATGAGGAAACTCACAGCGACACAAATTTTCACCTGATAATAAGGATGAGCTCCCCAGAGATGGCACTGATGGCCATGGGTGATAATGACTTCCCTGCAACTGAACACATCCAAGGGAAGCTGGAGCATCATTTGGCAGCAACTCGTTAGAGAAAATTTAAGCACTGGATGATATTTTTAAATATCCCTTTCCTGAGATTTTACCAGTGGCTAGACTGTGACTTTTTGAAGTCATAGACTACTCCTTATTTATCTCTGATTCCAGCATAGGAATTAGAACCTGATTGAAGCAAAATAAATACTTTATGTCAGATAATACAGTGATTCATTCACTATTCCTTACTTTAAAGACATGATGGCTGGGAAAAAATGACTTTTTTTTTAATCTGGGAAAGATGATATATTAAGTCATTGTTGCTCATCAACAAACCAATAATCTTATCTAATCATTAGTCACATAGAGAGATCTAGAATTCATGAGACTCAGAATAAGGGAGGTTTAAAAGGGCATGAAGAAGTAAATTCTAGAAAGATCAGAGCCCCCAATAATAGTTAGATCCTTTAAAATGTTTTAAAGGGATTACTGCAGTGAGTTATACAACAGAATTAGTCACTTGTAGGCAAAGGAAAAGGTACAGACTGTCAGGCTCAGAAAAACAACAGTATAAAGACAATGCTACTAACAGTGCAAAAACTCTGGAGCGTGACTACCTCTGAGTCTTTGATTAAAGACAGTGGCTTACAAAATACATGACTCAGTTTAGCAATTATAGATTTTTTGCCTTATCAAATTATATACATGTAATTTCTGAAAATAAAAAATTGAATGCCTTTATAAAGAGCTCAAGATCATCTTTTGCCCATTGCAAAGAGGAGATGCTGACATGGGACATAGGACAAGATCACTCTTCGGCCTTGAGGGTAGAGCATGGAGCTTTGTATAATCATAGAAGCTCCAGGGTTATAAGCAAAAAGTTAAAAACTATAGAGTCAGCATAGCCTGGAATCTTTGAATGTCCTGCCTTTTTAGAATTTCCCTCTTTTGAAACTTTCCCCATGTCACTGTGTAAGGTGGTCCTTACGCTCCTTTAAGATATTTCTCTTTGAGTTTATTCTTGCCTGCCTTTACTTGCCATAGGACACACCAAAGTAAGGTGCAGCCAATGGGGGAAAAGGCCATGTTGGTATGCTGACTTGCGTTGGTCTACCAGTGGTCGGCAAACTCATTAGTCAACAGAGCCAAATATCAACAGTACAACAATTGAAATTTCTTTTTTGAGAGCCAAATTTTTTAAACTTAAACTATATAGGTAGGTACATTGTTATTAACTTAATTAGGGTACTCCTAAGCTGTCCTTTGCTAAAAACGTCCTCAATCTGATTGAGGTACATTCGCTGAGGTCGACCCCTTCCAACTCTCCCATCCACACTCGTCTTGTATACCTGTTTCGCCTATCTCCTTTCCGAAAACTGACTTCTGTGCATGGGCCACGAAGTTTCAATCGCACTGTACGTGCGTGCCCGCACGTGGTATTTTGTGGAAGAGCCACACTCAAGGGGCCAAAGAGCCGCATGTGGCTCGAGAGCCGTGGTTTGCTGACCACTGGTCTAGACCACAGAGCTAAAGGAATTTTTGAGACCCAACTGTGGACCAGTTACCAACCCAACCTAGAGTTTCCAAATAAAACTGGAGTTCCCACCTTCGCACGATAAATAGCCTGCTTACTTCTTCTTTTTGTGCCACTATAACTCCATTCCCACAGAGCATGATCATTCTTTAGACTTCTTTAATGTTTCCCCATCATGCTTAGGATAACATCCATAATCTACAAGGCCCCACATGATCTAGCTCCCTTTTACTTCGGTCTCATTTCATACAACTTTGATTTACATCTCTATTCCCTCTCACTAGTCATTCATCTCTTCCCCAAACATACCAAGCTCATTCCCACCCCATGGCCTTTCACATACTGTCCCTCAGTTGAGAATATTTCCCCTAATTCTCTGCCTGGCTTGGCTTTTTCTCATTTTTCAAGTCTAAGCTTAATTGTCATGTACTCAGCGTAATCCTGCTAACTACATACTTTTTATACCCACAACACTCTTTAACATCACTCTGTTTTCTAATTAGTAAAAGTCACAATCTATATCAGTTTATTTCTTGTCTTTATCCTCTTCTAGAACAAAAGATCTATGAGAGCCTAAATGAGTGTGGCCCCAATGCCAGTACAGTCCTGGCCAAGAGAGGGCTCTCAAATATTTGATGGCTTATAAACAACATGCATTTGCCAAGAGTACCCATCTCAGTATTTCCCATAAAGGTATACCTCAGGATTTGGTTATTTAGGATTCCCCATAGTCACAACAACCAGGTACACGCACAAGTCGGAAGTGAAAGATCCATAGAGTAATGTGGGAGCTAAAAAAGAAGAGGTAACATTGGTTGGGGTGAACCAAGCAATGCTCAACAAGGAAACTAACATTTATTATGCATCTTTCAAATGTATTGAATCTGTAGGTAGAAAAAGGAATAACAAAAACCAAAGATTACATTTAAATGCATCTTTAAAGACTGATATTACACCAATGGAGTGACAGGGTTCATATATGAGTCGTAAGAGAGAAGAAAGAGGAAACAAGCCAGGGCTGTCTATTAGAAAGAGAAAATAAGTGGGGGCTGCAAATATGTTCAAGCTCTTTGACATGACAAAGAGTTTGAACATATTTCCTTACATACTGGGAGTCATGAAATATTCTAGACCAGGACAGTGTCATAATCAGTGACACAATCTTTGGGAAAATGTGTGTTGCAAAGATATTTAAGATGGATTTCAGTGGAGAGAGATTGAAAATGAGAAAATCATTTAAAAGGCTTTAACAACCATTTGAATGGCAGTATTGGATGCCTACGATACAGTTTTGTCGGTAGAAGATGAGATAAAGATATCAATGTCAGAGACATACCAGAGGCTGAATCTTGTGGCTGTCTGGGATGATAAAGAGGGAGATGTTAGTAAGGAAATAATGTGGCTTATATTCAGGGAGAAAAGAAAATAAGGATACATTGAGTTGGGAAGAGGAAAATCTGAATACTGCTATAGGCAGGTGGTTTGAGTTACCAGAAAGACATATGAATAAAGATGTCCCCCAGTGAGTTGGAAATGAAGATTCTCAAGGTGTATTTGGGGAGGAGAGGTTAGACTGTGAAATCAACCCTTCTAGAGATAATAAAGTGTGTGGAATAATCCACTCATAGAAAAACACAGGCATCAAGGAACAAATAGAGAAGGCAGAACCTTGAGGAACGTCTACATTTTGGGGGCAGGCAGAGGAATAAGAAAACAAAAGACTTTTGTCAGGTAGCTCCAAAATAGACTGAACACCTGCTCTGTGTGTCAGAAGTTCAAGTTCTTAACAATAGTATAAATAAATGCATCTATTTATCTTCCAGTGTGAGTCTTTCTGTGGGATTGCAAGTGTCTTATTAATGTCACCCACAACATCCATTTATTATGGCTGTTTATTATTCATCCCAAAGTGACAGCATACTTGGCACTTGCTTAAACACTTAGAAAGACAGACTTTCTGCTATAACAGATGTCAGGAAAGGGGAGACAAGGTGTACACTTCAACCTTAAAATAAAATCAACACAAGATCAGGATTGAAAGACACAAATTCTCTTTATATGTGTGAATTCTTTTCCCCTCCAAAAAATTTTTTTGGAAAAATTCATTGGTGTTTATTCATGGTAAAAATAATTTTCTAGATGAATTATGGAATTCTGTTGTTTTAAATTGAGATTTCTGTATCTCTCTGCTCTTCACTCTCTATATGAGATCCATAGCACATAAGCAGAGTTGTCTGAAAACAGTGGAAACAAAGAGTAAAGGTGGACCTGGTATATGTACAATTCCCAATGATCATTTTAAT
Organism: Myotis lucifugus; assembly: GCF_000147115.1. Classification (NCBI taxonomy): domain Eukaryota; kingdom Metazoa; phylum Chordata; class Mammalia; order Chiroptera; family Vespertilionidae; genus Myotis; species Myotis lucifugus. The sequence continues at coordinate 3,440,674 of NW_005871087.1, forward strand.
TTTTATAACTCAAGGACTCATCTTTCTAGAAGTTGTTACTTAGTAACTTTTCTCAGTCTTCAACTTGATTAATAGCTTCAAAGTTCAAGGCTCCGACGGCTAGCCCTACTTAGCCAGCAAGCCTTACTTTATGTTCCTTAGACCAGTGGTCCTCAGAGTGTGGTCTCACAGCCATTAGCATCAGCTACACCTGGGACTTGTGAGATATACCCCACCCCAGACTTAGTGATACGAAACTTGGAAGTAGGGCCCACAACCTGTGTTTTACCACCACCACTACCCCCTTCCTGGTGACTCCACCTTGAGAAACACTGTTTTAGACAATGATAAAAATTCCAAGGAAGATTCCACTGCCCACAGGAAAAAAAAATCTCAATCCTAAACCTCATCAGAGCATTCCTTTTACAGACAAGAAAACTGCTCTTACTACTGTATTCATGCCCATCTCCGTTTGGATCCTGTCATGTTGGTCAAGAAAAGAACTACAAAATCCTGATCACTAAAATATCTCAGGCAAATAACGAGAAAGGAGCATGATTACAGTTTGAGTGGATAATTCAAGAAGGAGGCATGGTGCAGGAAGTATAAATTTTAAGAATATTAACAATGGAATATTACTGGATAACAAAGAATGTAATCTTACCATTTGTGACAACATGCATGGACCTAGAGCAGTGGTTCTCAACCTTCTGGCCCTTTAAATACAGTTCCTCATGTTGTGACCCAACCATAAAATTATTTTCGTTGCTACTTCATAACTGTAATGTTGCTACTGTTATGAATCATAATGTAAATATCTTATATGCAGGATGGTCTTAGGCAACCCCTGTGAAAGGGTCGTTCGACCGCCAAAGGGGTCGCGACCCACAGGTTGAGAACCACTGACCTAGAGGGTATTATGCTAAGAGAAATAAGTCAGAGAAAGACAAATACCTTGTGGTTTCTCATATATGGAGTGAACATAAGCAAAACAGAAACAGACTCATAGATACTAAGAACAATCTGGTTACCAGATTGGAGTGGAGGGGGAAGGGCTGGGTGAAAAAGGTGAAGGGATTAAGAAGTTCAGATTGTTAGTTACAAAATAATCACAAGGGTGTAAAGTACAGCATAGGGAATATAGTCAATAATATTGTAATGACTGTGTATGGTGCCAGGTGGGTACTAGATTTATTGGGGGAATCACTTTGTAAGTTATATAAATGTCTAACCACTATGCTGTACACTGAAATTAATATAATATTGAATGTCAACTGCAATTGAAAACTTTAAAAATTAAATTTTAAAATAATTAGATAAAAATTTACAATAGGTGATATTAGTACTTGTATCAGAAAATGGCAATGAAAATGTATGACTTAAAACACATACTTTTCCAGCACTTCTACTAGTGGTCAAAAGTAGTATGCTTTTGGCTATCACCACCACATTCCTGAGGATAAAACTGATATGCAATCCTGGTGCTATTCTCTACTCATAGAAATCAGGGCTTCTGAGGAACTGAAAATCTTAACTATTAGCAGAGAAAAATCAATATGAGCATGGCATATCATGTTGCCTTTAAGCAAGCGACTTTCAAAAATGTCTCAGGACTAATGCTGAAAAGACAAGGGGGAATACTTAAGGATGTGCCCACATCGCACTAATTTAAGCAATAAGAATTTTTAGTTCACTGGAATAACTTACGTCTATGAAACTCCTTGAATCCATAATAATATTCAACAATGAAAAAGTATAAGGTATACATAAAGTTAATTAAAAAACAAACAGGGCATATTTTTGTAAATATTTTTAATAAGTACGTTAGAAATTATAGATATGGATGCTCTGTATACATATATAGATGCCTGGTACTTTTATTTGGTATACATTTAAACATATGTATACATATTGATTCTCACTAAATAGAAAAATAAGCTACAGTGGGTTTTAAGTCAAATAACAACTTGGAGATTTTTCTTGATGGACCAAAGAAATGACCCTCTCCTATGACCCTATGTAATAGCTGGTGGAGAGTCCAGTTGTGTGTTGGAAGCTGATGCATGAAGCAGCTCACCAGATTCCTCCTTTCATCCTCGAGATGAAGAAACTTGTGTTTTATTTTAAAAAAATACGGAGAAACCAAAGCATCACGAAGTCCAGGCAGTGAGCCTGGACTAGGATTTGATGGGCATGGGAGCTCTCGGGGGTGCTCCATGTTGCTAGTATTAGACAAGGGCTCCCAACAATTCATTGACATAGCAACTGAACCTTGACTCTTAAGAAAAATTCAGGCCAGTAAACATCAGCCCAGGGCTGCATCCCCTTTGGAAAGATCCACTAAGATCCAGAATGCCAAGCAAAAATTAAGTGGCGGATAACCCCAGATCTGTGAACTCAGCTGCTCTGAGATGCCATTCTTTTCCTTTTGAGTCTAGCAAGATGACTGTAACTCTAGGAAAGTATAAACACTGAGGGTTATAAAAAAAAAAGGAAGTGATAAAACATATTTATAAATAATAAAGATATAAATCAAACCCATAGCATAAATACTTATGAATCAGTTAAATGTAGGTATAATACATTTTGAATTACATTGTGATTACTTGGGTGTGTGTGTGTGTGCAGGCATGTGCATACAACCTGCTTTCAAAGTTTGTGAAGCTTTTAAATGAAATTGGCATAGATTTTATTGAAATACTTAAGAGAATTTGTCTACTTGAATTTGTAATCAGATTTAAATACTTAAGATGACTTGATTCATAAGTATGTTTTATTAGTGGCAGAGGTAGCATTTTAATGTTTAGTGAACAAAATAATAATTAATGTGATTTAAAATGTGGGCATGAATAAAGAATTTTTTTTAAAAATGTGGGCATAAAAAGGTATCAATAGTAGCAAGTGTTTTTCCCTGTATAAAATGTCCTTGGTCATTTAAGATTCTAAGAACAATGTTATTCTCTGCTTTTTTTTCCTAATAGGAATCTTACCCTCATTTAGCATAAAATATGGATAGCCCACCCTCCAAGACCTCAGCAAAGACTGAGAAAGGAGATAAGACAGGCTTTGACACACACCATCATTTCATTTTCCCATCTCTGATAACATAAACATCAAAGTCCTTACAGAGAAGCCCATAAAAGAAATATGTTTCTTTGTGTGTCCTCCTCCCAGCTACAATAAAAATAAATTAGGTGTTTAATGTCTCTAAACAAAGATTAGGGCACATTTTCTTACTTTACAGGGTTGACACGTTCAACATTTATTTTTAAAAGCAGTAGTGGGTCCGTCTGACATGCATTTTTAGAGCATCATAACTTGAACTTAGAGAATTTTTAAAGATGAAATCTTGTATACAAAACTGCCCTGCCAGAAAAAGCAAGCCTCCAGTATAACAGTCCTGATCGATGTCTTAGCTACTCCACACAATATCCAATACTCCTACCGAAATGTCCCCATACAACAAAGGCTCGCGGAGAGTGTCTTAGAGCCTCTGGTAATGGAATTTGACAAGAGCCAGGCACTCCAGGCAGGCTCAATCAATGTTAATTGAAGCAGAAGTTATTCAAAGGCAAATAGGAGTCCTTGAGAGGTGAAAGTGGGCTTGAGGATTGTGACTCTCTCCTTTTCCCATTACCCCCTTCTATTTAATTATTTGTTCTACCCACTGAATTGTAATTTGATTTGCCATCAGGTGATTCTGGCCTGGGTCTCATATGTTTGTGGAGTCTTTCATTTAAAGGCAAAATATCTCAGAACGTGTGGAGATGCCTGTTTCACAGGAAGGAAGTTGTTCTCTGGCATGTGGGCCTCAGGTTTAGAAGGTCTCATTTCCAGTTGCTAACAAAGCAGAGGTTCCAGCAGAAGAATGAGGTGGGAAAGAGCTTAGCTCCGAATGATGCTGCTGTAATTTCTCTGGGACGTTATTATTTCTACTAGAGGCCTGATGCACGAAATTTGTGCAAGGGGCTTGGCTACTGCCATGACAGTGGCTGCCTCAGCCCCCCGCCGCCTCAGCTTCATCCGGAAGGTCATCCGGAAGGACGTCCGGTCTAATTAGCATGTTTCACTTTCATTATTATAGATAACTGACCAGCACCAGACTTGTTCATGTACTCGGGCTCCCCCCAAAAGCAGACCCTCACACAGGCATTTGTATGCAAATTAACTACTTACTGGGGAGATGTGAATGTGAGACAAGGAAGGAAAGACAGCCGACAAACATGTGTTAAACCGGACTGGCATGGCTCAGTGGTTGAGTGTAGACCTGTAACCAGGAGGTCACTGTACAATTCCCAGTCAGGGCACATGCCTGGAGCAGGCTCGAACTTTAGAGGCAGCCAATCGATGATTCTCTCTCGTTGATGTTTCTCTCTCTCTCTCTCCCTGGCTCCTTTCATCTCTAAAATCAAGAAAAATATATGTATTTTTAAATGGGTTAACAAACTAGTTCCCACCATGGGCCACTGGCGTGCCACCTCCCTAGGGAACTCAGAACCAGTGTAGGGCACGCGTCACTGGGTCCCCCCAAAGGATGAGGAGGTGGGGGCACTCATATCCCAACTTTCTCCAGTCTTGGGTGAGGGTTAGTCTCCGTGGGGAGGGGAATGAAAGCCCCAGCACGTCTGACCTGGGATGCACACAGGCGCCCCCAGCAGAGAAAGCCCTCAGAAATACGGACAAGGCACCAACTGTGTCTGGTACATTCTGTCTACAAACATGTAGCTGCTTTAAACTCCTGGGGTCCTTCAGACAAATACACAATAATACCCCCTTCTGGATAAGCTGTTGGTGGGAAGTGGGAAGAGGTTCTTTTCCTCCGACATGAGTGATGCTTTTGAAAACAGGTTTTAGGAGCTAAGGTTAGAGTCAGCATCATTTTGCTCAAGAATCTAAGACTATTTTGCCTTTAGTCAGTGCTCTCTCGTTTACTCTTGAGATAGCTCCTGGGCTCAACATTCACATCCTGTGAGGACTCCCCCTGGGTATGATGCACTGGAACCTCAGAATGTGAAACAGAAGTGGAATTCAGCATAAGGAAGGCTGAACCTGGACCCATTTTGGAAGAATATATTTTTTATTTTACATTTAAAAAAATGCTCATTGTTTAAATTAAAATCTTTACTTTTCATATTGATTTGCAGCTAGTTGGAGTACATTTGCCAAGCGCTTAGACAATAATTGCGAGAATCCGGCAGGAGAGGATGATAATTAATAGCCCCAAGATGTAAGTAATTTCCAAAGGTGAGGTTCAAGGTCAGGAGCCCGGAAAGCAGACAAGGACTGTGAGGAAGCAGCTGAGCACAATGGAGTCAGGAAAGCCCAGTGCATCCCAGCTATGACTCGCCAACTGGAGTGGCCTGGCCCAGTCATCTAGTGATTTCACGCCTTAGTTTCTCACCCAGAAAATGGGAGTTAAGAGTACCTACCTCAACCGGTTATTGCGACAGTTAAATGAGCCAGTGCTCGTAAAATACTTTGCATAGTGGTCAGCATATGCTAAGTACTGAATAACTGTCCATTGCTATTGTGTTATTATTACCATTTTAATGACTTCAAGGTAGAAAGTAGAAAATATTTCTACTCTGCATGGCCTGAAGTCCAGGATTCGTATCTGTGGGACTATAATCCCCCCATGGCAACCAGAGAACAACTCCTTCAGAATCCACCCAACAGGAAATGAATGCCCTAGCTCTTGTCTTTGTTTCACATTGTGTTTATCCTGAAATCTCAGGTGAGGTGGGGGAGCGTGCTGGGGTCTTCTCAAAAGTGCTTGCTAGTAAAATGGCAAATGCAGTCTGAGGCCTGAGACGGGTCTAATTCTTCCCCACAGTGAATGAGACCTCTTTGTCAGAACTGAGACTCACCTGCCCTTTAACAGCATAGACCCAATGCTGCAAACAGAGGGGAGAAGATGATACCTCCCACATCCATGGGCGTGGTACATTTCCCCGCTCTAAGCAATGGTGTCATCTCTGCGAAGGAGATAAAACACCTGCCCGATGCCATAGAAGGGGGAAGGACGGTATTGAGCTACATATACAAGGTATGGAATGGCAGATTCTCTTCTCCTGTCTGTGTCCCATGAATCTTCACCTTGTTTTTGAATGGCTTTATGCAAGCAGGCCTAAGAAGCTATTCAGAGATTACTCAAGTGTTCTCAACCAAAGCCCAACTTTAAGGAATTCAAGTGTCCTTTTCATCATTTATGAATACAATAAACAGCATTTATTGAGTGCTGCCACATCCAGTGTGATTATATAATGTACCATCCACGTGATGTCCTTGTGCAGGCTCCTATCATCATAACTATAACAAGTGTCATCGGCCCCATCTTATATAGGTGGACATTGAGGTGCAGAGAGCTTGTGGCTTGTCCTAGAGTCTCCGAGAAATTGGTGGGGACTGCAGAATTAGAGAATGGTGACAGAGGGTAGCAACTCGGCCTAACAGGGTTATGCGTGACTAGAGATTCCTGGCGTTGACTACAATATGCAGAGTAGATAAGTTGACCACACACACTGTCCCACGTGCAGACACCTGAGCGCTCCAGCGACACCTTTGGCAAGTCAACCACTCGTCGGTCTGCCCTGGACTTTCTTACAAAGCCACTGAGGAAGGACACCGTATTGCAGGAAATGGACAGAGACCTTGTTGCTGAGTCAACTTAAGGTGTTTTATTGCAAGGCAGGCACAGTTACAGAACGTAGGTCAGAAATGCCACAGTTTCCGTAAACCCAGACAGAGAGGCATGCCTTGTTCCCTAATCCCTCCACAATGGGCAGGTCCCCGGACAGACCCGAGCAACCCTGGTGGCGAGGTCGCGGATCTCCAGTTTCTGCTTTGCCTTAGAAAAGGGCATTTGGAAACCAGCCACTTACTGTTGGTTAGCTTACATTCAGGGTATTTGAAGCCATTTTTGATGTGTATAATTTCTCCCCCGTTCCAGCTGCAGGATCAGACAGGAATTAAATTTCAACCTATTAGGTTTGTGTTTCTTTGCAGCGTAACATATATATCAAACAGTGTGCAGGCGCCCCTGGTATAATATATGTTTGATTATATTTCAAATCCAAGCGATACCACAATGAGATCGCTTCAGTAGCTAAGCAAATGTGATTCAGGACATTACCTGAATCCAAACTAAAAAAAAAAAAAGCAAGCAAGAAAGAAAATGTATTTTTAATCTAAGGATCAGTACTACACAAATCAAACCACGCAGCCCCATTTACTAGGTAACCTGGGACTGCAATGCAGAAAATCCCCAGTGACAGAATTTGTTCATAAAACAAGGCTAATGTCACCAACAGAATTATACTTTCTAAAGCAATTCTTTTCTTACAATTCCCAGGGCCAAGAGGAGAAAAAGAAAGGACAGGGGGGGAAAAAAAGAAGAAAGAAAGCCAACCAATGGAAAACATCCAGAACTGTGTGTTATGCAAATGATGGCAAAGCAAAAACAGTCCAATTAGGCACCACAGCTCAGAGAGCTCCGTCTGAAGGGCTTGAGTCCCACTCTAGGTGCCTCTTGCTTCCAGCTGCTGTGTTTCTGTCCTGGGGACCAGCAGCATCTTCCTCACTGTCCTTCGGCAGTTCCCCAGGACACCTGAGAAGGTGGTCTGTCCTCTGGCCAAAAACAACAACAACAATAACAACAACAGAGCCTGTGAAAGGACACACAGGAGAAAGCCCATCAGTCCTGGGCCCGAACCATCTGATGGAGTCAAGGGCAGAGGAAAGAGTGATGTTTCCTCACCTCCTCCAGGCTTGCTTCTTGCTTCCTGCTGCCTCTCCAGACTGGTGGCTTTATATGTTGCAGCAGCCGGTGGCTTGGAATCTTTGAGGTCTTGCAGTGAGCTCTTTGGGGTACCCATCACCTTTCAGTCCATGATATGTCTGTTGACAAGAACATAAAATAAATACCCCTGCATCACTGGTCTATGGAATCTTGAGGAGAAAGAGACATGATAGAGCAAGAGAGACGTAGATAGGAGGGGTGGGAGGACGAGAGAGAATAAAATCCAGAAAGGATACTCTACCTGCTACCTTTCCCTGGAAGTCCCCCAGGTGGTCGGATCCTCGTTGGGAGGCTTGAGGTGATTTCTAAGACCGCCCAGAGGTCTCAAAGGTCTGAATGGTCAGGAGGCATCATTCCATTGCCATGTGGGCACCTGAACTCAAAACAGCTCCTTGAGAACCTCAGCCAGCCTTGCCCCAACTCTCCTCAGTGGATCTTGTCACTGAAATACTACATAACAGAGAGCAAAATGCAGTTGAAAATTAGCAGGAGGTCCTCCTTCTTCTTTTGCCCTGGGGTGGTGGTCAAGGGAAGGGCAAGGGGCTGGGGTAGGAGGGATATCAACAACCACCTGGTCATCTCTTCAGTGATTCCAATCTTCAACTTCAAACTCTCAACTTCTCACCAAGTGACAAATCTCTAAGAAGATTCCTCCAGGCCCAGGATCCATGCCCTTGGGGGTCAATCTAGCATCACTTGTTGACTCTAAAGCATCATTCGGATCCTGAAGAAAGTGTTTGCCCCAGGCAGGCCTCCTGAGGCACAAGAGCTCCAGAAATGGAACATGTCAGACTCCTGGCTCCACCTGAGACCCTCCTTTCCCAGAACTCATGGAAAACCCAAGGCTACCCTTTCGTCCTTTATAGATCCTGACTCCCCAGAACACAGGGTGGGTAGCGCACCAGTGAAGAACACAGACTGAGAATCAGAGGACTAGGAGTGTTACCAAGAGAGACAGAGAGAGAAAGGCATTCAAGAGAACTGATCCTAACAAAGCCAGTTACTAGTGGTATAACAAAGGGTGGGGGCTGGTAGGAGTGGTCTGTCCTGGGCACACATAATGAAGAGGGCACATTGTCAAGAATTTAAGAGCAATAATAAAACTAAGAGTAAGTCTGCCTTTGACCACGATCATGCACCGGTAAGTGTAAGCAATGTTGGTGACAAAACACTCCTTGCCACCCAGGCAGATCCCCCTCCTTGGCCCATCACTGCAAACTCATGGCATCTTCATTCTGCTCTAACAAATGAGCACACCACCAGGGCTTTGAGTGGGTTTTTAACTTGTCTCTCTCCTCCAAACTTGCCCTACTTAGTGGTACTAGGGCTAGGACTGTACACATTATATCCCCCTCCTGGGCCAGTGGGCTCCCTTTGAGGTCTGCTGGTAAGGGGTGGGGGTGGGCAGGGAGTTTCAACTTGAGATCAGAAGCAGGAGGAGAGGTGACTCACTCCTTATTTGCTTCCTAATCTGTCAGCATGGCCCAGGGATAACCCTTCACCCGGGGAGCAGTAACTGGTTCCAGTAAGAATAATTGATTCCATTTTGCAATTTCTTGATATTCCTGGCATCAGTTTCTTGACGACCCCTTGAGAGACACCAGCACAGCCAGCCATCCAGTATACCCTCCTCAGAGGTCTGGGGTCCCCCTCTGCAAGTATTTACATTTTCATTCTCCCGATTTCTTCCCTTTGTTCCCCCAGCCCTAAAGCTGTAGCTGCTGCCTGCAATTTACTACTTCTGCACCTCTTGGATTGTTCAATAACGTGGTTAAGAAGTGATGGGAATCAGGACACTCGACCCCCAATACAATACACGGGCACTTTGAATATTTTCAGCTGGGGAGTTTGAGTAAATAGCTGAGGCAGAAAGCTCACTCTGACCTCCTCCCCTGTCACCCTTCTTCCTGGAAACAGGTCATAAGATTCTCATGGGAGAGATGCCCTCCCTACACCCTGAGAAAAGGAGCATCCTTATCTCCAAAGACAATGGGACGCCAAGAAGAAGCCTAATAGGCCTTGCTAACTTACCCAGGTAACTACACTTACCTTGGGCTCCTTAACCTCTCATATTCCTTCAGGACTGCCCACTCTTTATCATACTTCACATAAAAATACACAGGTCTGTTTCTTCAGACCTTCATTTCCTTAGTACGAGGTCCCCATGACACATAAAACTTATATTAACTAACTCTGTATGCTTTTCTCCTGTTAATCTGTTTTTGTCAGTTTGATTTTCAGACCCAGCCTTAAGAGGGTTGAAGAAAACTACTTTCTCCCCCACCCAAGCCTCCATACTAATTCCTTCTGTTAAAGTAACTGGTGTAGCTCTGTCTTCTGACAGGATCCAGCTTAACTCACTCTTTCTGCTTCCTCTCTATGGACCAAGTATGTTACTGGGTACATAAGAATGCATCCGCATATCCTACATTTTCTCCCAGATAAAAGCGATCAATAAATTATCAACACACCCTGACATTTCTATTACAGACCTTCTCTGCCCAGCATATAAATACAGGATAGAGATAGAGCACATCCAAGCATATAATATGATATGGGAGGGAGTGATTAACCCCTGAGGTACAACTTCCAGAAGCTCATTCTTGGGCACATCTACCAGGGCAGCTAAAATCAGGTAAAACACATGGATGTTTCCATTAACAAAGATCAACACATGGGAGTCCTTGCAGGAGGCATTTGCTAAAGCATAGGGTGTAGGCCTTATGAAGCAATATGTCAACCACTACCTGTGCCAGATGAACCCGAGCCCTCTGCTGTGCTACAGCCTTTGACTGTCTTAACTCTCCCCAGATCTCTACAGAAGGCACATACGACACAATACAATACAATACAAAAGGAGACTATATTATCAGCTCTACTTTAGAGGTGTGACCACGACCAACCCCCCACCACTCTCCCAATGCCTTCACTCTTATCCTTTATAAAAACAGTAGGGGACCCAGGATGCAATCTTCACTGCTTGTTGGTTACCAGTGGCCTCTTCAACCAAGTTGAGTGAAGGAAGGACATGTCTAGTGAATCAGGGGGCATCCTGACTTGGAGCAGCCCTCACCACCTGGATCCTCTCATCTTCAGTCAGCTTCAACTGGTAGCCTAGGCCTTTCTTCCCTATGTCATTTGAGCCACACGCTCTCGAGAAACTTGCATAAGAAAGCCAATAGTTTCTGGCTTCAGTGCCATCCACTGTTAATTTTGGTCTTCATAGGTAGTGGTTTCTTCATTGCTGGAAACCTCAGTCTATTTTCCAAGCCATTGCTGTCATTGATACCTCTAAGTGTAGCAGAGGCTGTCGGGGTTGTGCCCTTATCCCCAAGGCCTTTCCAAGGCCCACCTCCAACTGCCATTAATTTCATCTCTTTGCATGAATTGCATGAAGAGCTTCACCCGAAACTATTTGATTGGGCAGGGCAGTCCAAGAGCATCTTGGTGTTAACTTGTCCTGAAAGGAGTCCTCAGCCACTGGTGGACAGAGTCTGGGAGATAACTGTGAGATGCATGTGCTTAGCTGTTCCAAGAATTTCCCTTTGCTGGCTGCCTTCCTTCCCCTATCTTCCTTTCCCACTCTTCTTACTGGTGTTTCCAATACTTCTCAAATATACTACTTGCTTTCAAATCTTTGTCTCAGGGTCATTCCTTGTAAACACAAGGTTAGGCACTAGAAAACCACTTTTTAAAAAACATATTTTTATTGATTTCAGAGAGGAAGGGAGAGGTAGAGAGAGATAGAAACATCAATGATGAGAGAGAATCATTGATTGGCTGCCTCCTGCATGCCCCCCACTGGGGATCAAGCCCACAACCCAGGCATGTGCCCTTGACCGGAATTGAACCCAGGGCCCTGCAGTCTGCAAGTTGACACTCTATCCACTGAGCCAAACCAGCTAGGGTGAAACCACCTTTTTCCAACTCCAGTCACTTTAGTCTTTTCAGAAAAATGCTTCAATTTTATATATATATATATATTCATTCCCAAGCCAAGTTAATTGGATTTATAAATAATGAATGATATATGTCTGGCTGACATTTGAGTGTCCATGTGTTTTGTTTTGTGCTGGTTCTGTCTATCCTGTAAGTTGATAAGATGCTCAAAGGCCAGGAGTGCATCATCACCTTCTTCTATTATTTTTCACGATGGATGGCATGATGCTCTGTAGAGTAAATATTCAATCAGGGCTGATAGACAAGGGGCCCTAGAGGGCAGGTCCTTCTGTCCCACAGGCTTGTCAAGGGTGAGAAAGCTCCTAAGAGAATGAAATGGTGATGCTACTTTCAACCCTTTGAAGGATAAGCTTGGGAGCCCAGAATGGAAGCTGGCCCTGAGTCTAGGCACCAAGTCAGGACACCAGAGTCACATGCCTGTGCTGAGCCCTCCAGGCCAGCAGTATGGGAGATGCTGCTGCATCAGGTGTGTTCTCTGAGCCTGTTTTGCAGTGAGAGTCCAGTCGAAGGCAAACTGAGCCAGATGAGCTAGATGGATCAACGTCAGGTTCATCCTGGAACCTGGCTTTTCTGGAAAAGCCTGGGCCTTTGCTGAAAATCAGAGCCTTCTGATTTCTTAAGCACTTCAAAACGCATCAAAGAACTGTGTGCTAATATGTGAGGCACCAAAACAGGTAGAGAGGAGGCCCTTCCTTGACCCATCTTATACCCCCAAGGCTTTGGAGGGCTAGTAGCAGAGGCAGACAGTGGTGAATGTCAATATCTCTACATCACTCCCACCTTTGTTTTGGGCTCTCTTCCCTCTTCTGGGCCCTGGAGACTTTATGCCCTTTCCACTTGCCTATTTCCCTTCCTAAGTAGAATAAAGGCTGGCTTTTCAGACATTCTAGACCAGTGGTTCTCAACCTTCCTAATGCCGCGACCCTTTAATGCAGTTCCTCATGTTGTGGTGACACCCAACCATAAAATTATTTTCGTTGCTACTTCATAACTGTAATTTTGCTACTGTTATGAATCGTAATGTAAATATCTGATATGCAGGATATATTTTCATTGTTACAAATTGAACATAATTAAAGCATAGTGATTAATCACAAAAACAATATGTAATTATATATGTGTTTTCCGATGGTCTTAGGCGACCCCTGTGAAAGGGTCGTTCGACCCCCAAAGGGGTCGCGAACCACAGGTTGAGAACCGCTGTTCTAGACCCAGAATCTTTACTAACTCCTCCCCCAGGATACAAAGATTCTACAGGACCCTCTGAATGAAAGAGGGTAAAATGACACTCCACGTTATCTCAGAAATGAGTGTTGTCGCATTTTTCTCTAAGCCTTTCACAACTGACAATCCAGGAAAGGTACCGCTTAAACAGATCACTCCACACCCCCAACTCTGCTGATGACAGAGTTCACTGTGACACTCTTTCAGCCAATGGCCACCAACACCTCACAGTGACTTTGCGGGGCAGGTGTGCGGGGCAGGCCTGCCCACAGAATGCAGCCGCCCACCAGTGATGGGATTCGAAAAGAACATTTCTAAGGCTTTATCTGAGGAAATCACACCAGCATATGGCTTCATGAAGCCTTTTGTTCAAGGAAATCTAAATTCTATAGCAGCTTTCTAAAAATAATTCTAATTTGAATAGAAAGTCCAGCCCTCTACAAAGCCCAGACTGCTTTGTTGTTGCTTTTCCCCCCATCACCTGGGAACTTGAAGAAACTACAACAATGACAACAGACAGAGCAATGGGTAATTCATGCAGAAATGAATGGCAAACAATAATACACAGCTGTCATGTGGCCAGGAAGAAGCCAGAATTAAGAAGCACAATGAAGACCAGAGACCTCTAAGCACCAAATACGAAGCCACACACAGCATGCTCTCACCCCCAGCCACACAGAAATGCTTCATCTGACAGCCAGATAAATTCACTTAGGAAATAATCCTTGTGTGACATAAATATATTGAAAATAGACCCAGCCGTGGAAGTTCTAGATAATCCAGTCAATTCAAAACTATGTTGTATTTATGGGAGAAATTCCCTGCTAATTTCTCACAGGTGAGAAACACAATGCCAATGGAATGCTTAATTAACAGTCACCTTCAAAGCTGCAGTCTACTGAAAGAACCATAAAGAGAAATGGGAAACACATCCCATTACTCTCTGGGTTCTTCACTCTGTGGGTTCTTTGCATGCGTGAGCACCATGACAGCATGAAAATGACGTCACTTGTTACCAACACGTCTTAAGAGTGAGGTTAAAAGCATTCTATTCTAGCCCCAACTGTGCTCACGTTTACATTGAACACAGCACTGGCTATCTAACCTGCAGCAAGTTATAATATTCAACCTGGCCCCTGGGTTGTCTTATTAATATCTAAAACAGCTAAATATGAAAGGGTGGCTTATTTGAAGTCAATTCTAATTCTGACCAGTCTCCACTCCTGAGGCAGTTAACATCTCCCCACCTTAGTTGTATAGCAATTCTTTTCTTTCTCCCCAAAGTAGCTTTGGTCCCTGACAGTCTCTAGGTGTTATAAATCAGGAATGGCCATTTGTTGTGGAGTGTTTTTACAATGCCAATGCACAGTACCTCAGCGAAGCCTATAAGCCCCTATTTGAACGTTTTTATATGCATGCTTGGTTTTAGCAGCTAGAATATAAACTCGGTGAAGGCTGAAGCTGTTTCTTACACATGTTCCGTTTGTAAGTCTCCTAATGCCAAGTAGGATGCTGGAGATGGAGTTCAGGAGATTATAATTGCTACTAAGGTATCTGATGCTCACGGCAACAGAAGACATCTTGCAGTGCTGTCAATCTTGGATTAGCCATCCCCCAGGCTTCCAAGGATGGGTCCATAGAGGTGTCCCTAATGAAGACGGTACCAATGAGTCTCCTGCTAGAGGCCTTCCAGGATTGTCTCATTTACTCCTCAACCCCACTTTTACCTGTAACCCACTGGTTGAAGATGGAGGTTAAGAATGAGATATTATTGATGTTCATTCTGCAAAGATTCTGCAAATCATCACCATGGGGAAACAGGCCCTGGGCATCCTCTGTGGTTGGCGCAGGCCTGGCAGAGAGCAGAACTAGGAGTTTCCAGTCTCCTAAACTTGATCGCTTTTCTCTTGGCCCTTTGCAGACTGCTGCTCACATGAAATGGGGGAGGGGTAGTGAAGCTGCCTTTCTTTGGGAATTCTGGGAGTGGAGCTTCTGGACTTGCCTGGAGGAGGCACCCTGAAAATAACATGGAACTCTGCTCATTACTGAGAGGTATAGGTGCTGTATAATGGGAGTTGCCTAGCTAATAGAACTTTAGACAACTCTGGGTTTCAAATGCCTCGTCTGTAAGATGAGAATACAGATGACCCTTTAACAACAGATTTTTTTCAATAAATACTAACACTAATAAAAATGTATTTTCTCTTCCTTGTGATTTTCTTAATAACAAAGTTTGGGGAGAGTCAAAAGTTTTATGCAGATTTTCAACTGCGCTGAGGGTTGGCACCTCTAACCCCTGCGTTGTTCAAGGGTCAACGGTACTAAATGTCTTGATTCCATTGAATACCTAGTACTCAGACGTGATGCTTATGCAATTGTTCTAAAGTCCCCTTAGCTGCATGTAGCCCAGGAAGGTTATTAAGGACAGCTCCCAACATGGGTTCAAGCACATTTTACATCCAAGTCTATACCAGTAAATTTCCAATCTATCAGTCGTTCCAAAGCTGTGACCCAGAGGAACCAAGTTCCCGGGCAGGAAATGAATATAAACAGAATTCACATTTGTCTGCGTGTGGTCTACCCAGATGCAAACAGATTACTCAACCAGGGCAAACACATGAGGTGCCAGCAGCAAACCCAAATGGTGACAGGACCAATTATGACTCGGCTCACCTCCCTGATTTTAAAATGTCACGCTGGAGAAGTGTTCTGTCTGTGAAACCCTGCAAAAGAGAAACCGCACCACTAGGACTTTCATTGCATTTGATTTCATGTGGAGGGAGCCAAACAGGATAACCAACTTGCTGGGCTACGCAGCACACCTTTAAATTCCTTGATGTTGGAGAAGTAGAAATTTTTAATCGAATCCAGAAGTCACAAACTCATTTGAACACAAAGGCCCTGGAGGTAACACAGACACATGAAGGAGGCTGGGTAGGCGCCGTGTGAAACGAGAGAGCACACGATTCAGTTCCTGTGGCCACTTGCCATGGAGAGATGAGAGCCTAGGGATGGCAGATCTTTCATTTTTCAGAGAAGCTAAAATCTCGATGATTTGTGGGAAGCTTCTTAACATTAATATGTTGGCATCTACAAAAATTTTAAATTACTGTGCATGCAAATGAGGCCAAATTTGGCTTGTAAGTTGCCAAATTCCTAGGTTTCTACTAAAAAAATATATAGATCTATGTGGCTCAATGGTTGAGCGGCAATCTATGAACCAGGAAGTCATGGTTGTATCCCCGGTCAGGGCATATGCCCACATTGCCAGCTCGATCCCCAGCAGGGGGGCGTGCAGGAGGCAGCCAATCAGTGATTTGCTCTCATCATTGATGTTTCTGTCTCTCTCTCCCTCTCCCTTCCTCTCTGAAATCAAGAAAAACATATTTTTTAAAAATTATAGATATGGAAAAAGTCCAATTCCAATGGTTTCAGTGTAAATAGGGTGTAGTGGAAGGGTGCCAACTTGGAGTCAGGAGATCTGTATATGTGTCCTGGGTCTGCGATGCTCTGAGAGAGAGAAGGCGGGCAAATCATTGCTTTATGGAGTCCATTTCCTCCTGTCTGAAATGCAGCTAGATTGCAGGGCTCTTAGGAGAATTACATTAAAATGAACTAAATACACAAAAAGCACTCGGTGCCATGGCTGGTATATTATACCCAGGCTACACTTTATGTCTCCATTCCCTCAACTGAGATAATAATTTTACCTCAAAGGAGCTGTCCTTTGAACTAAGTGAAATAATACAAACAAGGGGCTTAGCCTGACAGAAAGTAAGTGCTTCGTGTTTGTTATTATTTGTAACCAAGAAACCTGTTTTTGAATCCTAACTTTTACCAGCGCAGACACAGAGATCCAGGGGGAAAGACAGCGTAGTCGAGTCTCTGCTTGTGGGCAGCAAAGCCAGCATCAAGGAGCAGGCCTCCTGATTCCTGACCAGTAAACTTTTCCAGGAAGCCCTAGTTTCTACTCAACCCTTGGCTCAGAAACCGCTCTTTCCCTGGATTTGTTTCACCAACATATTCAAAATTAACCAATAGGCTGCTGTTCATTTTGTAGTTGCTATTGATAACTGATAAAATTGATATGGCTATATTAACTTATTGATAAAGGGGGAAAGGGCAAAAGGACAAACACTACCAGACTTTCTCTATTATATAAAATCTATAGGATATACTTTCTACTTTTCAATAAAATCCAAATCATCAACTAATTTTCTTTAAAAAAAATTTCTTACTGTATCAAGTGACCTGCATTTTGATTCATTATATAAAATCAGAATTGTCTCTTTTCCAATGACAGTCCTAAAACCAACAGCCTCATCATGATCACAAACAGTAGTATGTTTGATGTCTGCAGCAAAAGAATGTTATTCTATTTAATAGACAAACAAAATTTCCCAAGCCATTGTTTGGGTAACCAGGGCTTATGTATATCAACACTCTCAAGGTAGAGCATTCAGGAATCTAACATTATCTTCTACGAAAGCAAAACTGCATAAAATGTTTGGAATTCCAGGCAATAGATAGTACTGTAAAGAACCAACAAAACTGCCTGGCTGGTGTGGCTCAGTGGTTGAGCATCAACCCATGAACCAAGAGGACACTGGTTTGATTCTGGTCAGGACACATGCCTGGCTTGTGCGTTTGATCCCCAGTAGGGGGCGTGCAGGAGGCAGCCTATAGATGGTTTTTCTCTCTCATCGGTGTTTCTATCTCTCTATCCCTCTTTCTTCCTCTCTCCCTAAAAATCAATAAAACATTTAAAAATATTTATTTAAAAAATAGAATCAACAAAACCGAGTTCTCAAAACATGAAGTTCCCTTTAAATGTAAACCTGAAAATAGGGCCGATTTGTTAAGATTTGTTCATCGCCTGCTTTCTCTCATTTGTGTGCACGCCATTTCTTTTGTTCTCATCTAGTCTTCACATCTTGTCTCCTAGTAGAACCTAATGATTTAAAATCTTCCCTTCGCTCTCAAGTTCACATTCAGACTCATGATCACCACGTTGAGATCCATCTATTCAGAAAGTCTATGCTACACACACAGTGTCTCCATTTAATAAGGGTCTTGGAAGACTCCTAGAGAATTGTTGTCCTTTCAGAGCTGCCTCCCTCTGCTTGTTCTCTCACATTCCCAACGTTCTCATTTGTTTAAAGACTTAATGAATACTAACTGGAAGTCAGGCACTGACCCCACATATTAAGGCCCATTCATTCAACAGGTAGCGATCTTGGTTGGCCATTTTTTATTTTTATCTAGGTAGAGCCTGAGCTTTAAAACTGCAGAAATAATAATAATAATACATTTAAAAATATTTTTATTTATTTCAGAGAGGAAGAGGGAGAGAGAGATAGAAACATCAATGATCAGAGAGACTCACTGATCGGCTGCCTCCTACATACTGCCTACTGGAGATTGAGCCTGCAACCAAGACATGTGCCTGGACCAGAATCGAACCATGACCTCCTGGTTCATAGGTCGATGCTCAACCATACCAGCTGGGCATAACTGTACATTTTAAAGTCCTCAAGGCTTGACTCAAATCATCTTCTCTATCTACGTATCCCTTGTTCTAACAGACAGGGTCAATCTCTTTTTGGTTATAGACTCTGTCTCACCAAAATTTGTTTCTACTAGTATCAAATATGTATTCATTTACCGCCTTGATTACATTTTAAGCCCCTTGAGAGCGTGGCCAAGTACTGTTGGCATGTGGAAACATTTCCTCTATTGAACATGTAGAATGATCTGCACTTAGTAGGTGTCCTCATAATAACTTGTTAAATTGAATTACCACCCAAATTCATATATGGCCATCATGTTAAAACATCTCAACCTTTTTTAAAAAATATATTTTATTGATTTTTTACAGAGAGGAAGGGAGAGAGATAGAGAGTTAGAAACATCGATGAGAGAGAAACATCGATCAGCTACCTCCTGCACACCTCCTACTGGGGATGTGATGGCAACCAAGGTACATGCCCTCGACCGGAATCGAACCTGGGACCTTTCAGTCCACAGGCCGATGCTCTATCCACTGAGCCAAACCAGTCAGGGCCATTTCAACCTTTTAAGATTCTTCTGAGTGCTCTCGCAGGACAAAGTGAAAAGAATTCATCACTATGCTTGACAAAGTGAAAAGCCCCAACTGGGTCTGCCTGGCCCTTCTACTTTGGTACACAACTGGAATATGAAGCTGGCTAGAAATCACATCCATCTAGTTTGGCAGATCTATCAGGGTCCTGTTGGAGATATTTACATATGAGCTGGTTAGAGGGGGATTTATGCATTTCCATCATAGGTAATGGAGACGAAGAGGCACCTGTCAAATCACAGGGCCTAGTTTGTCTGCCCAAGGAGGGTATTTAATTAAAGTGATTATTTATATATGTTCTGTAGAGTTTTAAAGACTTCATTCTTCAGATGCCCTTGGAAATCTGGCAAGAGACAAAGACTATCCATTTTTTGCAGGTGAAGCAGAGAGGAACTCAATGAAGAACCCAGGTTCCTTGGAGATGGAAGCTCTGTCCCCTCAGCTCAGACAATAGAATGTTTAGGCCACAGATTTCACGATAAAGATTCTTTGGCAAGTTAATGTTCCAAATGATAATGTAAGAGCTAATTACAATAAGTTTACTGTCACTTTATAGGCATGCCTTTACTAAATGAGGCTATTTGTTTCTTCCTAAACACCGTACAATTCAGATAGTCAGTTGCAAGTTGAGCTGTCGTGACTTAACAATGATTTCATGGGCCAAAACATATTCTAAACAGCACAGTCATGCTACTTAGGTAAGATGCTTTCCATAAAATATAACCGTTTGTGAAAACAATCACCTTTCTCTATTTTTAGTCAAATAACACACAGAGAAATAGCAAAAGAAATTCAAATACTTACATACAATTACGTGTCATGCTTATAAACCTTATGCTGTTATCAGTCATCACTTAATCTAAGCATGATCATAAGTACAAATCTGATTAGGCCTCATGCTATCCTCAGTTTCTTGGATATATATGCGTATGTGTGTGTGTGTGCGCGCGCACGCATGTACTTTGAATGGGGTTCTTTACTCAAAATCATTTATCCAGCGTTATGAGTACCTAAACTCCATGTGGCCTTTCTTCATATTTAAGTTTTCACTTTCTCTAGCATTGCAACTAACAGAAAAATGCATCTCTCCTGTGTTTAGCACAGAATATGCCCTCTTTCCCTTTCCAAATTTCCTGGTTCCTCTTCTCTCCACATCTTTTGTAAAAGGGCTACAACAGACAACCTACAGATATGGCAAATTTTGTGAACCCTCTTATAGTTGATTTTTAATTTGGAAAAGAGTTTTATAATGATATTAAGGAGTCACTCAGTGTATTAGTCAGAGGTTTCATTCCATAACCCTCTATAGCTGCTGCCCTGATTAGCTCATGCACATACAGCTCACAGACACCACACTATTTTAAAAGCACTTGGAATTATTTAAATACCAACCTATTCCAGACCTTTTCCTTTAGAAACATGTGAATCAAATATTTTCTTTATACACATGCACCACCCACACAGTATTTAAGTGCCCAAAGGAATTGCACTATATTAGATACTTGGACATTTGCTTTTTCCTAGGAGTTTATAATAAAATAGGCAATACTGACTCAGACAGGCATGTGGGCATTCAGCAAACACTGCCTACATCATTAAATAGTGAAAGGACAGTGAAATGTCTGTCCCATATACTACAGCCCAAGGGCTTTTGGGGTGAGGAACAAATATAGGTTATAAAACTGAAGAAAACAGTCCAGTATCTAGTGACACCATGTCCAGTAGACTAACGATGCTGGGAAATGAGTTTTTTGCTCATCAGGCCAAAACAAATAGAACCATGACAACATGGCTTAAGAAATTCAAAAGGGAAATGGCTGAAACAAGGCCAGAAATTATTAAAAAGGGAAATTCTGATAATATCGTCATAAAGACCCAATGAACATAACAGGAATAGATTTTTAAATGATCATACTAACCCACTGGCTGCACAGAAAGCTCTCTAATGAGCTTCAACTTTCAAAGGGTGAGTACAAAGCCAGAAAAACAAATTGTGCAATGGGAAGGACACACACACACAGTGTCCGGAAGGCTAAAGAGGAGAAAGAGCCACAGATGTTTTTAGAAAAAATATAGAGAAGCCTTTTTCTTCTAAGTGTTCTTCTTTTTAGCTCAAGGCAAAAAGGGAAAACAAAGGTAGAGTTCAGCTAACTGTAGTCTCTAGTTCACGTTCATAGCAGGGAAGGAACACAACCAGTCTTCTGTGGTCATTTTATCTACCAACATGGTTTTCAAAGAAAAAGGGCCCAGTATGGCAAAGGGAAAATGTACATCTTTATTTCTTTCCTAGCTGATTAATTAATTACTAAGTAAGTCCTGAGTGCCAGGAATTGTGCTAGCCTCGGGAATCTGTGGAGAGTAAGGTAAACATGGTCCCTGCTTTCATGCAACTTGCATTCTAGTGAAGTTAAAACTGAAAAAAAAACCTGACTGTGCCCTTAGTACAGCCAACACAGGTCCTCTGAGGTGAGCAATGACGTTATCTATCACTCCTTTGCCAACCTTGGAGTGTTAAAGATCCATTTTATTAAGGGAGCTATCAGATTTCTTTACAATGTCTAACAGATGACGAGGAGATAGTAATGGAGCATTTGACTGAGTTTGAGACTCCGGAACCCAATAAATCAGATCCTAAAATATGGAAGGGCTTTTTGGGATAGCCATAGGCCATTTAGTGACTCTCACCCTGTAAAAAATTTTATAAGAATATCAAAACTACAGAAGTATTAAATGTGTTGTTTTTAACAAGTATGAGAATACAGAGAGAATACAGGACACAGTGTGGGATGACAGTCATGTTGTAATCGAGGTTCTTGTGCACATGTCTGAGTTCAGTGATGTGCTGGAGCATGCCTGTACAATAGTGAGCATCTTTTTCCAACTCTGCATATTAGCAGCTTGAACTTGGTCACGGTCGGATTATTTACATCATGAAAAATGACAAATGCTACAAATAAGAAATTTTCTTTCTACCTTTCCTTCCCTACATTCTTTCCCTCCCTCCCTTCCTTCTTTCCTTTCTTTCTTTCCTTCTTTCTTTAGAGTCTGTGGTTAGACATTAACCAATACATCAATGTCTTAATGTAATATGCTTAAAGTCTTGCTGTGACTTTTATATAATTGTGTTTTCTAATGGGTTTGTTGAGTGTATATATTTTTTAATTTTCAGATGTATTACCAGATCATTTTTGCTTCATATGTAAATCTACACCATAAGCATATATAAGTATATACCAGTAGATCACAGTCCTCATAAGTTATATGGTGAATGTTATACCTGTTTTTAACTGTAGCCAATCCATAGGGTGGAAAATTTTATTCCAATGATGTTTTAATTTGTGCTACCCACCCAGATGACAAACGAGGTGAGGGATATTTTTATGTTGTTGGCAATTTGCATTCCTTCTTCTATGAATGGCCTGTTCATATAATTTTCCGATTTTTAATTTACTTTTTATATCATTGGGTTTGATCATATTAGTTACATCAACTTTGTTCTGTCATGTGTAACAAATGTCTTTTTCCTAGTCTATATTTTATCTTTAGACTCTATATTTGGTATCCTTTGTCAAACATTTTTTGTTGACCCGTGTGTCTCTTTTTCCTTTGTTACTCCAAATATAATCCAAGTGCTATGGTCTGAATGGTTGTGTCCTCCCCAGATTCATATGTTGAAATTCTAGCCCCAATGTGATGGTATTAGCAGGTGGAGCCTTTGGGAGGTGATTCGGGGTCCTCATAAGTACGGTAAACAACCTTATAAAAGAGCACTCCCTGCTACTTCTGCGCTGTGAGAATCCAGAGAGAAGTTTGCCGCCTGGAAGAGGGCTCTCACCCAACCATGCTAGCACCCTAACCTTGGACTTCCAGCCTACAGAACTGTGAGTCATCCATTTCTGTTGTTTATAAGCCACCCAGTCCATGGTATTTTGTTATAGAAATCCACACAGACTAAGACACCAAGACTTCAAGGAAAGTCACATGGATAAGTAATTAAGAACATTGGCTCTCAAAGGGCTTCAGCTTGAATCCCCACTGTACCACTCTGAATGCCAGTCTGCTCTCTCCAAGTCTCTGTTTTCCCATTTATAAATTGGGTAAAACAAAACAAAACACCAGTATCACATTTATAGAACTTTTTGTTGAGTAAATATCTAAATATATGTTGTGAACTTCACTGTTCATCATTCTTCTCCTCTATCTTAAAATACCTATTCTGGCTCATTGGGTTATATTAACTCATCAAATATTTTCACAGATATCATGTAAGAAGAGATTACAGTCTGAGGCTTTGCATGATGAATGTTTCTCTGATTGATGAGTGGAATCTCTGATGAGATTCCTGGACACTCCTCCTCTCTGTAGACTCTTAAACATCCCACTGTCTTATAGCTTCAATAGCTGCAGGCAAGTGCTGGTCTGGTTCTTTCTCTACAAAAAAATATATTCTATCTCTCTGGAAGCCTAGAAAAAGTTTTGCTTCTCTTTGTCCTTCCCAAATTTCACCAGAAGATAAGATTATACATATATACCTATGTGTACATACACAGCCCCAGCATGTGTGTATGTTGTGTTACATGCAATGTTTTATATATGTATGTTATACATATATGTATGTTACATATAACATATATGTGTGTTGTGTATGTCTGTTATATATATGTGCACACCTATGTATTTATAAGTCCAGTGTACACACACCCATGTATATTCATAAGTGTATTTATGTATATAAGGTGTCCCCAAAATATGTAGACACACACTTTGAATAATTATAAAGGCAGTGTTTATTAAAATTCATTTCATTTTCAAAATTGAGCTATCAGCTGTTAAAGTCTATATACATTTTTGGGGACACCCTGTATGTGTAAAAATATGTGTAGATATATGTATGCTATGTACACATACTTTTATATCTTTATGAAACCAGCCTGAAACTTGGTTATATTTTTCAAACAGAAATTTCAAGTGTTTCTTTATCTTAAGAAACTTCTTTTTTATTTAAATTAACATTGCTCCTCCATCTATCCTTTTTTCTTCCTAATTTTTTTTTTATTTTCAAGGTGTTTTGGAACTGCCTTCTATGTCTCTTATATTTTCTTTTAATATTTTCATTATTTTGAATTTTTCCTCTGTGTTGTGAGATAATTATTACACTTGATTTTCTAGGAATCTAATTTGGTCTTCAGAAGAGACTATATCCTTTCAAAGTATCTGCTGAGTTTTTTCATTTGCAAAGCTTTTTTTTTCTTAATTCTAGAATTTGGGTATTCTAATTGCATCTCCTTAAACAATTGTCTTGCCTCTGGGGTAAAGTTTGCATCTGTCAAATCCATTACTTCTATATCAAGAGAAAAAGCTTTTCAAGTGGTTTGCTAGTATTTAGCCATTCACATATGTTTCAGACACATAGTAGGACTATACTCCCTGCCCATAAAAAGATAATTGTGACTTGCTTTGCCACTAAACTGTGAGAAAAGTGTTGCATGTAACTTCAGAGCACAAGCTTTAAGAACCAGTGTATGCTGCATAACATTCCTTCTCTCCGTCCCAGCTACCACCATTGTTCCACTTAGTGGCTGTCCCATCACCCTGAGTCTTGTAAAAAGAATGATGGTGCCATGGAAAAGAGCCCTCCAACCAACCTTCACTGAAAAGTAGGGTGGATGAGAGAATTAGTCTTACTTTAAGCCACTTCGTTTAGGGGGTCATTAGTTATTGCAGCAAAGTCTAGTATATACTGACTGATGCAGTCTGCTTAGTCTTCCTCTTGCAGATAAACTGTTGTGAGCTCCTTGAGTGACTTGCAGAGATTAAGCAACTGAAATTTCTCATGCAGTGGAAAACTAGGAGTGAATAGAAAGGGTATTTTTCATACTAATAAACCAGCTATGAATGAGCTGGTTCTTCTCAGATATGAGACCGAATCCTAACTAATCCCATTTCTTAAAATACAAGAGGCATGTCTCTTGTACATGGCAAGACCAGGAGGCATTCAGCTGACTCACATAGTAACATACTATGCTTACACAGACTCAGCAAGATTGGGGACCCTCAGAAGAGCAAAAACATCAGGTAGGAAGATGTGAGCTCCTCACAAAATCTCAAAAGTCATCCTCTTGACCAACCTCAATATTTATGGTGAAGCAAAACACCTTCTTTGTTACCCTTGACTTTTGTCCAATGACTTTGAGAAAAGAGCCCCACATCTGCTCTCATAGAAGTCTCTGGGGAATGTGGAGGCACAGACTCAACCTCAGGGGTCCTCTAGCCCTCCTACTTTGGTTGCTGGCATGTCCAGAAAAGGAGGTCAGAGGCAAAGGTGGATAAGATGAATAATTGGGCAGATATCTTCATAGATTCCCCCCTGAAGATTAAGGAGAACAGGAAAGATGCCAGGTGTCCAGAGAAAAATGAATGTCCTGGTTTTCAAAAGGAATGAGGATGAGTGATGAGGAGAGAAAACAGACTCCAGAAACTGGTGAGATTGATATCAAGCCTTAATTAAATTCTAATGAGTATATTACATAAAGTGTGGCTGCTTCCAAAGAAGAAGAAGAAGTGATTACTAAGAATTAATATTCGTTTACCTGGTTGATTCATGGAAGTACCATGAACATGAAATAACAAGCTCAGCAAAAGATTTTTATGGTTTCAAGACATCCTTCTAGAGAACATGGAGAAATGACCAAGAGTGGTATGGCTTAACAGCTGGTTGGAAAAAAAAAAGTATTCCAAAAGTGTTGATTAATGACTTCCAGGTCAATGTGGGGGGGAAAATCTGTACAAGTTTCCAAAAGTTTCTATTCTTTCAATGACATATATCAACGTCAGGTACAATAGGAGAAATCTGGCTTAACAGAAGCTCATATAAATAAGACCAGGGACTTTTGCTAGCTACAAGGTCAAAATAATGTATGAATGATATGCTTGCCAAAAAAACATAGGCAATCTTAGGCTGCATTATAAAGACATACAGAGTCTAGGAGGTGGGCAAGGTGAGCAGGGGTTAGAGGAGTGTTGGCAAGCCCATTCCATGACTTTGTGCTAATAAAAAAAAATAAAAGGAGGTCCTTCCTTTCTCTGTAAAGACATAGGCCTGAGCCAGGGCAAGGGCCTTGGTGGGTGACATGTAGGCTAGAATTTAGTCCCCCCCCCCTCCCAATGCCACCTCTGTCAGGCACCATTAAACAATGCGCAATCTGCATAACTGTGTGGCAGCCTTGGTGCTAACCTGCTGTACTATGCATTTTGCTCTGAACTGTGTATTCCTTTTTAAGAGATACTTTCAAAGTAGGATACTTTCAAAGATGACAAGAATAGCAATTAGTCTGGAAGAAAATCATATGAGAAAGGATTTTAAAACCTGGTCTAGCCAGAGCTTGATAAGAGAGAACTCAGGAGACCATGATACGAGGCTTCAACTATTTGAAAGGAGGCGGATTAGATTTACTCAGAGCAGATCCAGAGGTCAAGGGAGCACTAGCGAGTGGACTCACAATGCCCTGTAGATGGCTTGAGCGGTATGTCAAATCCAGTCATAGTTATAACAAGACATATTTTTCATTTCAGTTAAAGGGACGTTTTCCCATAAACATGGCAATTCAAGAATGGAATAGCACATTTTGAAAATAAATTCCTCATAAGTGGAAAGTTCAACCAGTCAATAATTTTATAGAAGAGCCTCCTTTAAGCAAAGATTGAACTAGCAAAACTCTTTCAAACTTTCACAAAATTTCATAGCACACAGTACACACACATAAGGGGTTGTAAGAGATACAAATATAAATAAACAATTCCTTCCTTGAAGTAGTTCAGTCTAGTAATGAAGACCAATATGTACACAAGCATGATGCTCAGCTATAAGCAATTATTTCCTGAATACAACCAGTGCACATAATAAACCTGTACAGTAGAAACCACATATCTTACTTTTATTTTCACCTGCAAGAATTGCAGCCGGAACCATCCAATAATTTGCCAGGCATGTTTAATCTCTTGTCTTTAAATATTTAGCCCCAGTAGGAATACTAAGAACACATTTATTCACAACTTCCAGTTAAACTTTCTTTTATTCTTAGAGATCAGAAAACAGACCTGAACACAGTGCCCTCTGCACAACTCTCACTCGTGTTTGAATCTTATTGCAATCAGAATCATGGTCCATGCTTCCTAGTGAGTCCATACATCAGGTTTGCCTGGGAGGGTCCTGGCTTGTGCCTGTTGTCCCAACATCATACTAATACCACTCCCTTCCCTCTCAAAAGTGTCCAATTTGGACTTTAAGTTATCTGGTCATCCTGATGCTATCCAACTTCTAAATGCCCTATTCTCCACTTGGTGGAATAGAAAGAAAGAAGCATGAAGACCTCTAACTGAGTAGTTTTAAATTGAACGAGACACTTGATAAGTGACCGCTAACACTACTTAAATACCTTTACTGCAAAGCAGATTAAAATAGTTATCTGAACAGCCCTAGCTGGTTTAGCTCAGTGGATTGAGTGTTGGCCCTCAGACTGAAGGGCCCCAGGTTCGATTCTGGTCAAGGGCACATTCCTTGGTTGCAGGCTCTGGCCCTGGTATGGAGGCAACCAATCCATGTGTCTCTCCCCCTCCCTTCCACTCTCTCTAAAAATCAATGGAAAAATATCCTCAGGTGAGAATTAATAACAACACAAAAAAGTTACCTAAACAAACTACGAAGATCTATGGAAGTGTGGAGGAAGAGAACAACCACCAATTAAGAGAAAGCCTATTTGAGAAATAGGAAATTTCCTTAAAGCTGCACCATAGGTGAAAATTTCAGTGACTGGAAGGGATATTCCAACTAGAATATGGAAATATTTTTCCACGTATGTTTATTCGTTCATTCATTTATTCATCTAACAAATAAGAATATAAGTAAAACTGGATCAAGGAATGCTATGTTATGTTGGCAATAAAATAGGGAAATGGAAATGCGGGGTTAGTCAGACATTCCTACATCAACATTCCTTTTTGGTTGTTGTTAGCAACAGAAATGGAAATGGGAGGAAAATAAGAGTAAATGGGGTTTCCAAGGTATTTTACATATTATTGTTAGCAAATGTGATTCAGTATAACCATCTTAAATGGTAATGGCTTGTGCCTCTGTGGTTTTCTTCATTCAAGTCGGTTTTTTTCTCTTTCTCCTGCCTGGGGATTTATGATATAACAGGCTGTAATAGGCAAGATAAAACCATTCATCATGCAGGCTTAATGTGGGAAAGTAAATTTAACTTGGTGAGCTTGATATATAAATATTGGCCTTTTTGGGAACACACAGAGCATATTTACTTGAGTGTAAAATCCAGGCTATATACCATGTCCAACAAATGTCTCGGGTCTGCGGTTCAGGAGAAGGGTCTTTCGGTGCTTTAGGTTATGCAGACAGCTGAGAAACTGCTGGGAGTGGGTGAAAGAGGCTATGTGTTCTGCAGCTTCCCAGCTCCTACTCTTCTGACTGCATTTTAAAATCAGCACATTTTATCTCTACAGTTATACTTAAAGGTCAATGGCAATTAATCTAGCCACCTGGAAATTTAAAGGTGGGTCTACTCTCAGTAGATTTATCCACAAAGATGGTTGGAATGTCCCTAAAAATGACAGGGCAAGTGAAAATGGCAGTGTAGGAGATTTAATGCCTTGTCTAGACATTGTTCATAAGCTACCATCCATATTGTGTGCCAAAAAGGCTTTGGGTGGTAAATGCGGGGATTGCCACCAGAGGGGGCTAAATGAGGTTGTGTATCAATCCGTCAACACAGAGAAATAGTGTCAGGCTGATCAGTCAAATGACTTCACTTTTATTCTTTTTTAGCCAGTGATCCTAATATTCTTTAGATAAGGCTGAGGGTTAGACTGAGAAATTTATGCTTAAAGTTCTCAGTGGATATGTTCCATCAATATAATTTTAAATATCTTGGGATTGTAGATATTATTTTTAAATATTTAAAACTGGTGGGCCCTGACCAGTTTGGCTCAGTGGATAGAGCGTCGGCCTGCGGACTGAAGGGTCCAGGGTTCGATTCCGGTCAAGGGCATGTACCTTGGTTGCGGGCACATCCCCAGTAGGGGGTGTGCGGGAGGCAGCTGATCGATGTTTCTCTCTCATCGATGTTTCTAGCTCTCTATCCCTCTCCCTTCCTCTCTGTAAAAAATCAATAAAATATAAAGAAAAAAAAAACAACTGGTGTGTGTGTGTGTGTGTGTGTGTGTGTGTATGTATGTACATGAATAGCACAACTCTCATCAGAGCTGGTGGTTTAAGTCAAGCTGTAATCAAAATTGAAAGGTTTTGCCAAATCCAAAACAGAAGCCATTTCAATGCCAGCCTCAGCCAGGATCCCTTCAGTTAAATACAAATAATATTTAGAAGTTAAGTTATCAAGGAATGCTATATATCATATCTCTTTTCTGTACATCTTTAAAATAGGCATGCTATCTATTCAGTTACTAGAGATAACTCAGTTCAGTTCAACAGACAATGTTGAGTGCCTACAACATGATTGCCTCTATGTGCTGGAGATTCAAAGTTAAGTAAACAATGACCCCTGCTCTTAATAAGCGTATAATCTTCTGGTTTAGAATATGAGACTAATACAAAGGCAAAGAGATGGACTTATA
Organism: Myotis lucifugus; assembly: GCF_000147115.1. NCBI lineage: Eukaryota > Metazoa > Chordata > Mammalia > Chiroptera > Vespertilionidae > Myotis > Myotis lucifugus. Next base: position 3,470,379 of record NW_005871087.1, read on the forward strand.
TTAAATTTTCAATTTGTCCAACTGCTTCACCTATATACAAATCTATATACTGGATGAGGAAAAGATATACAAAATTATGGTAGTAAAGTTGCCCTTAGGGAGGTCAGAATCAAGAATCTGGATTGTGGGAAGGATACGCAAAGAGAAACAACAAGAGAAGATAGTACTTCAGGAGAAGTGGAACACATTTTTCAGTTCAGTTGATGATCAGTCAAGGTGGTCTCCAAGCTGGTCAGGGAAGGCTTCAGAAAAAGAATATATTGGATACAGTAAGAGAGAAGGCATCCTAAGAGGTTAGAGTGAATGGGAAAACCTCAGCAAAGAAATTCATGGAATTTTTTAGAGACTGAAGTGGGGCAGAAAAAGCAAGGAGACCAATTCTATAGTTCAGTTAATAGACAAAGGGCTTGAAGGATAAGGCCAGATACATACAGATGTTGGCCTTACAAGTAAACCACTGAGAGGGTGGGAAAACTATTCAAGGATCAGCGTATTTGTAGCCTTTCAATGGAAATTTCCAATTCACAAAGTCAGGCCATTCACAGTTGACATGGTTAACCTCATTCTCATTGGGTGATGATGCTAAGCAGAAGGCAACTACTCTGTGAAATGTATCTAAACTAAAAGTACTATCTATACATGCCAAGGGGTGAGGCTACGGTTACTGAGGGGATCTGATCATAAATTTTTTGATTCTGTGTTAGAAAATAAAATCCTGTCTTGAAAAGAGAATTTGAGCATGCAATTAACTCACTGTACACTGACTTGTCACCCCAAGTAGATTAGTTTTTTCCATCAATTTTAAGTACATTAGAGCTTTCCAGCAGCAGAATATATCCTGTGTTACAAAGGGCATCATTAGTCATGTGTATCAGCCATAAAATGTCAAAAATGATTCTAATATTCTCTTAAACGGGTTAGAAGTCTGGGAAGCCCCGTAAGCGTAACTTTGTTTATTGATAACAGTAAAGAATAGTGTGTGTGTGGCGAGGGGGAGAGGGGGTGAAGGGGGTGGGGGAGAGACAAATTATAACTATACATGTGCACTTCCTCCAGGGTTTGAGGGTATCACTCCAGGTGACAATTATGACAGCATACACACTAAGGTTTGAATATTGGCTGACAATTGACTCCAAAATAAGATTAGGGGAATGGGTTAGGAAAGGCACACGATTAGGGAAAACTCTCTGGCTTAAAATACACTGATCTTATCATTGTTCCTATACAGATAATGATTCACTAAATAAATATGTGTTCAACTTACATTTAGAAAAGGAAATCTCCATTACATTTCTTATTTAGGAATCTCCTAAAAGCCTGAGAAAGTGTTATTCAGCCCCAACTGTTCACTTTATTATTATTTTTATTTTTTTGTAATCCTCACCTGAGAATATGTTCATTGATTTTAGAGAAAGGGAGAGAGTGAGAGAGAGATAGAGAGAGAAATATCCATGTGAGAGAGAAACAGCAATTGGACACCTCCCATATATGCCCTGACCTGGGATCAAACCCTCAACCTACGTATATGCTCTGACCGGGAATTGAGCCCACAACTATTTGGTGTACGGGATGATGCTCCAGACCCAACTATTCACTCTTCTAAAATATCCTCATATAAATAAAGGTAATAGCTTCATTTTCTTTACAATAATGGAATTAACTATTTGCAGGCATAACAGCAGGTCAAAAACCAATCATCATCTGCCAGATAAAAACAATTCAATAAAAGCTTTTGGCATTTTTTTCTTAATGTGACGAATGTACCACAACATTGTTTGTTATAATCATTGACCTTGGTCAGAATTTAACAGTACAAACCTGCCCTGACACTGCAGGCGAATGAGATGCAGCTATTGCAAATTCAAGGTGCCGGGGGTGGGGGTGGGGGGTGGAGGGCGGTAGGGGAGCCTGGGAGCCTTTACAGTGGGTCTTTCTGTCTGGTGGCAGCTGCTTATCAGAATAGACCTTATAAAATCAGTGTACATGCCAGGTGCTTTTCTGTTCCTTCTAATATTGTCACTTGCTTAAAGGGCAAAATGTCCCACACTGTCTGTGTGCCAAACAGTTTACCAAAACAGCTACTGCTTGCCAAGAAAAACAAATAAAAAAACAACTGTTTCCTAAAGTGAACATTTTTAAAAAAACCAGTTTTCTATTGAAATAATATTGGCAAAGATGAAAATAATAGCCAGCCTGGTGTGGCTCAGTGGTTGAGTATGGACCCATGAACCAGGAGGTCGTAATTTGATTCCCTGTCAAGGCACATGCCCGGGTTGCGGCTCGATCCCCAGCAAGGGGCATGCAGGAAGCATCTGATGGATGATTCTCTCTCATCACTGATGTTTCTATCTCTCTCTCCCTCTCCTTTCCTGTCTAAAATCAATCCTACTTAATAAAGAGGGAATATGCTAATTGACTGCCCGCCCTTAAAGATGGCAATGCCCACAGCCAATAAGGAGGGAATATGCTAATTGACTGTTACACCCTCAAAGATGGCAGTGCCCAGTCCCCTCAGCCCCGTTGGGGTGGCAAGGCTGGGCCCATCCCCAGACTTGCCTGGCCACTCTGCGAGCCTGCCTCTAGAGTACCCCAGTCCCCTCAGCTCCCCAGCTGCCTAGGGCTGGCCCGAGGCACAGGCAAGCCTCAGATGTCGGCTGCCCAGCCGCCCAGGGCCACCCGAGGCTCAGGTAACCAGGGCCGGCCGAGGCTTGCTCTACTGGCAGTGGCAGCAGCAGAGGTATGATAGGGCGTCACCTTCCCCTGATCGCCAGGTCGCCTCCCGCCCCGAGGGCTCCTGGACTGTGAGAGGGGACAGACTGGGCTGAGGGATCCCCCTCCAGTGCATGAATTTTCATGCACCAGGCCTCTAGTATTTAAATAAAATGTAAAAAATGTATCTCCCTATCTTCCCATTCTTTACCTCCCTCCCCACCTCATAATTTGCCACTATAAGGATTCATTTTGTTTTACCAATAAGCCTATAAGACATTGGCACCTCTTTATGGGTGCAATCTATTAAACCAGTGATGGCAAACCTATGACACGCGTGTCAGAGGTGGCACACGAACTCATTTTTTTGGTTGATTTTGCTTTGTTAAATGGCATTTAAATATATAAAATAAATATAAAAAATATAAGTCTTTGTTTTACTATGGTTGCAAATATCAAAAAATTTCTATATGTGACACGGCACCAGAGTTAAGTTAGGGTTTTTCAAAATGCTGACACGCCGAGCTCAAAAGGTTCGCCATCACTGTATTAAACCATCTTCACATCATTAGAGATAAGAAAGCAAGTCACCAAGTTACTCAATCAACACCAACACTAAGCTCATCACCTGTCCAAATTGAGATCATTCATGTAACATGTGACTTATGAGGACATCACGTGTAGAAATTTCTTCAGGATCTTAGTACATTTTCTGTTTTATCCTGGACACCATTATAGGAACTGGGAGGTCCAATGAGTCCTAAGGAATTCAGGGACTCCTATTCCAAACAATGCTTGCACCAGATTAACAAGATTGTGAAAACACAAGTGTTAATGGCAAATCATCAAATCACACTACTGGTAAGTACAGATTACTAAGCAAGTACAAGAAGTTTTGTGGGTGTTTTTTTTTTCCCCCAGTTAATTGGAAGCGTAAAACAGAAGTGTTATTTTGCTTTTCATCACCAATCCTTCCCTACTAGAGAGCTAGTATAAGTCAGAAAACCTTAATTTGTTAGATCTGAGGAACATCCCTGAGAAGGCCCCTCCCACCCCTAAAATCTACAAAGGACAATCGGAAAACCACTTAATATAGTGCATCCACTTTGCTTAATAGAAAAGGACTCTGATTCTATTTCTTGCTCAATGACAGGCTCATGTAGAGGCAAGAGCTTGTGTGTTTCTCTGTGGTGTTTCTCTCTCTCTCCCTTTCTCTCTCCCTTTCCCTTTCTCTCTCCCCCATTGTTCCTCCCTCCCTTTTCTTTTCTTTTACCTCCTCCTCTCCCTCTGCATTTGATGAGGAGCACCATTGGCCTAGAGCCATGAGTCATTTCTTCCTGGTGTACTGGCTTTGTGTTCATGATTCCTTTATTGGTCTGTTTCTTACACTGACTCTCAAGACCACATTCTCCATTTGAAAATGAGTTTGTGTATTTGGCCCCTTCAGTTTCCACCCTTTACTAATTTTTACACAACTTTGAGAGATCTTTCTACTCTGACTTACTTCACTTACTAAATAATAAGAGCAATTATTTCTCACCTTCACTTCTTCTAATGATTAAAGACCGATTTTCTAGGACAATATTGTCTGAATGACTATCACTCCAGGACAGGAAAAATTGTTTCGATAGTGTTTTTGTTTATATCTCCTCAGTCACTTTTAAATATTTATCTTGTAGCTATAAAAAACACAAAGTGTCAATACTTCAATTGATGCCATTTACATTTCTAAGTACTTCTCATCTCAATGTGTTTGGCTGGTTTTAGAATCAATGGGTGACCTATGACCTGTCTACTCTGCCATCTCATGGGCTCACTCATCATTAATTCAGAAATTGACAAAGATTTTCTGATTAAGATTTGATGAGACTGACCTTCGGGTGTAGATACAGATCCCACAATATCAGCCAGGGATGAGCCGACATTACTACGCTATAATGAAAACATTATCTCCCTATTAGAATGATCATAATTGTAATCATTATCATAGAGATCTGCCAGTCACATGGCTTAGCTATGCATATCTGCCAGAATTCATATTAGCCTACATGCTCTTCCTCCTCTTTCAAGACAGATGTGTTTGCTGCTGACATTATATTTCCTACTTTGAACAATGAATGTTCTGTGGCAAGAGGACTAGACCAAATCAGTAGGTGGCAGCTTGGCTGACAATCCTGTACTTAAGAAATTGAGAGTGCTGGGGACCCCACCAAGGATTACAAAATAGCAATGCCTACTAAAAAAATAATACATTTCATAATCATCAGCTTTGGGAACAAAGTAAAAACACAAACTCTATGTATTTTCAACTTCAATAAACACTTTATAACTGCCATTAATGGCAGTGGCAACTACTATAAAAATAAAAGCACTAAGTCAAGAAGAGAATCATCATTGTAAAGAACTGTCTGTAGCCCGGCCGGTGCGGCTCTGTGACTGAGCATGGACCCAGGAACCAAGAGGTCTCGGTTCAGTTCCCAGTCAGGGTACATTCAGATCAATGCAGGCTTGGTCCCCAGTGTGGGGTGTGCAGGAGGCAGCCAATCAATGTTTCTGCCTTACCAATGTTTCTATCTCTCTATCCCTTACCCTTCCTCTCTCTAAAAATCAATAAAAACATGTTGTTTTTTTTCAAAAAGAACTGTCTGTTGAGCTATATACTGTTAAGTTTTTGATGTATCCATTTAAATAGCTTCATAGTTTGCGGGTGTTTCTCTTTCAAACCCTAATTAATAAATTATGGCTAGAACCCAGGCACGATACACATATAACAGAGAAATGATACTACATTAGTCCCAGGTGAAACACGGAATAAGTCCGCAGACATCACATTAACAAGAACTCACTAAGAGTACATTCAACAAATGTTATTTATCATTAACAAATACTTATTGAGCACCTAGCATGTACCTGTCACTTAAAGTGCTGAGGACAACACAGTGAACAGAACAGCAAAATTCTCTGCCATCACATAAGCTTAAAAATAAGAATATTTTAAAAAGTTACCCGCTTTTAGGAAAAGACTTATTGCTCTAAAATCAGTTATAAGTAACCGCCAGAACGGGTTTTAAATCCATTTCATCAATAAGTGACAACAAACCTCAGTGAGTGCTCTTCAGAAAGTCAGTCAAACAGTCTGTGTTCCTGTTTTTCTCTGTCTCCCTGCCCCACTCTGAAGGTCAGGTTCAGGAGCGCAGAGCCTGGCTCTGCCTTACTCACCCTCTCTCTTCAGCACCTACTTCAGTTTCTGGCACATAGTTAGGACTTGGGAAATGTTGTGGATTGAAAGTGAGGAAAGAAATCTGATCAAACTTAGTCAAACTTATATGTGAATTAATGTTAACTCCTTAAGTTCCATGCCTATTGCACTTTAAAAGAACCAAACTTGCCCTAGCTAGTTTGGCTCAGTGGATAGAACGTCAGGCTTGAGGAGTGAAGGGTCCTGGGTTAGATTCCAGTCAAGGGCATGTACCTCGGTTGCAGACTTCTCCCCAGCCCTGGTCGGGGCCCGTGCAGGAGGCAACCAATTGATGTATCTCTCACAAATTGATGTTTCTCTCTCTCTCCCCATTCCTTCCATTCTCTCTAAACATTAGTAAAAAAAATATCCTTGGTTGAGGATTGATCAATAAATAGATGATAGATAGATGATAGATAGATGATCAATTTTTGAAAAGTGATTGCCTAATTTACCCTGGTCCATGTATGTGTAACAACAACGATACCCTGGTCCATGTATGTGTAACAACAACGACATTATGAAACTACTCTCTCACCCATTCATCCAACTTCTAGACCACTGGTGGTCCATGAAGTCCGAAAGGTTGGCGACCACTGACCTAAAGTGTAACTGTTATTTCACTGAGGAATCACAAAGAGAATACATTTTTATGTGATGTTGCTTCAGCAGTGTGAGGCGTGCACCCTAATTCAGCTTTTTGTTGTAGAGCACCCTAATTCAGCTTTTTGTTGTAGAGGAAAAAGGAGATGGGGAGGCAAACAACATTTATTGAAATGTCTTTTGAGGCCAAATACTCTGCTGCATATCCTAATCACATCATAAATTTATCCTCAAACCTATTTATTTGGTAACTCACTAATTCATTCAATCCTTCATTCAATACATCTTTGTGATGTGCCAGGAATTACGCTCAGTCATGGAGATAAAGCAGTGAACACGACAGAGGTAGGAGGAAATGTATCTCTTAGAAGATGCATGTGAAGACAGTATCACTATCCCCTTTTCAGATAAGAAAACAAGGCTCCGAGAGCTTCAACAACTTGTTTTAGTCATATAGCTTTTAAGTCACCATAAGTTTCAGAGCTAGAATTCAGACCATCCAGGTCTGACTATAAAATTCAACCCCTTTGCAAGGCTCGGTGGCTCAGTGATTGACCAACTTATGAACCAGGAGGTCATGGTTTGATTCCCAGTCAGGGCACATGCCTGGGTTGTGGGCTTGATTCCCAGTGTGGGGTGTGCAGGAGGCAGCCAATCAATGAATCTCTCTCATCATTGATGTTTCTCTCTCTCTCCCTTTCCCTTCCTCTCTGAAATCAATAAAAATATATTTTTACAAAAACTCAACCCCCTTTTGCTACCAAACTCTTTCCCTCTCATTTAGCCATTTTTATTCAAAATATGGTCCCCAGACTAGCAGCACAAGCAGCACTGAGAAGCTTATAAGAAATGTAGAAACTCAGGCCTTTATTCCTGCCAAACCTATTGAACCAGAATATGCATTTTTTTTCAACAATTCTCAAGCGATTTATTTGCGCATTAAAATCTACACAGGTCTAGGCTGAGAAGCTCTTCAGTGAAGTCGGGGAAGAGAAACAAAGAAATTAAAGCATTTTGTTCAAACAATACCCAAAGGATTGTAATTACACCACAGTGGTCTGCATTTTGAGATAAAAGATGTGGGCTGAGCCTTCAAGTTCATAAACTAACCCGATAAATAGTTTATGCACTTACACTCAAAAAGAAAAGGACAAGAAACACAATCAAAGTTGCACCGAGGCCCTTAGAACACATAACATCTCCTGGAAAGCACTGATTTTAATACAGCCGTTTGCTGAGTCTTTAGGATACGCCAGACTTATACCACTTCTGTTCCTGGTCAGGTAAATCCTCTTAATTAGAATGACCTCAGATTCCCTCAAAGCTGCCAAGCTACATTTTCTTCAAAACACACATTAAATACTACTTCCGCAGGCATTCACTCATCAAATTTTTTAAAGCCTCTTACAGTTGAAGAAAGGTCACTTGTAGGAAACATGGGCTTTTGAAAGGTGTCAGTCATTTGCAAAACATCTCGGCAGGAATTTTTTTCCTGTTCCCCCTGGCCAGTGACCTCTGTCCATCTTACTCAGAGGGAGCTGACCCACCAGACCAGTAGTTCTCCACCTTCTGGTCCTTTAAATACAGTTCCTCAGGTTGTAACCCAACCATAAAATTATTTTCGTTGCTACTTCATAACTGTGATGTTGCTACTGTTATGAATCGTAATGTAAATATCTGATATGCAGGATGGTCTAAGGCGACCCCTGTGAAAGGGTCATTCGACCGCCAAAGGGGTAGCGACCCACAGGTAGAGAACCGCTGCACTAGACACTGGTTAATGCCCTGCTTTCTCTGTTAGTCCTAGGTTCTCAGCTCTAACCATAACAGATGCCTTCTGGATGCTGAGTGACAGGGCTGGATCTCTGTGTAGTCTTTCCTGTCATTCTGTAATGTTCTAGTACTTTTCTGTCGTCACTTATAACTTCATACCTACAGACAGCTAACCAAACAACCAACCAACCAACCTACCAACAAGAAAACCCTTTTGAATGCTTTCTGAACCTTGGTCCTAAGACATGGCTTCCTCCACCTTCAATGTCAGAAGTCATCAATAAACTCTAAATCTTCAAATCTAATAACTACATTTGGCAGGTTACACTAAAGCTTTATTCTTCCCACAAAATTCCTTCCACAGAACCTCCAGGGATTTTTTCCAGAATGTGAGTATGAGTCACTCGGGAAAACCAGAAAACAAAGACTGAAAAATGCTTCACTATTAAGTTCAAAAGTCACACTTAAAAACGCACAAATAAGCAGGAAAAGAGGTGTGTACCGGAGGGAGGTGTGAGACCCAGAAACCAATATCATCCTTAGAGCAAGTACAATCCTAGGTGAGAAGTAGGGGCTGAGAGAGCATTCCATCATCCAGACATGTTTTTGCTGACGCAAATGAGGACCATGGACTCACAGTGGGCAACATGGTGTCGGTGGATGTCCACTCAAGGATGACACTGTACGTTCCCTGTGACTTTGCCCCTGACCCCATCTGCCCACTCCATATAGACAATGACTTGTTTAATGATAAGGACACTCATCAAGACCTGGAGATAGAGGAGTCCTTGAATGCCTGGAGGAGGAGATGGTAGCATGATCAGAAAATTCCCACACCTGGCCAAGTAGTCCTAGAAGGAAACAGTTCAAGATCCCCTTTTAAACAGGACATGGTAGAATTCCGCAACCAGTTTTATTTTCTCAGATTGATTACTCTTAAACATGTTTACTGGCCACTAACCCTCTCTAATGCATTCCAGTTCCCTTATCAGTCTTTATGAGCCAAATGATCACTCCTCTCCCATTGACAGTTCCTTCTGAAGCACTGGCTGCTTTTGTTTCCTCTTATCCTACAAACCCTGCCCAGAGCTTCAATCCAAGGTCTTCTGTTACCTGCCTACCTCCTACAAGGCCCTTTCTTCTTGAACCTTCCCTTTGCCAATAGAGCACTGTTTCTCTGAATTCTTCATTCTTTGGTTTTCCATTCCAATGTTTCTCCTGTTTCTAAAGTGATGCTTGATTGATTTAAAGGTGAAATTTGAACAATTTAAGCTACAGATCAAAAAGACCAAGCAAGTAGATGGATAAACAAACATGAATCCTACACTGAATAAGCTCACACTTTGGGAAAAGATCTCAACTGTACCAACCACATGTAATATTGAACCAGACTAAGCCTTCAGTGGTTAAGATAGATTGGAAAATTGTAGTAATTAACTGGGTAATTTAGTAAAATAAATAAATATATTCTAACAAGTGAAGTGGGGGTGGTGGTATTTTTTTTAAACTAAAGGCATCCAGGTTGCCAGTCTACATTGATCAAATTGACAAGAAAATTGCTCAATTCTGTAGTTCATATTTCCTGGTAAACACAGTAAAAGACATCCAGATGACTGAATAATTTCATAAAGTAACTGAAGTATACACATTATACTCAGGCCTTAATACAATTTACATCTGTGCAAATGCCTGGCATGTGGTATCATGTAGAGATGAATCTGTATTTGCATAATGACCTCTGCTAACAGTGGCCCTGTAGGTAGCCTTTCAAGAGTGAAAAGATAAATGCTATGTCTCTCTCTCAGCAGCTGAAAGCTGGGTTAGGCTCTCCTTGGGGAACTTTCTGGGTACCGTATACAGTACAAATTTGTTATAGGCAGCCTCATATCTCATTAAGGCAATATCCCTAAATTTTCTCAAATCAAAACACATATTTGGTGACTATCTAGCCTAGGCATTAGAAAACATTTTCTGTAAAGGGCTACAGAGTAAATACCTTAGGCTTTGCGGCCTCACAATCTCCATTGCAACTGCTCAGTTCTGTCTTTGTAGCATGGAAGCAGCCACAGACAATACATAAATGAATGGGCATGGCTGTGTTCCAATAAAACATTATTTCCAATAACCAGTGAAAAGCCAGATTTGACCTGATGGCCATAGTTTACCCACTTCTGGTTCAGACTCTGGGGTATAAAGTTGAGTTGAAGAGACAGTCAATTAATCACCCATCATCTTAAAAACCATATTCTTCTTCTTCTTCATCATCATCATCATCATCATCATCATAATTTTACAGGTGAGGAAAGGCTAAAATAGAAATTTACACAATATTTACAGTGTTTGGGCAGTGTTTGGGCTGGGACACCAATGATCTGTTCTCAAGTCCAATTTGCTTTCCAGCACACATATAACACAACAATAAAATACTCTAGTAGTAGTGCAATAGTAGAGTAGAAAAAAAATGGTTAAAAAAAGAAAAAACAAATTTAAAGATGTAAAAGTAAAGGAGTACAAATTAAATGTACACATTAGTGATGGTTCGTTGGAAAGAAAGAAATATAACTGTTAACAGATGATACCATTGTAATTAGCTAATTATTAAACATAGACAAGGAGCAAAGGGAAGGCCAGACGTTACAGGCATGTTCCCTACAAAACACTGGGGGGAGGGGACTGGACACAGGGAAGATAGACACATGCCTGGGGAAGTTGGGGTGACATAGGGAAGATGCTTCTCAGTCACACTTGGGAACAGAGGTCATTGGCCAGAACGGGCATGGCCACTGCAAGCCTGCAAAGATTTAGGATATGTAATTCCCTAGACCTGTGGTCAGCAAACTGCGGCTCGTGAGCCACATGTGGCTCTTTGGCCCCTTGAGTGTGGCTCTTCCACAAAATACCACATGAGGGTGCGCGTACAGTGTGATTAAAACTTCGTGGCCCATGCGCAGAAGTCGGTTTTTGGCCTGGGCGAGTCTATTTTGAAGAAATACTGTTGATATTTGGCTCTGTTGACTAATGAGTTCGGCCTAGACAAAGGAATTCACATTCTTGGTTCCTCTTGGCATGCTGTGCTTGACTCCTGGCTTGGGGGCTCTTTTGCTCCTGCTTCCTTGCATTCCCCCACATGCAATGGACTAATGGACTGCACCTCGCCTAATGCGGAAATGGAACCAGCTCCAACAAAGAAAGGAAACTCTGGAGACTGACTGGCTTTGCTTCCGGCCTTACTGAAACCCCAGCTACACTTCTTCTAGGTCTGGACTAAGGGAAATGGGACGTTAGAGATGCAGGGATTTAATGTCATGCAAATCGAAATCACTCATTGCCTTGTGCAAGACTCAGAAAATTATTTTTCTTGGGATATCATAAGAAGTCCACCGCCAGCAGCACCCAGTGGGAAAGAGGACCGCCCATTTTGTCCGACCTGTCTACTGTGAACCACATTCATTTATCTCTAATCAGAGCTCTTGTTACCTGCAATACATCATTGAGTTTTAGCTCATAATGAAAAGTGTCAGGGTATAGACACAGGGCATTAATGACACAAAGGGTGAGCTTCCTTTTGAAACATCTATTTCCCTGGTTTCAAAGTGGATTCATATGTGAGCATAACTGAGCCCAACACGGGTAAAGATAGTTCAGAGCAACTCACAGAAGCAGGCAAAAATATTTAGAATCATTTAGACATTGTTGTCTGAGAATATATATTTGGGTCCATTCATTGTTAAATAAGTTAATAAATTCAAGAGAAAAGTTTTACTCCATCAGTTTTCATATACATCTATTTCCCACAAAATAAATATAATTTGTATCTTAAGATGTGTGCTAAAACAGAAACATGTTTTTGTTGTTGTTGCTCCAAAGCATTTAACTCAAACTCCTTCAAAGTTGTTCATTATTACTGCTAATTTTTCTAGCAGCATTTGGATTTAGCAAAATATTTTAAAGTGTTCTGATCAAATGAGTGAATTGGTAAAAAGCAAGCATACTGCTTGAACTTTTAAGTCACACTAAATGTATTAATATTCAAATACAGATAGTATTTTAAAACAGCAATTGTTTTTGTCATTCCTGTTTTCTTCATTATTGTTTTTGTCATTCCTGCTTTTGGGTGCCATTGGGTAGATACTACTGAGTCACCATCACCTATCGTTCCATGCCAGGAGTCTCCACTTTGTAACCTCCTTGTGGCCAGTGGAACTATGTGACCAGCACCAGACAAAGAAACGTGAGAAGATGTGTCACTTCTGGGCTGAGACAGTAAAAAGCCCCTGGGTGGCTCTCCCATCTCTCTTGCCCAGATCTGGCAAGTGTGGAGGAGTCTGTGTTGAGATGATAGAGCCACATTACTGTAGAAGACAGCTTCCCTGGAGAGTCACTGGGAAACTCCCCCTCCCCCCTCATACTTCCCCCTTCCCCGTTCCCCCTCCTCCCTGCACAGGGCCAGGCTCCTAGGCATTCGATCTATGCAATCAATCTCTGCAAACAGGATCCCACCTGCTTGTTTTACTGTTCTGCCACCACAATTTTGAAATTTTGAATAATTTTTGTCTTCATTTGCACCAGGATTCACAAATCTATATCCCATCCCACCCACAGAGCCTACTTTGCATGTGTTTCCGTGTGTGTGATTGTATGTCTGTGAAGCCACTGAGGTTTTGAAGCTATTTATTTCTGCATTGTATACCTATCATACCCTCATTAATAAAACCATGAAATCTTCAAGCTTACTAAGTATTGCTCTACTCCACTGTTTCACTGAATGCCCCTCTGCCCTCTGAGATAGGTACTCCATTGGATGTTCCCACAGTACAGTACTATTATGCACTCCAGCCCAACATTTACATAATTCACTGTGGTTATCTACTAATCTGCCCATCTCTCTGTGGTGACTACTATTTATTTATTTCCTCCATCCAATATTCCAACCATTCTAGTGTAACTTCCTATGTGTCAGAGTCAGGAACGCTAAGAACTACATGTCCCAGACTTCCTTGCAGTTGAGATAAGTGATGTGAACTAGGTCTTGCCAAGCTGATGTACCTTTGAGAGGTTTGGAATGAACAAGAAGGCACCATGGGACCTGGCTGGTGTTGCTCAGTGGTTGAGCATCAACCTATGAACCAGGAGGTCACGGTTTGATTCCCAGTCAGGGCACATGCCTAGATAATGGGCTTGGTCCACGGTAGCAGGTGTGCAAGAGGCAGATGATCAATGTTTCTATCTCTCTCTCCCTCTCCCTTCCACTCTAAAATCAATAAAAATATATTTTGTTAAAAAAGAAGGCACCCTGAGGTCACTGATGCTCTTGGGGAGATTGGCTCTTCCTGAAAGCATGGTGTTAAGGGGGTTTCTTTCTAGGGCAGTGATGGTAGGCGGTCTTGCCCCAAACTATAAACCAATAGCAGAGTGCTTTCTCTAGGGCAAATCCATGATTGAGCATATCTCTTGGCAGCTCTCATTCTTGCCTATATGGTACCCAACCCTGGTTCCCAGGGCTTTCCAAAGACTTTGTCAGCTACCTAATGCCCTAGAGCAGCGGTTCTCAACATGTGGGTCGCGACCCCTTTGGGGGTTGAACGACCCTTTCACAGGGGTCGCCTAAGACCATCGGAAAACACATATATAATTACATATTGTTTTTGTGATTAATCACTATGCTTTAATTATGTTCAATTTATAACATTGAAATTGGGGGTCACCACAACATGAGGAACTGTATTAAAGGGTCGCAGCATTAGGAAGGTGGAGAACCACTGCCCTAGAGTGTAAGGTGCTTGGGGACAAGGACTGAATTTTACTGATTTTCAAAGTCACTTTCCTCTCCCATCACCTAGCCACCTAGGACTAACTTGGTGTTTTGATGCATAATGATGAATTAACAGATGTTTTAGGAAGAAAGGCAGGCAGGAAGGAGGAAAGGAAGAGAAGCATCCCTTCCAAATAGTCACAGAATTGGAATACAAACCTGTTAACATATGCCTCTCATAGCTTAAATACATTAAAAATGTAATCTATTGCTCTAATGCATAAAGCCCCCAACAGTCTTGCAGCTACAGAAAAATTAAATATCTGACAAGCCCTGCTGGATCTTTCCATGTGCTATGGTACACAGGCAAACAGGAACATTTGCTGCATTTAAGTTTTAGTAAAGTACCTATTTTAACAAGCTCTTTGCTGCTAACCTTAAACTCCTTAAAAAATAAAAGTCATAGCCCTGGCTGTTGTTGCTAAGCAGTTAGCGTGTCAGTCCATGCACAAAGGCCTATCAGGTTCGATTCCTGGTCAAGGGCATGTACCTGTGTTGCAGGTTCGATCCCCAGCCCCTTAGTTGGGGTGTGTGTGGGAGACAACCAATGGATGTGACTCTCTCACATGATGTTTCTCTCTCTCTCCTCTGTCTCTCTCACCCTTTCCTCCTTTCCACTCTCTCTCTGAAAAGCAATGGAAAAATATCCTCCGGTGAGGATTACAATATAATAATAATAATATAAAGAACTCCGAGCTTTTCCACAACTTAAAGGCTGGGTTTTCATCAGGCATGGATGAATCATATTACCCATGGTGGGGTAAGCTGCAGTTCTAGGTAAGGAAAGAAAATTTGTCAAAGTGACTCCAATGTAAGCCTCTTACCCAGGGCTCCTAAGAAGTTCTCTTTCAGTCACCATGACAGCTTCTTGGGTGGTAGTAACACCTTGAACTGCCCCATATTTTTAAAAAATCTGAAGTCAATATATTTGGCAAATAAGTAAAAGAATGGGTGCTGGGCCTGGCTGGCATGGCTCAGTGGTTGAGTGTTAACTTATGAACCAGGAGGGCATGGTTTGATTCCCAGTCAAGACACGTGCCTGGGTTGTGGGCTTGGTCCACGGTAGCGGGCGTGCAAGAGGCAGCCGATCGATGATTCTCTCTCATCATTGATGTTTCTATCTCTCCCTCCCTCTCCTTTCCCCTCTGAAGTCCATAAAAATATATTAAAAATAAAATAAAGAATGGATGCTGCTCTGGCAAATGCACTCTGCTTCTCCATGCGTTCCCTTCAGTGTGGAATGTAGTACTACTTTACACAGTATCAACTTCTTGCTTGTAATTGTACAGCCACTGGAAAGTAGGTCAAGCCACACTGGAGCTTTCCAATTTCCAAAATACTATATGCCATGCATGAAAGTTGAGACTTATCAGGGTTGAAGTACAGGAAAGGAGGGGGGTAAACACAGCAGAGGATAAGAAGAAATGCAATATATTTCCTTCTAAGCCCCTTCATAAATCTTCATCCCCTTTCCAATAAGATCTAGGAAAATCACAGTTTCACTCTGGGACAGGGATGCTCATTACCCAAGTTCAAAACCTATGAAAAATTACAGTGGAAAAATCATTCACAATTGATTTATGGTTAAATTGAAAGAAGTGGAAGTGTTGGACCAATCATCTGCCTTTAAAATATCTTTCAATCCCAAACCCACTCTGAGGCTTGGCTCCAATTTGCTTCTATAATTAGGGGACCAACACACAAGGCGTTAATACCTCCAACAGATCATTAATCATTCCAGCTACCTCGTGATGGAGGTAGAGGAAGGGCTGAACAAATAAAATAGTCATTGATCTCTATTTGGAGACTAGAGCAAGACCGCTCACTCTGTGTGTGTTGTTGGCATCTATCACACGGGATTGCTACACAGACCATCAATAACACCCCAGTTCACTTTAACAGCCTAATGCAGAGATAGAAACTATCGTGTTTCCTGGTAGTTAGCAAACTAACATCCATTTTAGGTGCCTACACTTGGTTAGTACTGTGTCTCTAACAGGTGGATAAACAGCAACTATCATGATCTCCTATTACCTAGATATGGTGAAAAAAATTGATATGTATGCATTAAATGTGTTCACAAGCTGTCTACCATATTCTCTTGAATCCTTCATGAATTGACACCGTTTTTGGGAGCAGTAAAACCTCATTAAGATGAACTGTTTAGAGGGTAAGCCTTCTAAATAATAGGGGAGGTAAGTAGTTATAGATTTATTCCTTAAATAAGTGAGGTTGCCTTTCTTTTATGGTCTGATAGAAATACCTTAAAATTAGGAGTCAATAGATGTGGAATCAACCCCTGCTCAACTGCTTTAGATGGAAAGATAAAGCCCTAGGCATTCTATTTCCCTCACCTGTTCACTGTAGATCACAATTCTTGCCCACCTTCCTTATAGAATGATTCTGAAGATGGTGGGATAGAAAAACTTATCAAGTACCTTTGCAAAGTTGAGAGCAGGATGCAAAGATAAACTTCCAGATAAAGTTGGAGACCTTAAAAAATATTTGTTAATGGACAAATGTTAATGACTCCTTATTAGTTTATAAGTGGATGCTTAGATATTACTTGAACATTATCTTAAAGCAGAGTAATGATTTCTGATTTGACATGTTTGACTGATTTATTATGTACTCTGTATAAGTATGAGTCCCTATATCTGGACCACATGTGGAGGAGCAGTGCTTCACTTTTACTAAAATAGCTCACAGTCATCCCCATGCCAATTCAACACCTACATTCTCCTGGAGATAGATCCTGCATGGAGGGACAGGTAGTCCCCCAAAATACTAACTATATGACCCTTAGAATTCTTCTTCCACTCTCATGCATCAGTAGCAGAACAGTTTGAGTGGAAGCCTACCTCTGAATCTTTCATTGTTTACCTCATGACCACTAAGGGTAGAACAGAGTACTGGCATGGAAACAAAGTCAGTTCTGATATCCTAGATATCCAGAGGTTACTGACCCTATTGCTAATCGGACAACGATCTTCTGGAACTCCTTTAAATATCTTCTAGAGAACAGTGCTGTTCAATAAACTTTCTGTGATGAATGAAATGTTCTTTAATATGCACTATCCAATATGGTAGCTACTAGTCAGGGTGAGGCCTTGGGGATCAACCTAGAGCCAGAGTTTACTGGAGCCAACCTGATGCTGAAATCAGCAGCAAAGTCATGTGTTCCCTACACACTCCTTCCCTACACTCCTTTCTGTGATGAGAATACAGACAATGGTTCTTAGACTAGTCATTTCTCATCTATCATATGGATTACCGGCATCCACAAGCACTGAAGGAACAACCTGGTTACCTGTGAGAGTCAAGTGACTCAGATTCACGATGAAGGACCGAGGGTGGGTCTGCCAGGCCTAATGTGGTAAAGGTACTGTTTCAGGTTCTCTTTCTGGCCCCATTGAAGAGCAGCAGGCTAGTAACTGGTAGCCATGGTCTTTCACTGCTCAGATCCAGAAGATACCAGACCCTCACATCTACTCTACTTTAATACCTGGTGAACAACTGTGTTGCCAATGGCAACATAGTGACTTCATGCTGGAAGTCTTGTTATGTGAATAAAATTAATACTGACTGCATCTCCACAGAGAGCATGGTGCTCTCCTGGTTTAGACAGAAAACAAACCATGAAGCTAAACACTCACAGGGCTATGTGTGGGTCACAACAATAGAGACCGAATCAAGCACCTGCTCTTTCTTTTTTTTTTCTTCAGAAAGAAAATTAGACTTGGAAGAGAGTAATAAATTAGCCAGTGCTTAAAGGAAAATGGCCATTCTAATGTCTCAGTGTAGAGCCAATCTCATTATTTCATAGAATAATAGAAGGTTGTTATTGTTACTTAACCTTTATTATACTCGGTTTTCGCATCTGCAAAATGGCAGTAATAGTACCCACCATGCAAGTTTGTGGTGAGCACTAAAGATTAAGTATTAAGTGTCTGGAGGATGCACTCAGGCTACCATTATTCAGCATTTTATACCTACCTAATTCCTACATCACTTCTAGGAATCCTTACCTGGTCTCAAAGTTGGGAAAGGATCCTTCCAAAGAGGACCCAAGACTCCTGCATTTTTCTGTATTTGAATATCATTTTCTTCTATTAGACCTTGGCTATCCTGTTTACTATTATATCCCAAGTATCAATACCTAGGACACAAAAGGAACTCGCTACATATTTAAAGAATGAATGAATGAGTGCATCTATGAAGGAAGGAACGCTTACGCCTTAGTCATCAATAGAACACATGTGGGGATGATTTGTTCTAGCCAGTCTACATTCATACCCTGCTCCCTTTCAGAATTGGAATGACCTGGTGGGGCAGGTAGAACAATGGACCCCCCAAAGCTGTCCACATCATAATCCCTGGAACCTGTGAATGTGTTAGGCGACAAAGCAAAGAGAAATTAAGGTTGCAGATGGAGACAACGGTGCAAATCAGCTGACCTTAAAATAGGAGCTTAACCTGGATTATCTGGATGGGCCCAATATAACCAATGGGGTCTTTCAAAGGGGAAAAGGCAGACTGAAGAGTTGAGTCAGAGGGAAATGGACCTGCAAAAGGAGGTCATATTGATCAATGTAAGGACTTGACTTGCTATTGCTGGCTTTGACAAAGTTAGGAAGGAGGCCATGAACCAAGGAATGTTGGTGACCTGGGAGCCCAGAAAAGGCAAAAGACATTCTGCCCTAGAGCCTCCAGAAAGGAAAACAGCACTGCTGACATTCTGATTTTAGCTTGGTGAGACCTGTGTCAGACTTCTATCCTACAACAAATACATTTGTATTGTTTAAATCACTACATTTGTGATAATTTGTTACAGCAGCAATAAAATAAAATCCACTTGGGTAGTTTAAAAAATTTATTAATGCCTGGGTCCCACCCCCATAGATTCATATTGATTTTCATCTGAGATGTTGCTAGAGTATTAGGAATTTTAAAGTGCTGCAGGTGAATTGAATGTAAACTAAAGCTTAAGAATCATTCAACTATCCAATATTATTTGGATATTCAAAATCACACACAAAAATCTGCCCAGAAAAAAATATCAAGTACTATGCTCAGATTGAGAGAAAGATGGGGGGGAGGGGGAGGGAATCCCAGCAAATTTAATATTCCTTAATTTGTAATAGGAACGTGCATGTTCCTGCATAGTATTTCACTTGGCCTTTACAACAACCCTATTAGGTGAGTAGGGAAGATAACAAAATGTAGTTTATACAGGAAAGAAACACAAAGCTAGTTGCAGAAAGATCCAGTGGGTTCTCCAAACCTGGGAGTTAGTGAGTGGAGACAGCTCATGCTGAGACCACTTGGTGGCCTGGATCTTAAAAAATGGAAGTTCCTGGGACACTAGGAATAAGAAATTGCCCCTATGGAATCTACCCTTGATTGAGCATAACTGTGTTCCATGTCCAGGAGTAACAAACTGGGCGGGGTGGGGGGGGGAGGTAGGGGGGGAATGGTATAAATTATTAGAACTATTATTTTCACATTTTTGACTTTGAAATTGTGACTCTCTTGCCATTGGTTCAATTCAGTAATGGATTTCTGAATCGGCTTGAGTAGTCAGTGGAATTTAGTATTATCACCTAGATCAGGTGTTAGCAAACCACACCCCACAGGCCAAATCTGGCCCACTCCTGTTTGTAAATAAAGTTTTAGTAGAACACCAGCATGATTATTTGTTTAGATATTATCACTGGCTGCTTCCTCGCTACCATAGCAGAGTTGAGTAGCTGTGACAGAGACCATATGGCCCACAGGATCATCTGGCCATTTATGGAAAAAGTTGGCCAACCTCTGACCCAGATCAAGCACGGGTCCTTCACTTTCCTCACTGCCACAACTGTTATTCTTCAGCCTATTAACTTCGTGGGCACAAGTTAAAGAGCCTGGTAGAAGCGTCCTGCAATAACACATCATGGATATAGACAGAAAGACCTAAGACTGATTTTTTAATAATAATTTTAATTTAACCACTGATTTAGTTCAGAAAAAATCAATATACTTTGAACATTATCTCATTTTTTCTGACAGTTTTTATTAGAAAAAAAAATGGAGATAACCAAAAGATTAAAGACATCACTTAAATCATTTAAGATATCATCAGCTACTTTTTTGTCTTCTCCTACTGTCAGTGTTTTGAGAATTAATTGCTCATTTGTACATAGCACTGTACAATGCAATTTTAAAAGACATGGTATTTGCCTTCTGGGAGCTTACACAATCTAAGACAAGCAAGGATGGCAGGGGATATACTAAACAAATCCATAAAACAAACAAATAAGCATTAATGTAATGTATTCACATAAGGTGAGTCTAGATTTAATGGGAAGGCACATAAAGAGGTGTTCATGAATGTAACCCAACTCTTCTAAGAAACTCTTTTAATTATTTAATGGAAGGTTTCCTGGAGATGAAGCTGTACATGAAGTGATTAAGGTGACCTGAGAAACAATGCTAGGCATATGGTTTAATTACACTTAAAGGAGCTAATTAGATGGAAGCGTTGGTACAGAAAATTACTCTGGGAAGACTAAGAAAAGTTGAAAGCATTCTCACACCCAACATTGAGAGGGAAGACACGGCTATAAGCTTGAGATGCAATAATGGAGCACAAGGAGCCCAATCTCTTAACCCACCCCAGGGCAGGCATCACTAGCTGATCACAGTATTCTTTCCAGCTAGACATAGGCACAGCCTTACAGTTCTTTTCATCATAGCGTTCTAAGACTTAACACTGATAAATGATCAGAAGTGGCCCTTAAATTTATAAAAGAATGATAACACCTCAAATAAAAGTCTTAATTCATTGGACAATGAGAAATGGATAACTGGTTGTCCTGACCTGCCCTTACCCCCCACAGAAATAAAATGATAAATGATAACCTGAAGAGTGTTCTCAGATATCAACTCAAAAGGAGCAGCAAAGGAATCAGGGAATCTCGAGAGAGAAAAACAATTGCTAATCAGAGGGAAACCTAGCTCTTCTCATAAGAGAAAAGAAATATATGCTAAAGAGTAGAGTGGAGGCAATTCCAAATTACTAAGCATGTAGTGGATATTGTGGGGTGTGTCCAGATTCCCCTTCAGGACTGAGACAACTCCTCGGCTATAACTGGAGCAGAAGGCCCCACAGCAAAGGGAATAAAGAGCAAAACAGAAACCCACTCTGGCCGGAGAGGAAGTTATACAGAAGATACCTGTGCCATGGAAACTCTGAGCCTAGAATGTCTTAGGGAGAAAACAGTCTGGAACTTCCACTTATTTAATGACATTTCCATATATCTTAAGGAGGAGTTCTCATTTTTCCTTCAATTGCCCCCTTCCAAAACAAGTCTGTGGTTGTTCCCATCCCAAGCCTGTCATCACCTCCGGGCCGTAGTCACTGCAAAAGAACGTTTCTTCACTGTCAGCCCCAGGGACTGTCCCCAAGGCTTCCACACCACCATGCTTCTCAGCGGCGGCACTCGACTCCTTTCGAACCCCAATTCTAAACTGCCCTTTGACCCTTGCCCTAAATCACCCTTTGAGTTGCTCTGGGAGCTGTTTTTCTTCACCACAGAGACTCTGCTGTGGTGTCCCACGCCTCTGCTCTCTCTTCCTGATACTTTAGCAGAAAGAGCGAAGGCAACATCCCATTAGAAGCTCCTTTCCCTTTTACTCTTCCTCAACTCTTCCTTCTCAGATAGTCATTACTCCTGGATTTTTAAATATTGTCTCCTTCTCTCCTTGCCCTACTCCTGAAGCCCCTCTGAGTGAGGATCTCCAAGGCCATGACTAACACCTAGAAATAACTGCTTCAAGAACTACTGGTTCCTGCTCCTTCTCCATGCTGGTATTCATCTTTCCACCATCACTTCATTACTCCTCAGCATCATCACTCACCCCTCACTGATAGTCACCACCTTAACCCCTCCATTTGCCTATAAAAGGCAACAAACCCCTCAGATTTACTCAAATCCTCATAAGACTCTGTTAACCGGAGAATGACCCCAATTGAATTTACCATGACACAAAGGAGTCCAAGGACTCAGTGCTCACCAGCACTGCAAAGGATCAAAGCTCTTGGCTCCCCGTCCATTGTCCTCTATCCAAAACTTCTTCCACCTTCAGAGAAGGGGGACTGCAAGTATACTCCTGCCCTTATTCATGCTAATATATATTCTAAATAACCAATAGCTTTATCTGGTTCAGAAATGGCATTCAGTAAGATCACTCTACTTGTACATTCAAGGCACAAATGCATAAAAGCATGAGTGCCTTTTAAGTACAAGATACTGTGCCCCAATTTTTCTGAGTCCAACATGGTGATGGACTAGCAAATTTCTTGGGTCCAGTGTTAAAAATGAAGTGGTTAGAGGTGTCTCTGGGTCTAGGTGACTGTGGCCTAAGTACCAATAGAATATCCAGGCATCTACTGAAAACTGAATGGGCACCAGATACCTGGCTGTCTGATGCCACCTTTTGTGGTCCCAGCTATCTCAGGCCAGTTTCCTTAAAGAATTTAGCTCAGATGAGAAGTGGTTTCTAATGGGAGATAGGCTGGCCCCAGGTCCCTGCTGATAGGATTAGTGAGGAACAACCAAGAAACTCATGTTTTAGAAGAAATTACAAAATAATTAGCTTCCTGGAAAAGAGGATGGGAGACTAAAATATCTAGAAGGCGAGGGTCAGAGGAAGCATCAATAAGAAAGTGACTATCGCAAATTTCATATCTGTATCATTGTCTTTGAGGCCAGTGACCAAGACCTGGTATGGCCACTGATTTACCCAGGAAGTTTCAGTGAAGTAGACATAAAGTTTATCTTCTTGTCTAATATTGTAATAACTATGTATGGTGCCAGGTGGGTATTAAAATTATCAGGGGTTGGAAAGGTGGAAAGAGTGTACTTTCTTGCCAAAAGAGAAAGTTCTAGATACCTGAGGGGAAAAATTAGTATTTTATCATTCTGGTTATATTATTGAACTAATAAGTGAATATTATATAGAACATAGATAAGTAGATCCCCTTCCATACCCCACACCCTCATACAACTCACACACCCAGAAAAGTCCCCAAGTCTCCACTAATTGCCTCACACCCGAACACACCAGAAATACGGAGAGAATGCAGCATAATGGATCATCAAGTCCCTATGTCCTTTCTCCAGTTACACAAGAAACTGGGACAAAAGTGGGATCTGGGAACCCAATCAAACAAGTCCGGCAGCTCCTGCATTTTCAATCAACCATGCGTTTAAGTTAATATCAACTAGGACACTGGGGCCTTGTTGAATTTAAGTAAAAATCAATGAGTTCTGCAGAACCCTTTTGTAAAAGTAAGTCTGGAAGAACAATCACTGAAGAGGGGGATAATTAGAGGAGTCGAGGAGTTTTTTTGGCTTTAATCTCAACCCTTGTAGAAGAAAAAAGAACTCACAGAATTCTTCTCGTATTTAAAATTGAGGAGAAGCTGAAGGAACTAAACTTGCGTATCCTTTCTAAGAATGTGCTGCAAGGTAGGAAAGTAAACGATGCCGAAAAAACCAAGGGCCAAGTCCACAGATACTGGCTTTAAAACAAGAAAAGGGCTGAGGCAGACAAAAGGTTCTCTATGCAGAGCCACTGGTCTACCTGCCCCTGCCAGCAAAAACAAACAAGCAAGGCTTTATAGGAACAGGGACAGGTGTGCGACTCATCGCCTGGCAGGTTATGAAGCATCGCAGGGCCTCCAACCTGCTCCACCCGCTCTGACAAGGCTCAGTTTCAGCTGGTCGGCGACTGCCTTGACATACTAGACATCAAAATATTTAAAAACATCACTTCAGAACTAATTGGAAAACAGTGGTTGTCCTGAATCCCTCCAGATCTCCCCGACCCTGACTGTCTTCAGTCTCTCTTTTGGAACTTTCTGGACCTCCTCACCATTCAATAGCTAAAATGTTAAGAGCTGCCACATCAGGTGGCCTCCAGGACCCTGCTTCCGGTGGAAGCCTTGGGTCTTCAGATGGATTGGTATCCATGTCTTCCCATTCACTGAGTAGTAAGCATCACCTCTATGCTCTCCTCTTGCTGTGATTGGCAATAGTGGTTCGTACGGAGAGCTACTTCTTCCCTGGGGAGAACCACAAGCTCCCCATTTCCCAGATCAACCCAGTGGAGCAATGGTCTTCAAAGTAGCATTCTAGGCCATGCCTGCTTTGCTCTGAGAATGTAACACACAGCACCTCCAGGGTGCAGAAGCCTGGACTTGGCATTAGAATGACTTTGGTTTAAATGAAGCCCAGATCTCCCACTAGTTTTGTGGTCATGATGCAGCCACATCACTGAGCTTTAGTTTTTTCACCTCTACCCTGAAGTACAGCCAAGGATTCTGCAGGGTTTGGAGAGGATTAAAGATAATACGTATAAAATGCCAGGCATAATGTGTGGCATCTGGTAGGGGTCTGATAAAATGTTCTACTGTTACTATCAGACTAGAAAGGGCAGTTGATAGGACCTCATGCTCATGTCTATCTTTGTACTCCGAGATGCATTCATTTAATTTCCAAAATTTTTGTCTGCAAATTTTTGTTGATTATTTCATGCAACATCAATCAATGTCCTGTTCTCAGAGACCATTTGGGTAGATGCTGCTCTATTGGAAAAGCAGGCACAATCCAGGGCCCAGCTGGTGCACCCATGACCCCTGCCTCCATGATGTGACAACTCCAGGATCTCAAAGCCCATGTATAAGTACCTCTGCACACATTAAAGATGAACTTAAACAACACCTGAGGCTGATAATCAGCTGACAAAGGCCTTGGAGGTCCTGAACTGGGGCATCACTGAATCAAGTTCTTGCCCTGAGAACTGGCAACCACGAAACACCGAACTCCAGCAAGATGCCCCAGCAGCAGAAGTGCCTGCTACTTGATGGGTTCTGCAGCAACAGCCAGCCTCATGGCTCCACATTCTCGGGCCTGCTGCAATGCTGCCTTTGGGGTCAATGCTATAAAACTCCATTACGAGACCAGGATATGATGAGGCATTAACCATAGACCCTTGTCTAGACAGGCTCAATAAGCAATAGCAGCTATGTTTTAGGGCCCATGCACTGTGCCAATTATTTTCCATGTTTCATTTACAACCAGCCTACAACACAGGCATAGTCTCAGTGATACATATGGGGAACTGAGGCCCAGGGAGGCAAAAGAGCTTGCCTTAGATCATACGGTCAAAACACAAAACCAGAATGCAAACCTTGTCTGTTTTACCTCAAAAGCCCATGCACTTTTCAGTGTGTGATGCCTCTGATTCATATTTAATTCTCACATGGAGGCTGAAATACACTGTCTCCATTTTGCAAATGAGGAAAATGAAACTTAGAAAGGTCCACACTTCTAAGCGATAGAGCAGGATAAAACCCAAACATACCGTCTCCCTCCATCTAAGTGCCTGCAAGGGTGCAAACACTAAAAGTGGAAGATTTAGCATTCATTTTATTTTTAAAAATTGAGGCAGCCAAGCCCTCGCCGGTCTGGCTCAGTGGATAGAGCATTGGCCTGTGGACCAAAGGGTCCCAGTTCCATTCTGGTCAAGGGCATATACCTCGGTTGTAGGCTCCTCCCCGGCCAGGGCCCTGGTCAGGAGGCAACCAGTCGATGTGTTTCTCTCACATTGATACTTTTCTCTGTCTTTCCCTCTCTCTTCCACTCTCTCTAAAAATCAATGGAGAAATATCCTTGGGTGAGGATTAAAAAATAATAAATAAATAAATAAATATTTCTCTAGAAAAAAAAATGAGGCAGCCTTGGTGGGAGGGGAGATACACAGTAAAAGAAGATGAGTAAATAGGGTGCAGAAAATGTGGACAAGGCAGCCTGCAATAGGCCTGTATCCTCGATCTTCCTTGGACACAGTCTCCAGGGAAATATCTGTGAGATTTCCCTGAATCAAGTTTGCCCTCAGTCTTTGCTATTTTTTTTTCTAATGAGCCACAAATTCCCAACTCAGGAGCCTAGTTGCAGAAAGGTATTTGTCATTTCCTGGCTGGAGCCGATGGACTTCAGCTCCTCTCCTCTCCAGTCTTCAGGGACTTGACTCAAGACATTGCCATTTATTTTAACCATACAAA
Organism: Myotis lucifugus; assembly: GCF_000147115.1. Lineage (NCBI taxonomy): Eukaryota > Metazoa > Chordata > Mammalia > Chiroptera > Vespertilionidae > Myotis > Myotis lucifugus. Next base: position 3,496,626 of record NW_005871087.1, read on the forward strand.
CTCCTTTGCTCCTTCCATCTCTGACATGATCAGTTCAAGGACCTTTCGGTGGTCAGCACAAAAAGCAACATGCCCCACCTGTTAGGAACAGTCAATATTTGGCAAAAGGTGAGCATGTGACTCAAGTGGTCAAGAAGAAACTGCGCCTGAAACCAGCAAATACTGCCTGATGTCACTAATCCTACAGAAAGTTCTCTTGGTCTCGAATTGAATACCTATATTTCAAGCAAGCGACGTGACTGCCACTCTTTGAGAATATGAAAAAGAGTAAATAATGGCACCTTTACAAATCCAGCAGGCTCTCCCGCCAAGAGGCTGGAGCCTACCTGCATGGAAGCCATCCCACACAGAGCGAAAGGAAATAGGATCTCTGCTCTCGTCAGCAAAATAAATCAGCAGGCAGTCAGAAGGCAGGCAGAGTTTGGCTTGTTAAGAAGTTAATATTGTGTAAAATTTAAGTTAAAAAAAGAAAAATAAACAAGACAACGCTTTCTTTAGAATCAAAGATTCCACAGATGGAGAGAAGGATCTGGGGCAGCTTTGTTAATTGACATGGCTAAGGAGGCCCCTGCTGCCAGAGCTATGATGGACGATGCAGCTCCATATTCCCCACCCTAATATGGAACCCAGGCTCCTGAGGTCAAGGTCCAATGGCCTTGACATTCCAGCCCTTACCCAGAAGACTGGGAAAGCTAACTAGCAGGTTGAATGAGTGAATCAAATTTCTAAAGATTGTGACAGGCTGGAATGATGGGTAACAACTAGTAAGATGGGATTTTATAAGGAAAATATATTGCTCAGGTGGGATCCTTGGCTAGATGAATCACCAGCAGGGATGAACAACCACAAGGAAGAATCATAAAAAGAGAATGTGTATCTTTAATTCTTTCACCTAAGGGGATGGACAGAGAGAACAACACAGACAGCATTATTGACCTAACTTCCAAGAGCCCATGTCTTCCCACCTGTAGATGCCAATTCCCTGGGCTCTCACTCCACCAGCTAAGCAAGCAATAATTGCATATTGGGGAAAAAATTGCATATTGGAGTTGCTTCCCACATTTTTGTTTTGAAAATATTCAAACATAGAAAAGTTAAAAGAATCCTCTAATGAACCACCCTATATCTATCACTTAGATTTGAATTTAAGATTTTGCTTATGTTGCCGAAACCGGTTTGGCTCAGTGGATAGAGCGTCGGCCTGCGGACTGAAGGGTCCCGGGTTCGATTCCGGTCAAGGGCACGTACCTGGGTTGCGGGCACATCCCCAGTAGGAGATGTGCAGGAGGCAGCTGATCGATGTTTCTCTCTCATCGATGTTTCTAACTCTCTATCTCTTTCCCTTCCTCTCTGTAAAAAATCAATAAAATATATTTTAAAAAAAAAAGATTTTGCTTATGTGATTGTGTTTCTGTGTCCCATGCATTTAAAAGTAACTCAAAAAATCTTCAGCATACATTGCATAACCATAATATCATTATCATGTTACCAAGATGATATTATCACTTAATAATAATTCTCTAATAATACTGAATTTCCAGTCCATATTCAAATTTCCCCAGCTCATTCACAGTATCTTTTATAGCTGTCCTTCACACCAAACCCAATAGAAATTCCCATGTTACATCTGGTTGCTTTATCTATAATAAGCTTCTAGAACAGCGGTTCTCAACCTGTGGGTCGCGACCCCTTTGGCCGTCGAACGACCCTTTCACAGGGGTCGCCTAAGACCATCCTGCATCAGATATTTACATTATGATTCATAACAGCAGCAACATTACAGTTATGAAGTAGCAACGAAAATAATTTTATGGTTGGGTCACAACATGAGGAACTGTATTTAAAGGGCCAGAAGGTTGAGAACCACTGTTCTAGAAGAACCTCTCCATGCTTTTGGTTTGGAATTGGTCTGATTGGTTTTCTTCCGGTGTCATTTAACTGATTCCTTTATTCTCAGTATTTCAAACTAACTGAAAATTAGGTCTACATCTTGATTAAATTCACCTTACACATTTCTGACAAGAATGCTTCATTGACGATGGTTTTTCAAAACCTTGCATTATGTTGGAAGGCTCATGACGTCCATCTGTCTGACCTTTAGTGCAAAAACTTGGGTACATGGAGAAAGCAGTGACCACAAGATCTCTCCCTTATAAATGCTATGCTTTTCCTTTACAATTAGCAAGGAACCTGTGGCATCATGCTTTCACACAGTGTGAGCATATTTTTTACCAACAAGACTTTATATCAAGATTTTAACATCTATTGGCAATCCTGGGCTAGGTCCATTATTTCCTAGGAACCGTGAAAGCAGAGATTTTCTAATATTATCATTACTTCTTTATTAGCTGCCATTCTTTATTAAAGAAGAACTTTCCTTCATCAACTGCAGATGAATTACATTTCCTCCTAAAAATTCACATTAGGTGCACAGATCTCCCTTACACTTGAGAATTCCAATCAAACAGTCTGTGGTCTATAACAGGGGTCAGCAGGTGTTTTCCGCAAAAAGCCTGATAGCAAATATTTTAGGCTTCACAGGCCATATGGTCTCCGCCACAACTATTCAATTCTGCCATAGTGGCATGAAAAGCAGCCATGACAATACATAAGTAAGGGGATGCGGATGTGATCTGATGAAACTATACTTACAAAAATAAGTGGAGGGTTACCAGATTCAACCCTCAGGCCATAATTTGCCCACCCTGGTATTGAATAATATCATTTACCTTTTCAGACACATTTTATTTGCCCTACCGAGTGGCTTTAAAAGCATTTTCACTTCGATCACGCAGTCTGTTCTTCACAACAGCCATATAGCATACATGGCCCATACATATGATTGCTATTATGCAAATGAGATAAAGCTCAGAGTGGAGCCTAGAATCTAGATTTCTCCACTCCTTGCCTGATGCTTGTATTCAACGGTCTTCCTTTATGTAGAAAGGCACACCCCCTACCAACCTACCATCATGAGCAACAAATCCAATGCCCCTAAGACTTCTGAAAAAGTAAAGGTCAAACACTCTAATCTCCAAATTATGCTTTCCTCAGAGTTAGCTATTGATTTGCCAAAATGAAAAATAAACCATAAACATACTCTGAAGACTATGGTTATGTTTTCATTTCCATGAAAAAAAATATTCAAAATGTTCTGAAATGCATAACCCAAGTGGAAATTAATGTCTGGGCTTAGTTTGTTAGCAGAACATAATAATAAGCAGACATGCAAACCCTTTCACACTGCCATTAACTTTGCCACTAAATCTATCAAAATGTCAGAAGCCACAGTTTTCCTGCCTAACTGATTAGCAGATGGTGAAATATATATCACCACATTGAACATTGTAAAGTGCTACTCCATAGTCAGTTAATATTACTGTTGTCACTGATATTGTTAGAGACAGAAATGATCCTTACATGACTACAAAACACATATTTTGCCTAACCAAGTAAACTTGCATCTGTGCTAGGAAATGAAGACTGTATTTAAATACATAGTAACAAGCTCTAAATCGGTACTGTTTGCTATTGATTTGAAACAACATAGAGAATTGATGAAAACGGGACATCTAAGGGATCACATTCCTTTTTTTTTTTTTAATGCAGAATTTGTTTTGAACTCAATGGGAAAAGACCAGGCTACTTAAAGTTGGGAACATCTTAGCCATCATCTTATAGTCACACCTCCAAATCTTAGCCATCATCTTTTTTTTTTAATTCTTTAAGTATTACATACGTCTCCTTTTCCCCCTATTGACCTCTCCCCAGCCGCTCCCCGCTCCCCGTCCCCCCGCCCCCCAGCACAGCCATCATTTTATAGTCACACCTCTAAATCCTAGCCATGGTCTTATTGTCACACCTCCAAATCCTAGCCATGGTCTTGTAGTGACACCTCCAAATCTTAGCCATCATCTTATGGTCACACCTCTGAATGTTAGCCATGTTCTTATGGTCACACCTTCATAACATGTTGAAAGAGTTTCTGAGATGCAGCTGTCCTTTCACTAGGAAAGACAAAAAGGAAGGAACCCAACTTTATGAGGCAATTAGTAGGACCTGACAATTTACATTAGGCCTACCCCTAATATTTGCAGGGGCAGGAATACAAATGAAAGCCTACACATCATATGTTTAATATTTTCCAATTATAAATACTGCTAATAAATAGTTAAGTGAAGTAAGTTCTATTCTACCTTTAAAAATATTTCATAACTATAACATTTCAAAATGTGTGTAAAGCGGTGGTTTTTATACAGCTGAAAGTCAGCAAAATATCAAAGACAACTGAATTTAATTCTTAGTGCACACATCTGGGTGTTGCAATGATGGACCTGTGATTTGGGGCTGAGTAGTTGTCTAATATTGCAAAACTAGAGGCCCAATGCACGAAATTCGTGCATGGATAGGGTCCCTAGGCCTGGCTTGGCAATCAGGGCCCATCTGTGGGGCTACTGGCAGGGCGATCGGGGGGCCCCTGCTGGCACCTGCCTTGGCCGGCCTAGCACTGCCAGCTCGCTGGCCCTGTCCCCCCTACCCCACTGCCGCTGGTCGCCTCCCTCTGCAGGGCGACCAGTGGGGCGATCGGGGGGGCAATGGCACCAGCCTTGGCTGGCCTGGAGCCTGCGGGCAGCTCCTGCATTGAATGTCTGCCCCTGGTGGTCAGTGTGTGTCACAGCGACCAGTCGTTCCCCTGGTTGTTCTGCCGTTCAGTCAATTTGCATATTAGGCTTTTATTATATAGGATGTTCTTCAGTCACCATGTGTAAGAATTGCAAAGAGCTCACTGGAAAAAAAAAAAAAGAAAGAAAGAAAAGAAAAAAAAAGAGCTCACGTATTCACAAGTAGCTCTGGAACCATGAAGAGAAGCAAGAAAATGATTGCTCGGTGCTATTGAAAAATAATACTTTTTATGTAATAAACTACTACACTCATGCTGAGAGAAAGGTTTTACAATTTAATTAGTCTTTTGTCTTACCTAAGTGCTTTTGCTGATCAAACCCTCCCCACACTCCAAGGCAGCAGTTTCAGACAGCACAACCCACAAATCCTCACAGCATTCAAATGCAGCCACCTTTCATTTGAGAACATTGGACAAGAGAGGTGGGAAAGAGTGCTCCTGGGGGCTGAGAGTGGGTGTTTAGCTACCAACACTGAGTGCTCAGTCCTGAGTAGCACAGGCATCACATATTCTTTATCAAACACAGGTGTGTATGTGCCCAGCCGGTGTGGCTCAGTGGTTGAGCATCAACCCATGAACCAGTAGGTCATGGTTTGCTTCCCCATCATGCTCGGCTCCATCCTGAGCAGGGGGTGTGCAGGAGGCAGCTGCTCAATGATTCTCTCTCACTGATGTTTCTATCTCTCTCTCCCTCTCCCTTCCTCTCTCTGAAATCAATAAAAACATATTTTTAAAAATACATGTGTGACCCTGACCGGTTGTGCTCAGTGGATAGAGCGTCAGCTTGCAGACTCAAGGGTCCCAGGTTCGATTCCAGTCAAGGCATGTACCTTGGTTGCGGGCACATCCCCAGTAGGGGGTGTGCAGGAAGCAGCTGATCGATGTTTCTCTCTCATCCATGTTTCTAACTCTCTACCCCTCTCCCTTCCTCTCTGTAAAATATCAATAAAATATTTTTAAAAATTAAAAAAACATGTGTGTTTATAATTGTTGAACATAAGGATCTCCAAGGTGTGTGGCCCAGGGCAGAGGCCCCTCTTGCCCAGATTTAGAGGTAGTACTACTTGATATTCATTTCCTTACTCACAGCAGCTATGAATCCCTATTTTTCAGTGTCTATCCCTAAGTCCACCGTGCCTCAGAAGTGAGGGTTTTAATGACACTCATGTTGCCATATCAAGCGAAATCCAAGGTGTCAAAATAGCTACTTGGTACTGACAATCACCACTATTCATGGTTACTTCAAAGATAATTCCAGTTTCCCACTGGGCGTTTTATGTGGGCAGGGCAGGGGAACAAACACTGGGCTCTACAAGAGAAAGAGGGGGAGAGAAAAACTGGGCACGTATTTCTTCCAGATTCCTTTTTCTCCAATTTGGTCTTATCATAGGAAAATCACACCTGTGCCTTCTAACACCTTGGCACTGGAACCTTCTTTAAATATTTACCCAGTAAGCATGTGTCAGACACCGTCCTGGGCTCTGGGGATAAAAGAGACTAGTCCCTCCCATTAGAGATCCCAGTATTCCATAGTCATGGGCTTTCTGTCACTATTTCAGAGGCCACTGCAAGGAGAGTATTCATGACTCCTCTCCATCACTTTCCCTTTTTTAGTACAAGTTATTCCCTGCAGCATAAGAGGATGATGCTGGGTGGCAAGTCCTGTTTTGCCCCTGTAACTGTCCTGTAATTGACAGAAGATGCATTAAGTGTCACACATTCTAAGGATGAAGAACCAGACACCTTCCCACAGGGCTAGTTGAAAGGTAACTGCTCAGTAGAACCAACATTAACCCTCTCTTTCTCTCCAGCCCATGCCTCCCTGCACCTATGTGTTGATATAAAGTCAAGGAAGGGAGGCTGAGGTGCTGGAGGACATCTCGGAGAAGCTATTCTCCTCTCCCCAAGAATAAGAAGGGAGGGAGGCTCCAAGCAAGAGGGAAAATGACATATGTGCCCCCTAATATGTCAGGTTACTCATTCAGCTTGATAGCAAGTCCCTGCACTGGGGGAAGGCCAAGAGCACTAGGAAGAGATGTGTGAAAAGGGAAAATCCTGTAAGTTTCCTATTCCCAAGACATATGTAGGTTAGATCTGAGCATGGGAGTAAGCCACAGAGATGGGAACACCACCAATCCCAGATAATACTGTCTTATTGTCTTGCCAGGCACAGGCATAGGGTCAGGCAAAGTGATGTTATGTCTCCAACTAGGTATCAACTGGGAGATAGAGGTGCGTCAGGCACATGGAGTCACACAGTAAGGCCTTTGTCAGGAGGGCTTGATGGAGGTGCCAGCCTCCTCAAGCACCCCATGGACTAAGTCAGCCGTGGGCAAACCACGGCCCACAGGCCGGATCCGGCCCGTTTGAAATGAATAAAACTAAAAAAAAAAAAAAAAAAAAAAAAAAGACCGTACCCTTTTATGTAATGATGTTTACTTTGAATTTATATTAGTTCACACAAACACTCCATCCATGCTTTTGTTCCGGCCCTCCGGTCCAGTTTAAGAACCCATTGTGGCCCTCGAGTCAAAAAGTTTGCCCACCCCTGGACTAAGTCATAAACTAGGTCAGCAGTGATGACAAACCAAAAAGAGTCATGGGGTTGGATAGAACAAATTGGTAGCAGTTACTGAACAAAATGAAACCATTTCATGTAGAATACCAAAGTAACCAGACAACAGGAAATTCTTAAACATATTCATCAAGCAGTCCTGCTGAAGTGATGGAGCTACAGAGAAATCTGGTGTGTGCCTAGGCAGGGTCCCAGCGCTGGGAAGTTCAACCCTATTTGCTACCTCCCAGCTGCTTGGAGTCGTAACAGAAAGTGATTCTGTTTGTCTTGATCGGCAAAATCATTTAACGTTGGCAGAAAGTCTGGCTTAAATGTTTGCAAATTGTCTACATTTACAGCTGGGATCTCTTTTCCCCAAACTGCAGAGAACAGAAAATTGAACTCTGCATTTTTCTCTTTGTACTTTCTTCTTCTTGCTTCTCATCTCCGTGGTCGCCCATTAAAAGTGATCGCCTTTGCAAAGGAGATCAGAAATTGCTTCAGAAAGAGTCTGTTCTTCCAAATGACATTGTTAAGATGGGAGTGTGTGTTTTTTTTAATAAATCTGTTTCTCCTCTGATCTCTTCACTTTGCAGCTAAAGTCTTTCAACCTCCTTGGGATGAAAGAAGTACTGTAGAATATTGATTTTTTTTTTTTGCTTCCCCATATAAATTCTTGACAAATGGTGAACAAAAGCTTATCTGGAAGTTTTGACATCCAATTAAAATTTTACTCTCAAGTGAAAATTTCTCTTAAAAAAAGGGGGGGGGACTCCAACTTCTGTGCACTCTTCATACATCTTCATCTCACTGGTGACATGTCCCAGGGCCAGTCCCAAGAAACTAATCTTAAGATTAACTTAGGCCCTAGCTGGTTTGGCTCAGTGGATAGAGTGTCGGCCTACGGACTGAAGGGCCCCAGGTTCAATTCCAGTCAAGGGCAGGTACCTCATACCTTGGTTACAGGCTCCTCCCATGGTCAGGGCACATGCAGGAGGCAATCAATGGAAGTGTTTCTCTCACATTAATGTTTCTTTCTGTCTTTCCCTCTCTCTTCCACTCTCTCTAAAAACCAATGGAAACATATTCTCAGGTGAATATTTAAAAAAAACGATTAACTTAGAGAGAGACAGAGATAGAAAGGTGTGTGTGTGTTTGTGTATGTGTGTGTGTATCAAAGGGAAAGTAAGGCATGGCATCTACTGGAGGGATACTGGGATCTTGTGAATTCCATGGTTATTTGGATCCAGGCTCTGGGTGGGTCTGGCCATAGAGAGACAAGACACAGCAGGTTGGGAGAGAAGAGTAACAGGCACAGCATGCATGAAGTGCAGAGGCAGGAAATCAGAGGCCAAGGGAAGAGACCTGGACAGGTCTGACCTACACATCTTGGAATGGTGATGAACTGTTTAGATGACTGACACATCGTTTGTAAGATGAGAAGTCAGGTAAAAGTCTGCAGAATGAATTGAAGGCAGCCTCCCATAGATCCATTTTATAAAACATTTAGTACTTAAATTGGTTCTTTACTCACTTTGTTGTTTTTTGTTTTTATATGTTTGTTTGTTTTGCCTCTGAAGCTCTCCATTTATTAGCATCCTCTGTTACTACTTTGCCTGACAAGCTTTATCAACTTCCTTTTTATGCCTCTTCTCCAACCACTACTTGAAACTATTACAGGAAAGATAAAAAGACATTTGGTACTAAACACACTGTTGACTATGTAAAATTAATAATAAAGTACTGGGATAATGATTTTAATCTACACTCCACAACAGAAAAATAAATGCCTAAGTATACATACATTACAGGCATACATACACACACACATATATGCTACAGGCATACATGTATACAAGTACACATATATGCACGCATGCACACATTTGTACACAGGCATGCACAGGATTACACATGCATAAGTATACACACAGAATAAAAAATAAATGAAAGGAAAAGGAAAAGTGATTCTCCCCTTTAAAGACAAACCTGGTCCTGAAAGAGCCTGCCAACCTTCTCAGCTCGCAGGGTTCACTGTGTCACCCCAAGTCCCACAGCACTTTCCCACTGAATACAAACAATACTCTGCGGATAACCTAATTTCAACATGGTCATCATTTCTTACAGCACCACAGAGCAGCTTGGAGTGATGGATTTAGATTTCTAAGCCTCTAGAATTCCAAATCCCAACTTTCTAACATGAGTTTGTGCAGCCTCAGGAGCCCTAAGCATTCCCACATCCACACATCCTACTTTCCCACACGTGCTGTGTTTGTCTTTCCCAGCAGCACCCACCTTGCCTCTAGGGGCACTCTGCATTTGCCTTGATTCCAACTGGGTTCTGCTAGCCAACGTGGCCTACCCTCCCTCCCAGAGAGAGATGGTATCTTTACATTTTAGTTAGGAAACAAACCTACCCACTGCCTGGAGGGAGAGCCCATCTCCATCTTCCAAGCTGAGTCAGGATGCACAGAAATGCAAGAGACCTACAGAGAACTGTCTTCCAACAACAGCATCTAAACCACGAGGAATGACAGTGGGGAGGGGTGGTTCTCTACCAGGAGGAAGCATGCTCTGATACCAGGAAAAACACACCCTGGGGAGACAAAAGAAAGTACAACCCACCTTAATACGGGTATCATCTAACTCCAGGAGAATGAGAACTCTCTCTGGCCCCCACCTCAGTCTTTCCCGCTAGGAGTATCTGACACTGGTTTTGCACCTGGGTGAATTGCATCAATGCCAAGTTCAGGCAGTGATTTCCATCTGGCAACATGTTTCCCTGAAACCCACTTTGAAAAAAACCCTCGAAGTCCTGGAGGTAAAAATATCATCGCAGAACCACCTCTCTGCATGGCCCATGAGTGATGAAGACCAGGAACTTCAGTCTCAAATATCCTGGCTACTTAGCCTGAGTCTGTACAGTACTTGACTTAGACAATTTTGCTTCTGAATGATGGCTTGCTCCTCCCTAAATCCTCAAGTCCACACAATAAAAAAGGAGAATCAGGATCCACAGTGTAGGCAGGGAGGTCCGTGCTGTGCTGGAATAGAAGAGGAAATAGCAGCCTTGAGTTCAGAATCTGCTTGTTATATAATTGCTACGAACCTACCTGCTCGTGAACTCTGAAAAACACTCTGGGCATAAGCCTCAAGGAAGGCATCTAGGAAGGGAAGATGGGCCAGAAAAGATACAAACAAGGTATGGAGTCCAAGAAGGAAGAACATTTCATGGGCTATGCTAAAGGATAAAGGGTAACCAAAAAGGAAGGCATTTAAAATTCCACAAAATATCTCTGAGCCCTACCTGGTTTGGCTCAGTGGATAGAGCATCAGCCTGCAGACTGAAGGGTCCCAGGTTCGATTCCAGTCAAGGGCACATGCCTGGGTTGCGGGCTTGATCCCAAATAGGCCAATCAATGATTCCCTCTCATTATTGATGTTTCTATCTTTCCCTCTCCCTTCCGCTCTAAAATCAATAAAGATATTTTTTTCAAACTATCTCTGAAAGAATCCTGTTATTTTGAGCCAGAAACATGTTTCTCAAACATTGGGCTTTATTGTGGGAAAATGGTACTACAATACAAAGATATACAGATCAGTTCTCAGAGTCACAGACATGGTTCGATTAATTTCAGAATCAGATTGCCTGAGAAAGGACTTTTAAGAGAGACACATGTTTTGAACTTATCTGAGCAAGTGAAGTGGGTGGGGGTGCTGACTGCACTGGCAATTCTGGGTTCTTAAGCAAAAATTTTCAAAAACAGAACTTAAATATGTTCATTAGCAGATAAACCTTGGCACCTGTCCGTAGACAAATGTTATAGGGCAGGTTCACTTTTTGCTGCTCTCCAAAGTTTTTCCTACAATCCCAAGCATTCCAGAGCTTTATCCATCCATCCATCCATCCATCCATCATCTATCCATTCATCCAATCACTGAACAAATGTTTACTAAGTGACTACCATATGCCAGGCACTGCTATCTATTGAAGATTCAGCAGTGACCTAACGTATATGGCCCCTTCATGGAGTTCACAATCCAAGAAGAAATATTGTTATTCATAAAGTAAAAACACAAGTAAATGTCATAAAATACTGTAAAGATTATACAGAGAAAAGCTCTCTGAAATAGAATAAATAGGAACAAGCCCTTTGTGTGCTTAGGTATGGCTTCTCTGAGGAAGTGATAGTGTTGCTGAGAAGAAAAGGATGTGCAGTTACTAACAGGTGAAAAAAGAGGAGAGAAGAAGGCTTCCCACAGAGAGCAGAGAGAGCAGGAGGCATGGCTGGGTTCTGAATGGAGGCAGGTGAGATGATAGAATGGTGAGGGAGATGTGGATAGGGCATGGCAAAGTCAGAGAACAAAGCTGGTCACACCCTGTGGATTCATAAGCCAGAATATGCAGGGCCTCCCAGTCTGGGCAAGGACTTGGGGAGGTAATAAATGGGGAGTGATGTCATATGACTTTGTTTTTAAGAGAACACTCCAGCTTCTGCATGGGTAATAAGTCTGGGGACTTAGAAAGGAGGTAAAGAGACTATTTAGGGAACAGCTTCTCAGTGTGAGGTTGGAACAACAGCATCATCTGCATCACCTAGAAACTTAGAAAAAGCAGATTCTTGGGGGCCACATCCCAAACCTGGTGAATCAGAAACACTGCTGTGGTGCTGTTATTTGTGTTTTAACAAGTCTTCCAGGTGATGCTGATCCAGATCAAATTCTGAAAACTACTCCTTTGGGAGACTTATAACAGGATGATGACAGTAGAAATGAAAACCATTAATCTATGAAATACTGTTAAGTATTAAGTGGTATACTCCTATTCAACACAGTACTAGAAGTTCTTACTAGAGCAATTGGGCAAGAAAAAGAAATATAAGGTATCAGAATTGGAAAGAAAGAAGTAAAATTGTCTCTATTTACAGATGAAGTGATTTTTTTTTAAATATATTTTATTGATTTTTTAACAGAGAGGAAGGGAGAGGGATAGAGAGTTAGAAACATCGATGAGAGAGAAACATCGACCAGCTGCCTCCTGCACACCCCTACTGGGGATGTGCCCGCAACCCAGGTACATGCCCTTGACTGGGCAAGAAAAAGAAATATAAGGTATCAGAATTGGAAAGAAAGAAGTAAAATTGTCTCTATTTACAGATGAAGTGATTTTATATGTAAAAAATCCTAAAGCCTCAACCAACGGATGTTAGATCTAACCAATAAATTTATTAGTTGCAGGATACAAAGTTAACATACAAAAATCAGTCGCATTTCTATATCCTAGCAACAATATTTCTGAAAAAGAAATAAGGAAACTGAACTCATTTACAATAGCATCAAAATAATAAAATACTTAGCAATAAATTTAAATAAGGAGGAGAATAATCTCTATTCTGAAAACTATAAGACACTGATGAAAGAAATTGAAGAAGACACAAATAAATGGAAAGGTACCCTGTGTGCATGGATTGGAAAAATTATATTGTTAAAATGTCAATACTACCAAATGCCATCTATAAATTGCATCTATAAATTCAATGCAATCCCTATCGAGATTCCAATGGCACTTTCTACAGAAGTAGAAAAAACACCCCTAAAATCACAAAAGTTCCCAAATAACCAAAGGAATCTTGAGAAAGAAGAACAAATCGGGAAATATCACACTTCCTGATTTGACACTATATTATAAAACTATAGTCATCAAAACTATATGGTACTGGCATAAAACAGATAAACTAAAGCAACAGAATTGAGAGTACAGATGTGAACTTAAGCATATACAGTTAACTAATATTTGACAAGGGAGCCAAGAATATTCAATGAAGAAAATATAGTTCTTCAGCAAATTGTGCTGGGATCATTGAACATTCATATGTAAAAGAATGAAACTGGACCCATACCTTCCACCACTCAACAATTAGTGAGAAATAGATTAAAGATTTAAATGTAAGACATTAAATTCCTAGAAGAAAACAGAGGATAAAAGCTCCTTGACATGGGTCTTGGCAATGATTTTTCTGATGTGACAGCTGAAGCACAAGCAATAAAATAAAAAATAAACAAGTGAGACAACATCAAACTAAAAACTTCTACACAGCAAAAGAAACAATCAACAAAATGAAAAGACAACTAACTAAAAAAGGGAAAAAATATTTGTAAGCCATATAAGGGGTTACTATTCAAAGCATATAAAGTACTCATACAACTCATAAACTCATACAAAAAATAAATAACCCAATTAAAAATGGGCAAAGGATCTGAATATACATTTCTCCAAAGAAGATATATGAAAGAAAGGCCAATAGGTATATGAAAAGATGCTCAACATCTCTAGCAATTAGGAAAATACAAATTAAAACCACAATGAGATATCATTTCATGTCTGTTAGAATGACCATCATAAAAAAGACAAGAGGTAACAAATGCTGGTGTGGATATGGAGAAAAGGGAACCCTTTTACACTGTTGCTGTGTTTGTAAATTGATATAGCCATTATGGGAAACAGTATAAAGGATCCTCAAAAAATTAAAAGTAGAACTATCAGACAGCCCAGCAATTCCACTTCTGGGAATATATCCAAAGATAACAAAAACACTAACTCAAAATGATAATATGTGAGCCCCCATGTTCATATTGCATTATTTACAATAGACATGGATACAACCTAAGTGTCCATTGATGAATGAATAAATAAAGAAGTTGTGATACACACATACACACACACACACACACACACACACACACACACACACACACACTGGAATATTATTCAGCCATAAGAAAACACAAGCTGGTGTAGCTAAGTGGTTGAGTGTTGACCTATGAACCAGGAGGTCATGGTTTGATTCCCAGTCAGGGCACATGCCAGGGTTGCAGGCTCAATCCCCATTGTGGGGCATGCAGGAGGCAGCGATCCATGATTCTCACTCACCATTGATGTTTCTATCTCTCTCTTCCTCTCCCTTCCTCCCTGAAATCAGTAAAGATATATTGGAAAAAAAGAAAGAAAACCCAAGGAAATCCTACCATTTGTGACAACATGGCCAAACCATAAAAGCATTATACTAAGTGAAATAAGTCAGACAGAAAAAGACAAACACTGCATGATCTCACTTATATGTTGAACTCTTAAGAAAAAAAAAAACCCTCGTAGAAAATGAAATCAGATTTGTGTCACCGGAAGTGGAGGCTGGGGAAGGGGGAATTGGAGGAAGGTGGTCTAAAGGTACAAATGTCCAGTTACAAGATCAGGAAGAACTAGCAATGTCACATACAGCATGATGACTAGAGGTGTAACACTAATGTATGATTTTTAGGACAGTTGTTAAGAGAATAATAAATCCTAAGAGTTGTCATCACAAAGAAAAAAATTTGTTGTCTTTATTGTTTTCTTTCTTTTTAGAGTCTCTATATGAGAAGATGGACATTAGCTGGACCTACTGTGGTAATCATTTACAATGTAGGTAAATCAAACTATCATGCTGTGTGCCTTACACTTATACAGTGACGTATGCCAATTATCTTTCAATCAACCTGAAAAAAAAGGTATTAATAGGTGTTCCTTACAAATTTGGCAAACGTGGTAAGTGCAGTGCCGCTTGGAACCACCAGAAGAACTGAGTAAGTCAGCAGGTCTTTCAGTACAAAACACAGTATAGCTGCTGTCCTGCAGTCATTTCGTTTGCTGACTTAAGGCTTTCTCACCCCAAGGACATTGACACTTAGGCCTCTTAAAGAGTGGCTGCATCTAAGAGCTAACATTTGAAGTATTCAATTCCATTCAACCAGTCTTGAGTGAGGACCTGCTGGCTACAGAGTGAAACTATGAGTATCAGAAGCCTATAAGAACCTCAAAAAGTTTGTAAATCACTCATTCCAGGCAGGCCTAGCAAATACCAATGGGGAGGTAGAAGAATTCTGGAAGGCAGTAGTTGTTTCGTAAAAGCTGGTGTAAAATGCAGTGTGCAAAGAGAGGAGAAAATTGCTATGCTGGTCCCTACCTGACCACTATATTCTGCTGTTATAACTGATCATTCTTAGCTCCTTCAAACCCGTCCTTCCCCCAAAACACACCCACACCCACTCACACAGACATCCCATTTGGGTGGAAAAAAAGAAAAGGAAGAACACATTAAGTAGCACTCCTCTGCAGCTGAAATGACCAAAAAAAATCAATTAACCCTACTCAAGAAATAAGAACCGCCAATTTCATGGACATAGTTTCTGCTATTATCTCTAGTTTAGGAAGGTCAACTGAACGACTAAAAAGAGAGAACAACATTCTCAGATCAGATCTCCAAATGCATCCATCCAGCTAGAACATTAGATTCGTGGTGAGGACTCTGGGAACACAGAGGGCGTCCAAGAAAGTCAGGGACTTGGTCACATCACACTAGTCACAGGAGACCTGACACTACAGCCTGCCAACCTCCCCCAACTCTTTTTCTCTCCCTCACCCTCCTTCCAATGACTCATTATGCCGGAAGGTGTTCGTTTTATTAAAAATGTGTAAGTAAACTTCATTTAATGAGTATTAAATAGCACACTGCATATTATTCCGGTTTAATCAAGAGGCAGTCTGTTCAAGTAACTCCAGGCCCTGAACATTCTGGCTAAGGTTTCACTCTGTGTTTTTAACTACTGTTGTACTCTCAGCATCAGACGCGCTTGCTTGCGTGCCATGAAGGTAACCATTAGAGGGATTAGAGACACTGCTGAGTGCAGGAGAGTCACTGAGTAACCAAGAGAGACCTGCTTCTTGGCAACAGCAATTAGGCGATCCAAATTGCCGGAGTGAAGCAACATCTTACCTCAAACAGAATGGAGATGAGGAAAAATATACATAACAAACATCAAAAAAGAAGTAGCAGCAGCTCCTATCATACTCTCATATAAAAACAAACCCAGCCAGCCGCAGTCGCTCAGTTGGTTAAACATCTTCCTTCTTGCACAGAAAGGTTGCTGGTTCGATTCCTAGTCAGGGCACATACCTGGGTTTGGGTTGTGGATTCGGTCCCTGTTTGGGGCACATATAGAGGCAATCAATTGATGTTTCTCTCTCTCTCTCTCTCTCTCTCTCTCTCTCTCTCTCTCTCTCTCCCCCTCCCTTCGTCCCTCCCTCTCTCTCTCTCAGCATGTCCTCAGGTGAGGATTAAAATTTTTTTAAAAAGAAGAGAACTCAGCCCAGGCTGGTGTCACTCTATACACCAAAAGGTTGTTGGTTCAGTTCCCAGTCAGGACAAATACCCAGGTTGAGGCTCAATCCCCAGTAGGGGGTGTGCAGAGGCAGCCACTTAATGCTTCACTCTAGCATTGATGTTTCTCTCTCTCTCCATTTCCCTTCGTCTCTCTCTTAAAATCAATAAAAATATTTTTTTTAAAAAACCCCAAACCTTAAAAAGTATATCAATCAATATTCTTCTTTTTCTCAAAATAAAGAACAGCTGGCCAGAGTGGGAGTTTTGATAGGGACAAATGATTTCTATACTTTGGTTCACCAAAGTTTATTTGTTCTGGTCATTTTCTCTCATTTATTCTTCACAGATCAATATTCGCCTTCAGTTCCTCCCCCACAATTTAGCAATCTGAATGATTTTTCCTGCAGAGAAATTGTGACTCATTGGGGGGTTTGGTCTGGGCATCCACAGCAGATTGAGTTTGGGGAAACCTTCCTGTGCAGTATTGATGTCAGCACATTGGCTGAGTTTAGATCAAATATTTACTCAGGGGAAAATATAATTACTTTTTAATTAAGGAAGCTTAGACATGAACAAAATAACAGAAAGAAAAACATGTATGCTTCCCATTCGATCCCGAGACAGTCTACAACAGAAAACTCTTTTCCCGTAAAGACTGCGTTCACAACCACTCAACTGTCTCATCACAGGCATTTCTGGTAACTCAGCTGGGATGTGCTGTGGCTAAGAAGGAGTTTGGGAACTTGTCTTCATGGCTATCTTTTTAATAGACATGTTTTTCGGTGCCTGCTTTGCCCAGAGAAATCAAGAGAGATCCAGTGAGAAAGAGATGAAAGAAACAGATATACCTAGCTAAAATGAAAAGAGAGACAAAGATACATTGAAAAGAAAAGAGAAAAACTTCCAGAGAGAGAGCAGTACTCGTGTGTGTGTGTGTGTGTGTGCGCGTGCACACGCTTGTGTACACACACACCCACACATACACACACACACACACACACAGAGGATCCTGTTCCTGGCTTACACACTTCCACCTTCAGCTGTCAGTCTCTATTTCCTGTCCTTGGAATTCTTGAAATCCACGCATGTCCTTAAAGCCAGGCCTCTTATAACCAAAACACACCGAAGAGACTAATCCCTCATTCTGATTACTCAGTTGTTTTTTTCAGTCAACATGACTATACTAATCTATATTATAAATGACCATAATTCAATCCACACATATTAAACTCACAAAGTAAGCAAATATGGCCAGATGAACTCTCTTCACTTCGGAGCCCTGCAGGATCTGACCTACCCCTGCCCTCACCCTCCTATCCCCATAGCCCATGCTACAGCCAGGATCATGGCCATGTCTCACTCAAACCCACCAGGCTCGTCATAAGCCTCTCCATAAAACCCAACCCCTCCACAAGATCCCACACTTCCTTTTTCCACGGTTCACTTGCCAATCCAATCCCGGATTCTAGTATTTACACTTTAACTAGCCTCTCTTCCCACCATGAGGACCAGGCCGTATCCTTTTTGTTCATGACTGTGTACCCACCTCAACACTGAGGACAACATTTAAAGAGTACAAATTTAGGTTCTTTGTAAGCCAAACCATTCTTTACTTTCTTTGAACATAACAAGAAGAAATATTCACTAAGGGATATCAGTCAAAAGGTTGTATACTTCCAGGATTCCTTATGAAATTCTACTCCCAGGATTCCTTATGGAGTTCCACTCCCAGGATTCCATATGGAGTTCCACTCCCAGAATTCCATATGAAGTTCCACTCCCAGAATTCCATATGAAGTTCCACTCCCAGGATTCCATATGGAGTTCCACTCCCAGGATTCCTTATGGAGTTCCACTCCCAGGATTCCTTATGGAGTTCCACTCCCAGGATTCTGTATGAAGTTCCACACCACGCACCATCTATATGTCCCGAACACAGCTTTAGCTCACTACATGATGTGATACTTTAAGAATCAGAACACATCAAACAGACTGTCAAACCTCAGAGGAAAGGCAGGGGAGGGTAGGTGCGGGTGGCGGAGGGGGGCGGGGAAGAGATCAACCAAAGGACTTGTATGCGTTCATATAAGCATAACCAATGGACACAGACAGTAGGGGGGTGGGAGCATGTGCTGCTGGGGTGAGAGTGGCCTGGAAGAGGTCAATGGGGAAAAAAGGAGACATATGTCATACTTTAAACAATAAAGAATTTAAATTAAAAAAAAAAGAATCAGAACAGCTCTGGCCCAGTGTGGTTTGCTTAGCAATAGGGGCTGGGCGCTGAGGGATTCTGTCTTCAATTTTCAGCCAACCCACTGCACTGACAACCAGATGATTTGTCTGAGGTTGAGTTCCTTGCGAAACAAGCTCTGAGACCAGATTTGTGTGCAAGAGGGTTACTGGGATCAACCTGGGAGGAAAGGGAAGGAAGCAGGATTAGGCAGGGGGAGGGACCGGCTTGTGATGCACCCCCAACAGAAGTCTCTTAATCCCATAGGGAGTTCTGGTGCTTGGATAGCCTTTCAGAGCTTGTTCTGAATTGACGCAAGGGGACAGGCACTTGTGCTCTAGAGGACATGTGATTGGATGCTGTCTGCTCCTGCCCTCCTGAGGGATCACAACCTTGGGCAAAGTGATCCCCCCAGGCCATGAGCAATGAGGAGAAGGAGATCTGGAAGCTGCCAGCTGCCCACACTCAATGCCCCTGAAGAAGAAAGGGCCTGAAGGGGGCATCTGGGCTGCATACCATAGCACCCACTGCTCTATTTCAGAAGAGGGAGAAAGGTTCTGACTCTGTCTCCACGTTCCCTTGTCAGAATTGATGTGCTTTATCAATGACAACTTTGCTTCAACCCATTGACAACTGTGGGACAGATTTCTCTCTAACGCTCTTTTTGTTTGTTTTTGTTCATTCTCACCAGAGGATATTTTTTCCATTGATTTTTAGAAAGACTGAAAAGGAGGGGGGGATGGGGGAGCGAGCGAGCGAGAGAGAGAGAGAGAGAGAGAGAGGAGAAATATTGATGTGAGTGACGCACATTGATTGGCTGCCTCCCACATGTGCCCGGACCAAGGTGGGGAAAACCTACAACCCAGTTATGTGTCCTTTACTAGAATCAAACCGGCAACACTTTGGTGGGCAAGCGAATGCTCTAACCACTGAGCAACATCAGCCAGAGCTCTCTAATATTCTTACAAAGATCTATCTAAAGAGCTAGTAAGCATTTTCAAAAATAAAAACACAACTCTGTCAACTCTGTCAAGAGACTTATCCGTAGAAATGTGTAAGGAGAGAGGTTGCAAAAACAGAAAACTTTAGGGTTCTCTTAGGACAATAAACAATAGCTATACTTCATTCATTCCACAGGCTTCCCACGAGAAGGAAGCTGAATCAAAATGAATCTAGATGAATCATGAAGTTGCAGGCCCTCAAAGGTAATTTTCCTGAGGACCTATGTTTGCATATGTAGAAACTGGATGCACATTTGTTTAGCTGGGTTGGAAGAAATCTGATGCAAAGTCATGGCATTCATACTTTCACTCAGAAATAGAGATGGATGCCGAAACCGGTTTGGCTCAGTGGATAGAGCGTTGGCCTGGGGACTGAAAGGTCCCAGGTTCGATTCCGGTCAAGGGCATGTACCTGGGTTGCGGGCACATCCCCAGTGGGAGATGTGCAGGAGGCAGCTGGTCGATGTTTCTCTCTCATCGATGTTTCTAACTATCTCTCTCCCTTCCTCTCTGTAAAAAAATCTATAAAAATATATTTAAAAAAAAGAAATAGAGATGGTTTTAGTTCTAGAATATGCAAAGTCGGCCTTTCACAGGTAAATGAATAAAGATGCCCTGGGATTTGAGAATGCAAACAGGAAGTAAAGGAAATAGCAAGTGAAAGGATTCTTACAGGAAACCTTGGGTGAGGTACACGAGGGGCGGGGGGGGGGGGGGTGTGCAGTGGAGCTTCTATGGCATTCTGGCTGTCAGAGCCCAGAGAGAAAGCTCAGAGTTATCCAAGAGGGCCAGACAGATGTGGGCCCCAGAAAGAAATCAATAATTCTGAGCTATGAAACCAAAAAGGCATTGAACATCTGGATGGTGAAGCAGACCTGGAAAAAAAACACCCACCTTATGGTATGTACTATATCTGCCAAAGTAAACAAATAAACAAAAACATACAAGCTACTTGCTGCACCTGCTGGGAAGGGAGGCCCTGGAACTACCCGCTAAAAATGTGTGAACTCTCACTAATATTGTCCTTATTTCTCATGCTGTTTTGAGTTTAGTGAATATAAAAATTTTAAAGTTTTCATAGACTCATTTAGGACCCTTATTTCAAATACGAGGTCCTGAGATGTGACTGCTCCTACCATGAGGGTTTTGAATACTCCATTTCTGTGGTTAGGTAGAAGCTACTATATGAACATGGATTTTGTTAATGGACACATGTGCATCTGATGGCAGCTTGTTGAAAGGTCCACAAACTTGTGGAACCTGACAATGAGTGTGAACTACTGGACAAGAACGATAATCATTCCAGCTCCGTCATTTATTAGCTGGAGATCTTGTCAAATCCCCTTAATCACAGTAAGACATGGCTGTTTCATCTCTTACTTATATAGGAATGAATATAAAACAGGCCCTGTCCATCTTGCAAAGATTTCTGATTCAAAAGAGATTTCGTAAGTGAAAGTAGCTTGTAAACTTTAAGATCCAATATACACATAAGGGATTATTACGACGTGTAGAGAACATAGGAGTCTATTATAGAAAGAGCACAGAAAACATTGAGTAAAACTGGTGAGGAAATATTTCAGATGTAAGTTCATTTACATTTGGCCATTTTTCACCCTAGTAATAAAAGCTACCACAACATGAAACATAACAATAAATGAAATGCTTTTGATGCTCAAGATAGCATCACAAGGCGGCTATGTCTGATGGGATATGAAATAAAAAAGAGTCAATATTTACCCAGTGTACTTAATATGGGCTGGCCTGTCCTAAGGATTTTATATATGTTAACTCATTTAATCCCCACTACAACTTTAGGACAAATGTATTATTTTCAAACCTACATTACAGATGAGAAATCTGAGGCTCAGAGAAGTTAAATAATTTATCCAAGATCAGACAGAGGAAATGACAGAGCCAAGAGCTGCATCCACGTGGTCTGGCTCCTCCCCCAACTTAGTGACTACTGGAGTGACGGAGAATATCACCAATAATCTGGAAAGGGTGCAACCATGGAAAGAGAGAAGGAAGAGGTCAGGTGAAGAAAATATTTTTAACATGATTGTGCTTCATGTTTTTATCTGTCCTCTTTCAAGTGTATGAAACTATGTGATTAAAATCAAACCCCTAGCCCACAAACAAATGGTTCGATGACCAGGAATCCATCCTCATAAAGAGACAGGTAGCTTTGTCCTTGGTGGGTTCTGCTGCTTAATCTCAAACTGACCGATTCCATTCCAGTCTTTTATTACCAACAACCCAATTCAAACCAGGGGCAATGGACAGTGTGGTCATGCCAACTGTCTGCCAACAGAACTTCTATGGCAACCACCCTCGGAAAAGAAATGACCTTGGAGCCTGGGCCATCTCTTATCTATCAGAAGAAAGATAGCATGCACAACAGAGCCATGCCATTGAGTCGGGGATCTGGGTGATAACAATCTCCGTTCTCCCACAGGCCAGAGCATGATACCAGGCCATTCAGGACAGACAGGGCAGGTCCAATGCCCTTTGAGCTTCTGTGACCACAGGAAAAAATGGTCATTTTGAACTGCTTGGCTTCTGCCCGAAAAACATTCACTCTTCAAACATGAGCACCCTCCCTGTACTATGTGAGACCCCAGAACACAGAATAAAGATGACTCAGTCTCTGCCCGGAGGCGTTCAGAGCATAGCAGGGCAAGGCATGTATCGAAACATCACTTGGGGTGAATGCTATAAGAGAGGAGGAAAGAGTAATGGAAACTTAGAGGAAGGAGAGAGTGGAAGACGATGAATAGTCAGGAGTTATTTTTGATGGAAGGGATTGGGGGTTCAACCAGCTAAAGGTGGGAGAGAGAGAGGAATAACCCTCAGGATTTCTAGCTCTCAGACTAGGTCAGGCCAACATAAAGAAAGACTAGTTACCTGACTTCACTTGTCAAAAGCCCAAAGTGACATCTACTGTTAGCGCCATCTGTTGGCTGTAATAGGTGTTGACATATACTGGGCTGACATTAAGCTTTATCTAAACAAACTTTGGAAGTTTCAAAGTAGAAGACCATCTGGATATGACGGCATCCTTAACCTAGAAGAGGAGGAAAGGATCATGGTTAAACTATATGAGGTCTGAGGTCAGACTGCCTTGGGGGTAAAGCAATAATATATATGACCTTGGTCAAGTCATTTATCTTAAGACTCAGATTTATTATAATTTAAAATAGAAATAAAATACTACCTATGTCATAGATACTGTTTTGAGAATTAGAATATATGTGCATAAACAAAAAGTAATCTACACAAGTAGTGGAATATAAACTGATATATTTCAAAACTGAATCATTTTGAAAAATTGATTGTCAATATCTATTAGTGTTAAATGTATATATACCTAAAATGCAGAATTTCACTCTTAGGTTTATGTATTTCAGAAATGTATACATATGGGCTCCGAGTGATATGTATGTGAATTTCATACTGTTCCGATATGCAATAATAAAAAACTAAAAAGCATACAAATTTCCAGCCCCAGAAAAATGAGTACATAGAATGTGGTATGTTCACACAACAGAAAACTATCCAGTTATAAACTCAAGCTACCAACAACTACACAAAAAAAGATAGACAAATCTCACAAACATAATGTTGAAGAAAGAAACTAGACACAAATAGTACATATTCTATGACTCCATTTAAATGATATACAGAAACAGGCTAACTTAATCAAAATCAATGTTGTTAAAAAGTCGGGATAACGAGTTAGTAATTAGAGGGAACAGTGAGGAAGATCTAAAAATGTTAGTGATGTTCTTTCTTAATTTGGGTGCTGCTTTTCTGAATGTATTTACTTTATAAGATGTATAAGGCTGTAAATTATCATGTGAACGTTTTCTGGATGCATGCTATATGTTACTAGAGATTTTTAACTGTTTTTGAAAGTGATATCCTGCCTGTAAATCTCTCATGCTACTCAATTTCAAGATTTACTATAATGCTGCACTAATCAAGACAGTGCTATTAGCAAAAGTGCAGACACGTAGGTCAGTGGACCAGAATAGAATGACCAGAAATAGACTTACACAAATATGCTCAAATGATTTTTCACAAAGAAGCAAAAGCAATTCAGTGGAGAAAAGCAGTCTTTTCAACAAATGGTGCTCGAACAATGGGGCATCCACATGTGCAATTAAAAAAAAGAAGAAAAAACACTAGACACAAACCTTATACCTTTCAGAAAATTAAGTCAAAATGGATCCTAGTCCTAAATGTCAAATGCAAAACTGAAATTTCTTGGAGAAAAAATAAAGCATAATCCATGAAAGAAAAAAATGGTAAGATGGACTGTATTAAAATTAAAAATTTATCTGTAAAGGACACTCTCAGAAAATGGAAAGAAAAGCCACAGGCTGGGAGATTATATTTGTAAAATGCTCTCATAACCAAAATATACCAAGAACTCTGGAAATTCCACAAGAAAATAAATAAACAACCCAATTTAAAAAGTGGCCAAAGGATCTAAACAGACACCTGGCCAAAGAAGTTATACTGATGGCAAGTGAGCATATGAAAGCATGCTCACATAGTATGTCCTTAGGAAATTGCAAATGAAAACAGCAATGAGATACTATCACATACCTATCAGAATAACTAAAACCCATAAAAGTGGCAACACCAATAGCTGGCGAGGATGCAGAGTAACAGGAACTCCCCCGTGGCTGGTGGGAATACAGCCACTGAGGAAGACAGGTTGTCACTTTCTTACAAAATGAAACAGAGCCTTACCATCGGATTCAACAGTTGTGCTCTGAGGTACTTGCCTAATTGATTTGAAAAATTACATCCATACAAAAACCTGCACATAAATGTTTACAGCAGCTTTATTCAGAATTGATAAAAACTAGAAGCAACCAACCTGTCCTTCAACAGGCGAAAGAATAAACAAACCGTGGTACATCCACACAGTGATATATTATTCAGCAATAAAAAAATAAGCTATCAAAACATGAAAAGACATAGATGAATCTTAAATGCCTATTGCTAACTGGGAAAAAAAAGCAGTCTCAAAAGTCTACATACTGTATGATTCAAATTACCTGACATTCTTGAAAAGTCAAAAGTACAGCAACAGTAAAAAGATCATGGTTGCCAGGGGTTGAGCAGGTAAAGCACAGGGGAGTTTTTACAGTCATAAATCTATTCTGTACCATAATGTAATAGTGGATACATGTCACTATGCATTTGTCAAAACCCATATAACTTTGCAGCACAAAATGGGACCTTAATGTATAGAAATTTTTAACAAATCATTTAGAAGGTTGTGAAATCCCGGGATGGGATGCTAAAAGTAACAACACAATCTAACTGTATTACAAATGTATGAAACAGTCTCATTGCAGGTGGAGGAAAAGAGTGCTAAGCTAAATAACTGTGGAAATGACTGGGGTCCGTAAGACTAAAGGCAATAGAAACTGTACATAAACACTGTACTCTAGTTGATAAATATTTTTCCCGCAGGGGTACAGATCAGCAATTTTGATGGCACTGTAAATGTAGACTGGCATTTAACAATTTAAGAAAATGAATGGCAGATGGTGGGAGCCAGGTTTCTCCCTGTGGAACCAGAAGGTACCAACAGCAAGGGGAGAAGGCCAAAATGATCCAGGTGGTAATGGATTAGAGCTGGAGACATCAGCATGAATTCATGTTTAGCTTAACATAGATAGAAATGGTTACACATAGAAATAGTTATAGATAGTTATATAAACACAGGTTAGTATATACACATATGTGTCTGTGCTCTGTCAGCTTAGAAGGTCTAAAAGAAATAATACCCCAGTAACAAAGAGCCCACGCAGCATCCAGATATAGGTTTCTAATACCACCTATATATAAAAGGCTAGTATGCAAAGTGTCCCCTCAGGAGTCCAACCGGGAGACCAGGAGTTCGATCACTCGCTATGACATGTGCTGACCACCAGTGGGTGGCGTGGAACAAAGGAAGGCCCAACCAGCAGCCAGCAGCCAGGGAAGGAAGGCCCCAGCTGGCAGCCAGAAGGCCCTGATCAGCCCTGATCGCCAGCCAGGCCTAGGGACCCCAGCCATGCATGAATTTTGTGCACTGGGCCTCTAGTTCTCCAATAAAAGGAACCAGGGCTCCTTGGAAATGGCTGGTTCTAGGATTAGGATAGGAAATATATAAGACAAGCTTGGAGCATTTTATAGTGCTAGAAAAGTGAGAAGGTGCTCCAAAAACAATTCACACACACACACACACACACACACACACACACACACACACACTAAGGGTATGTCAAAGGCAAAAAGGAGCCACTCTCAATGGCCAAAACAGGAATGATTTGAGCAATAAAATAAAGTAGAGCTAGGTTATAACCAAAGCATAAAATAAGAAACCATGAGTCCATACTGATAAAATGAAATGATTGAGTAATAAATAAATGGGGAATAATGTCTAAATCTCCTGTGTAATAGAATTCCAAATAATTTCTGTAGATACTCAACCCTCCAGCAGAGAGTATCATTTCCCACTGGCAAGTGCGGGCTGCATACGGGAACTTCCTTTCAAAGAGCACAGTATGCAAAAGGGGAAGGAGTGGAGAAACCTTGCCTCAAACATTACCTCAGTCAAGTGACCTAAGTTAAACATCAATAACAATAAGATATGCTGAAAATAGGCGCCCTTGATATAATGTGACGAAAATGGTACTTGACCTCTGCATTCTTTCTCCCCAGAACACAGAATCCCAGTCTAATCATGAAGAAAACATCATACAAATCCCAACTGAGAGACACTCTACAAAACTTCTGGCTGGTACTCCTCAAAATGACCAAGGTTGTCAAACATGAGGAAAGTCTGAGAAACCATCACAGCTGAAGGAAGGCTAAGGAGGCATGACTGGTAAGTGCAATATGGCATCTGGGATGAAATCCTGAAACAGAAAAAGGTAAAAACTAAGGAAATCTGAATAAAGCAGGGACTTTGCTCAATCTTCTAAAATGGTTTTCTGTTTTTAAAGCTCTCGGCACAGACGCTGGTGCTCAGTATGTGTTAGGGATTAGGACATTATAGGAATAAAAAAGAAGAGGAAGAATTACTTGGAGGAGTGGTTTAGGGGCTATAAATTCTATTGCTACATTCAGATAGAGACATTTATCAGCTCGACAGGCAGTCACTGAAGCCATGGCAAAGTATAGAATTGCCAAGGAGAACTTCTAAGTACAGAGCCTGGGAAATATATTATAGATAAGACAAACACAGAGGGAATAATTTGAGAAAGAGCCTTATCAGGAAGTGGGATGAGAAGCAAAATAGGATGATGGTTCAAAAACAAAGGAACGGTGTCTTCCAGGAAGGAAGGTGGCACAGTTTTAATGCTACATAAGATTCGGACAAAGTATATATATATATTCCCACAGATTCACCTGTGACTTCAGTAGGTCAGTTTTCAAAGAGTTGAATTTAGAATGAAACTTAAAGGAGTAAAGACAGTGAGACATGAACAGCTGGCTCAATAAAGGGAAGGCACCACTATCAAGATAAAATAGGTGATAAGACATCTTTATTATAACATTTAAGATTTGAGAATTTTGCTAATAATTTGACTAACAGTGGAAAGGAAGCAATAGAAGATATGGTAAAGATGTGGTAATTGACAGAATAAGACCTATGAGGAACCATGAGAGAAAATGACAGTTTCCAATCGAAGAAGATAGCCTTGGAGAGTAGGGTGACCCCTTTTCCTCTAAGACAAGCATGAGAGAAGCAAAGTAGCCTAACGATGATGGTGGTGATGATGATGATGATGATGATGATGATGATGATGATGATGGCTGCAACAAAGGTTTATTAAGCTATTCCTACATGCTTTGTTTATACTGCATAGCATCACTCCGGGGGCGGGGGGTAGAAGGGGGAATGTACTATTACTTTCATTCTATAGGTGAAGAAATTGAGCTCAGATAGGTTAAATAACTTTCCCAATCTGGTAAATGGTAGAGCTTTATTGCTCCTCCCAATACTCACTCTCCTCAAAATATTTTAGACCTCATCCCCCTCTTGGTAGTGGTAAGTTTAGGTACCCTCCCAGTACAGAAGCCTGGGCGTAGGAAGTGAGGGGCGTGCTGGTCTACCTCTAATCTACCTCTAATATCTGTGGAGCCTTGTGTCATGTCTGAGACTCAGTCTCTCAACTGTGGGATGAAAGATTAGGACTTCAGATTGTTTCTACCTCCAACAATCTTTGATCACTTTTAAAGACCCAGACAGGCTTTGGAAGAGTGTACTATCTAGCTGTAATAGCTGTAAAATCTCTCATAGTTTTTAAGGTGAAGAATGTGGCTCATTCAATCCAATTTTCTCTGTAACGGGCCAGATAGTAAGTCTTTTAGATTTTTCAGGACAAACAGCATCTGCCACAATGACTCACCTCTGCAATCATAGTAGGAAAAGCAACCATAGCTAATATATAAATAAATGAATGTGGTTTTGTTTCAATAAAACTTTATTTATAAAATGCTGAAGGCTAGATTTGGCCCAGGGGCTGCAGTTTGCCAACTCTTACAACTTGAGAGCTGAGGTCATTAACAGTACCTCTCTCCTGTAACTCAGACGATGACCTCAGATAAGTCAGTTAAACTTGCTTCAAACCAGTAAGCTAGAGACCACAGAAAACAGAGGCATATACCCTACCGTGACATGAGGAGGCAAAGCTATAAAAGTGATAGTAAAACACTGAAAACTGAGTTAGGGCTATCATACAGAATGGTTAGGCCAGCTGTTCTTTCTAGCCAGTGACTATTAAATAAGAAAAAATGGGACTAAACTGCACCAAGTGTTAAGTTGAGAAAGAGAGAGAATGAGAAAGAATAATTGGCTAGGAAATACCATACTGCACGCTAGAATTAAGTTGGAGGATTTAGCTTCTCTGGGTATCTTGAAGAATTGCATAGATAATAATGTGTCAACAATCATCAGAAATAAGCCCAAACAGAAACTGAATGGTAGGAAATGGACTTGAAGCCTTTTTCCTTGGCTTATGAAGCTCCCAAGTTTCTTCATCACGATACCACAACAGACACTCGGATGCATCCGAAGTACCCATTTAGGCCTTTGGACAGTTCCCATTAAAATTTGAGACCCTGTGTGATTCTGGGAATGCCAACTCTTTCCTCCCCTCCAGGGGTTAGCAGGTGATCTCGTCTAAGCCAGCCATGTGGACTGATCAGAATGACCCTCAGACCCTTTCTAATGAAGGAACAAGGGCATATTCATCTTGTCTGGACAGCAATGTGTGGACAGGAGGCCTTCAACTGTTGGAGCCATTTGCCATCATGAGGAAAGTCAGACTCTGAATGATGCCAAAACACCAGGGAGGGTGGTCAAGGGATTCACCAACAATAAACTCAGAGTCCTAGTGACACCATGGCCTCTGGTTCAAATATCACTAGAAGCCTGCCCGACCTTCGGCCTTAGACATTTACACAACTGATCTATCCTCTTTGTTGTCTAAGCCAACTGGAGTTGGTTTTAGTGCTACTTTCAAAAGAGTACATCCTAACTGATATATAGTCCTTCCTCATTTGTATTAGTAGCATGCCTTATGCATAGAGATGAAATAAATGTTTAAATACACTCCTAACATTTTTTATCTAAAATGTTTTCCTAAAACTGAATATTATTTTGAAAGCGTGGTGGTCAAATGATCACCTTATCATCACTGGTTCCAACCTGTCCAACTCATTTCTCCTCACCTTCCCAACACAGAAGACAGACTGGCTCGAAGGCCTCTGCCCTTTCAAGCTGATCAGATGTAAAAGATCATAATTCAAAGTCCTGCCCTCAGGAAAGAATTCCCTCATGCAAATCAGTTCTGTCTACAAGCCTCTAAGCTTATACCCCAGGTGACCTCTGAGAAAAAGCTACAGAAGCACACTATTTCAAGCCCCTCCCCCACCCCACCCGAAAGCCCCAGCTAAGGACAAGAAACAATGCATGAGGAATCTTTATGTCTTAGGGCAGCAGAAAAGAGATTTCTAATTTATTCAGAAATGCGGGGAAGGGGTTAGAAAATGCTAGGTCATGTTTCATTCATTCTTTCCATTCTATTTTTAGTTTCCGCCAGGAAGTAAAGTACCACAGGAAATTTTTAGTGCTCAGCATATTGGATACTTTACATGAACATAAAAACAAGAGCAGGACAACCTATTGACCGTCGTAACATTTCTCCCTTGCTAGCCAGCAGCAAAACAAAGATAATGTATTAACCAGCCTCTCCGATCCATTCATCTTTTCAAGATACGTTGAATTCTTAGCCTGGAAAGATGCACGATGGTGAACATCCATCTTTAATATGTCATTGAAACAAGGCTACTACTTCAAACACAAAGTCATCTTTTTTTCCTTCCTTATTACTAAGTAAAACTTTTCCAAATGGCATGCCCTCCCGAAAAAAATACATAGAACAGGCCCACTCCAAAAATATGCATTTCTCTACATGCCCAGAATATAAAGGGAGTCAAATAGGCCAAATGGAAGGCAAACAGAAAAGCCAATGCAAAGCAGACACAGGGACCTCAAAGGCGTTGCATGGATCTTGCATCTTCTTTAAGTTGTGTTTCAGATGAGCTTTCTTGTGATTCTATGCCTATGAGAGAATGTAAAACACTGGAAGGGGAGAGCAAACAGTCTCAAAGTATAAAACGGTGCCTTGGGGACAATCCCAGTGGGTCTTTCAGACCCTGGCTGCTTCATCTGTTTTGCTTCTTCCTGTCCTGATCTATTCATCCCCCACCACATCATACTAGCTTTTCCTCTTCCAAGGGTAAGCTCATCTACAAATGACACTTTCCTCTGGTGCCCAGGGGGCTTGAAATCCCAATACTATTATACTTGTATTGTGTTTTCCTTCCTATGGGAACACAGAAGAGAATAATGTTATAACCATTATTCTAAGCAAGGAAGGCCAAAGGCCAAGGTGCCTTTCTCAAAAGATATCTTCGTGCTTTCTTTGAGAAAGAAGAAATAACATTTGCAAATACCCTGCTGGAAATTCCCTTGTATGGGAATCCTATCTGCATAATCTTTATTTCTCCTTAAATAGATTAGAGTAGACATTTCTCTTTCGTATCCCAAAGAAAGTCATCCAGAGACATCATGGGTCAAAGTCACAACTGGATTAGGGAGGGGTTAAAATTATTTTTAATAACCTATACCTTGGACACCAAGACCATTATAAAAGGTCCAGGATGTCCCTTTTCTCTTGCCGAAGACATTGATTAACTACCTAGAGTCCTGGATGTGAGACTCCCTTCTGTCTTTTCCTGTCCCCTGTCACTGAGGAAACACACTAACTTCAGGTCCCTGGGCCTGTGGACTTATTGAGAAGACCCATGTTAGGGGAGAAAGCTGGAAGAATTTGGAGAATTACCCCAATACTTTGTGAGCAGTGTTCTTGATGGTGAATAAGGGGCCATGTGGAACCGTTCACTTCCCTGAAATGTCCATTCACCCTGCAAGTAACAGAATCAAAGAATGATCTAGTTCAGAAAGTGGAGGGACCTTAAATTGGCTTGGAATGCCCAAGGCTAACACCTCTCTTGATTAACTACATCTCTAACTTCAGCCCTGATAATGACCATGTACTTATCTAGACTTTGCAGAACTCCAGGACAGAGGACAAATCCTGTCCATCCAGTAAAATCTGTATATGTCTATTTTTTGGAAACTTTTTGAAAGGTCAAGTTAACTATTAGTAGTAATCCTTTCCCACTGTAAAACAGAATATGAACCAGAACAACTAGAAGTTTTAGAACCTCCTTGCAACCAACAGTTGATGATAATGAGGATAATGATAATGTTAAATTCTATTAGCCTCGCCTGGTGACTTGCAGCACTAGCCTACCTTGAAAATCCAAATAAATTAACATTATAACAAAGTTAAACAGCTCCAAGCACACTATGCTGGTGGATTACTGACATCTGAGATGAGGTCGTATTCCATTGCACTTGGATAGCTAATTTCCCCCAAATCTTCAAAGAACCATGTGTCCCAAAGCCATAAATTTGGGGGGAGGGCTGATTTGTAAGCAGGGTATGGAGTGGGGAAGCCAAGTTGAACATTAAACAAAGATATGAGTGGAATTATTTTAGAGGTTCACCAACTGGGCAGCAGAGAAAAGTGGGAAGGAATTTCCCACTACTATGAAAACCACAATGAGCAAAGAAGAGAAACTACATTCTGGTAAATCACCTTTATTAAGAATCTATGACATCGATCAGACTGTCAAACCTCAGTAGGGGAAGGTAGGGGAGGGTGGGGGTAAGGGGGAGACATCAACCAAAGGACTTATATGCAAGCATATAGGCCTAACCAATGGACACAGACAACAGGGGGTGAGGGCATGAGTGGGGGGGATTGGGGATAATGTGGGGATAAGGACACATATGTGATAACTTAATCAATAAAAAAAATTATAAATAAATAAAACGAAAACAAAAACAAAAAATTCTATGACATGTTCAACACAGACCAGGTACTGGGACAATAAGATTTGACCTAAACTTCCAATATCAAGGATGTGAAATAAGAACAGTTAAGTACTTCTTTATCCCTACCACTAACAATCCCCTCCCCCCAAATGGTTTTCTACCACCTCTGCTTAAGGAGAGAGCAAGTAAACATTCAATTGTCAAATCCAGTGACTTCTGCTCTTAAGTAATTTTTTAGGCTAATAATGAACCCAAAGAGATCTCTCTCTCTCTCTCTCTCTCTCTCTCTCTCTCTCTCTCTTTCTCTCTCTCTCTCTCTCTCTCTCTCTCTCTCTCTCTCTCTCACACACACACACACACACACACACACACACACTCCTATTCAACATTTTATTCTGTATTCATAACATTTCAATTCTTTTTCTTTGGTCCCTGTTATCAGTGGGCACAGCTTAACACAACATCTTCCAAATGTTTTTTCCATATAAATATTCCATCTACATATCTACTATTTTAAATAGTTTTCCATGCTTAAGGACACATGGCAAGTGTCCCACATTCACACATGTGTTTGCATACATAACATATTCCTTCTTCTCCTTGCAAGGAATGGAGGAACTTCAAACCTGAAGATAATGGAGAATGACGAATCCTTCTTTTCCCAACTCTGCACTGATCTCTTCATCCCCACAAATAAACCAAGTATCAAAGATGGTTTCTTTACTTGTTCTCATGAAAGACAAAATGGTATGAGTGTAGCCTTTTCCAACTATAGCTCTATGTTAGAATCTCCAAGGGGATCTTCTAAAGAATATTAACACCTGGGCCACATACTTTGAGATTCTGATGTAATTGGTGGAGTGAAAAGGGTCTTAAAATCACCTGGCTGGCATGGTTCAGTGGTTGAGTGGTGACCTATCAATCAGGAGGTCACAGTTGGATTCCTGGTCAGGGGATATGCCCAGGTTGCAAACTCAATCCCCAGTGTGGGGCATGCAGGAGGCAGCCAATCAATGATTCTCATCATTAATGTTTCTTTCTCTTTCACCCTATCCCTTCCTCTTTGAAATCAATAAAAATATTTTTTTTAAAAAAAAAAAGAAAGGGTCTTAAATTTAAAGACAGATGGACTTGCATCTGTCTTTAAATTTAAAGTCCCTTTCTATCACTGTGAGTTATATGCTCTTGAGTAAGTTACCTAAATTCTCTGCCTCAGCTAATCTGTAAAATGGAAATAGTATTATTACTGAGAGGATCATATATAATATGTGTAAAACCACCAGCATACTCCTTAAATGGTATACCTCCAAAAATGGCAGCTTATTATTATTCATTTTCACAATTCTTCAGGATTCCCGATAGTAAAACAAAAACCACAGTTTAAAAAAAAGGCCCTGAAGTCTTTAAGGATTCTAACATACTTTCAAATGCCATGCTGTTTAGTATCTATGTCCATAAAAAACTGTGCAGTATCTGAAATACTATTGTGACATCTTAAAGAGGTAACATATCTTGGTGCTAAGCAATGATGCATTCTGACTCTTTTATTCCTGTCCCACATTTCTTTTTATTAAATGTTGTGATCTAATTTAAAACAAATATATTAACTGACTGGGTTATTACATGACCAATATTTTCAACCACGACAGAGTATAATGGAAAGCTCTTCCATGTTTATTTAACAGTAGAGCATTACTGCTGTGTAAATGAAGTCTGAAATTCATGGTCTGTTGTATAATGGTGCTGTTTCTTATGTTTATTTTTCCAAGTTACATACGAAATTACACTGTATACAAATATGAGTAGCTAGAAACTGGACGCATTACCAAGACGCCATTAAGTCGTTACGGTCTGATAGTCCTCAGTAGCATCTCATTGGTGTGATGTCTTGTGACCAAAAGCCAACAACGCAAAATGTGTGACTGCAAAACTCAAATAAAAACAGGAAAGAGAAAAGCACGTGCAAATGTGGCGAAACACCTTTTCATTTCAGTGCATCGACCTGAATTAGAAACCAAATGTTTTTTTCTCGAAAGCAACCCCGCGTCTCCATAAACACATCCGTGTGGTGGGAGAACTCCCGAGAAAAAAGATGCAGAAGGAGGTACACCGGGCACATCGTGGGTCCCTTCTTCTGCAGGACGGCATAGTCTTCTTCCTTTTCATAGAAAAAGGCCCGGCCCTGTTACTCAAAATGAAAGCGAAGAATTCGTGAGCATAGAAGGTCTTGCGGGGACACAGAGTATGAGCACTCAGACTCCTGAGAAAGCAAGCAAAGGAGAGAGAGCAATTATTTCCATTCTCAGTCTTCGTGTACCAGATATTGGAAAGAATAAAGGAGGTATTGGGAAAAGTGCCTGGAGGCACCACCCCAAATGTTTTCAATTACTATTCTGAACATTCATTAACCATCAAAAATATGCCATGCTGAACAGTCTTGGGTAGATATCAATCAAAAGCACATTTTCTCACAAATGAACAGGGCGGGGGGGGGCGCCCAAGACCCAGTTCTGGCATCTTTGTTCCTTTGGATTCTTTTCTCTGGGAAAATATCACTTTAAATTGCTGTTTATGCTCATAATAGACTAGTGCCTTTGAGGCCTTTACTATTTAAAGTGCGCTTAATGTACAGTCAATGTACATGGAAAGTTCGCGCTGCTTATACGCAGTTCAAAGGATTTCAAAACACCTCCCTGGAAGCCCTTCCTCTCCCCTCAAAATTCCCATCTGAGTTTCCTGGAGGCTGAGTTTCAACAGAGCAGACGGAGGCGCCTCTCAGAAATGGATTTCCCACAGATCTGGGCTCCATCGAAGGAGCGCTCGCTGATGTGAGAGCCATCTCTGTTACCACTGAGCTTCCATGCGGGAGAACAAACACCACCGACTCGATGCGATGGGAAATGCCCTGCCAGGCATCAAGCCCTGTTCTCACCCTTTCCCCCAATCTTCCAGGGTCACATTTTTCTTGTGGTTTCATTCCTCGCATTTGTTGTGCTTATTGTTGAGGTCCTTTGGCCTTCGGAATTCCCACCCAATTCAATGAACTCATTTGGTGCGTAGCGTATTCTGTCCTCTCTCTGGCAGTTGATAGGGTTAACTCTTCAGAGTGTCCACACTCCATTTCCATTTCACACACACTTCTCGGTCTCGGTCCACATGTGGCCGTCCATAGGGGACCCACATCAGCTCTGTCCCATGTCACCCTGAACTTCCATTCCTCCTGGGAGAGCTCAAACATTCTTCTTTTTTTTAAAGACTTTTTAATTGACTTTTTTAGAGAGAGGGAGAGCAAAAGAGAAGGAGAAACATCGATGTGAGAGCAAAACACTGATAGGCTGCCTCCTGCACAACCCCCGACCAGAGATTGAGCGTGCAGCCCAAACATGTGCCCTGACCAGGAATCGAACTGGCAACATTTTTGGTGCACGGGACAATGCCTACCCAACTGAGCCACACCAGCCCCAGTGAGAGATCAGCCTAAGAGTAAGGGAAGAGCAAAAGGATGGGGAACTAACTAGTCTGCATTCCAGATAAAGGAGCAGAGACCTGGAAACATTACTTGGATTCCACCCCTATATTATTCTTCAAAATAATGGCTATTATAAATCAAATGCCTACAGAGGTCCAGGAGTTAAGTAATCAACTCTGAATGGGGACCATGGAGGTGCAGCACACGCTCCCTTCATAAGGCCCAGCACTGCACTGTCTCAAACACCCTCCACTACCGCTGGCATCTGTCTTGGCTCTTTTCCTATTGCAAGATACTCTGCAATTCCAGTATCATAAAGTTCCTGAAAGTTCCCCTTTGGGCCAATGCGTCACAGGATATTAGAACTGGGCAGGTCAAAAGCGAGTTCTAATATCTTCCTCTCCAGCTCCCAGAGCCTGCTTCCTCACCGACTTCAGATCCTTGTCCAAGTGTCACTGTCCAGGCACCCTTCCCTGACCTCACTGTTTAAAATCATTAGCCCTCTTCTCCGAGCAATTCCCTTTCTCTGCTTTACTCTCTCCATGGCACTTACCACCTGACATACTATCATTTTCACTTATGTATTTGTCTCTTCTTTCTAAAATACAATCTTTGTCAGGGTAGAGATTTTTGCCCATTTTTTTCACTGTTCTATCAACAGTACCTAGACTAGTACCTGGCTTATAATAGACTAGAGGCCTCATGCACGAACTTGCAGCCGTGGCAGCTTGCCTTGGCCCTCTCAGACCCGGCTTCGTCAGGAAGGTCGTCCGGAAGGACATCCGGTCTAATTAGCATATTATGCTTTTATTATTATAGATACTCAGTAATGTCTGAGACAGATGAAAGATTATTCCTTGAGGACTAGATGTCAAGAGTGACTGCACCATCTAGGTCTTTTAGCAGCTAATGGGAGAAGTATAGGGCACAAGAAGCCCGAGGGGCCGCAAGATTAAAAAAATGATTGAATCCATACACTTCTCATGATAATAAAAGTTCCCCATACACCTCTCCTCATAATGTCACCAGCTGCTTCTTAAGGTGACACAAGTCAAGAGAATGGAGAAGAGGGGAGGAGACAATACCTATACAATTTTTTGAATGGTTTGCTTCTTCAAGAAGGAATAAAGATACTACCTAGCCTACCACTATGGGACAGCAGCCAGCTTGAAGTCAGTACCTGATGTTTAAGGTTGTGCAAACCAGACTATCTTCTCTGGAGAAACCTTGGAGAGAAGTCAGGGCCTACAGGTGGGGAGGAGACCAGAAGTGGTCTATGACATAGTGGAATGATGGTCAGAAGGCGAGTAGAGAGATGCCTTTTAGTCCCAACCAGGCTGTGAATCATGGGAAAGAAAACAAATACATCTAATTCCAATTACACAAACAATGAAATTTCAGCTTCATGTTTTCCACCTGGCATGTCAATATAGAATCAGTATAATTTTTAAATTTAATTCACAAAAAAGTAAAATGGATCACTTCCTAAAAGATACAGGAATAAATACTAGCAAGAAAAACTTATTTTCAATGTGTTTATGTATTACAGTAATTCAATAAAAAAACATGGGACGGGGGCAAAATGATTCTAGTAGTAGAAAATTGCTTTTTCAGAACCATACCAAGCAGTATCATAGAATGAGGAAGTTGAAGGACTTAACCTTTCTGCTTGACCCATGGCAGAATTAAATTATATCTTCCCCAACCTGATTTCTTTCCATGAAATCTATTCTGTTTAGGATGAAGGTCAAGTAGCAAGTGAGAATGATTTAGTGCTGCTCTTCAAATCCAATTCCATAATCATACTTCTGTCTCAAAATACCAGCTGGACATCAAAGATGAAGAAAAAAAAGACAAAAAAATGGAGCCACAGTCTCAAGCATGTTATGAAGCTGGAATATGACCATTTCAGATTCTATCTTCCTAAGTACAAATAGTACTTTCATTCACCCAACACTGAACAAACAGGGCGGCTGTTGCTGGCTTCACTGTTTTTTAGCATCTCACCTTTTCACACGGAGCAGCAACCTCCATCGTTATCTCCCCTTTCTCAAAAGAACTTGACTTCTTTGGAAAAACTGCAGTGCTTACATTAAATTCTTTTATTTCCTTGTCGGACCATGTAGAGTAGTCACTTGACTCCAGAGAAAGTAAAATTCGACAACTGCAAATACTTCAGAAATAGGCAGGACCAAAATAGCACAGTGGACAAGCATAGCAACTGTCTAGTCCTTAATACAAACCTAACAGCAGCCTGGAATGGGATAAGAACTACTATTTATTACCTATCCTCCATGCAATGAGGTTGCACAGGTGTTGAGGAGGAGGAGGTCATTAAAGTAGATGGCCTAAAACAAAGTCTGAGCTGGGCAAAAAAGGAATATTCTCCCCCACTTTCCCCTTCTAAAGCACTTCGGAGGCATGCCATAGATTAAAGTTATTCTTTGTGGATAAATTCCAGTTTTAATTAGATACTCCTGGAAAGATGAATTAACCACCATAAATTGAGTACCTACTATGTGCTCTCATTTTTGCTTTGGCCTTTACAAAGTAATAGAGGGAGAATCTACAGCCTAATTAGGGTAATCAGACACCTTGCCTTCAAAAGCTAAATGGGCAAAACAGCAAAATGTAAGGGGTCATCGATAGTACATTACATAACTTAATGACTGTGTGATGAAAAGGTATGAATTCAAAGGGACAGGTAGATAGATGCCACCATGAACTTGGCAGATAGAGGTGGGCTTGAAATAAGGTTAAAAGTTTTGGCAGCTCTAAAGAAGGAAAAAAGAACAAAAAATTTGCGGGGGGGGGGGGTTGTCACATGAACAGCACCTAAAAATAGAAAGGCCCAAATTCTATTTGGGAGGCAAATATAGAGTGCCATTGGCTGGGTATGGTCTCTTTAAGACAGTTCAAAGACTTTTTGTATATTATGTAGTACACATCTAGAGACTACCTTCCTCTGGCAACAGACACGTGTGCCCACCTCTTCACCCATTGTTTTGTGAATTTTCTTCTTTTCTTTCCCCTATAATTTACTATCTTAACCATTTTTAAGTGTCCAGTTCAGTGGTATTAAGTACATTCATACTGCTGTACAACATCACCACCATCCATCTCCAGATCCCCCTTTTCTTACACAACTGAAATTCTGTACCCATTAAACAATAACTGCCCATGATCCCCCTCCCTCAGCCACTGGCAACCATCAATCTACTTTCCTTTTTCTTTTTTTTATTAATCTCCCCGCTGCCCCCAGGCCTAGGACTCTGGTAACTACCATTATATTCTCTCTGTTACTATGAGTTTGGCTTTTCTTCCCACTACGATTCTACATGTGAGTGAGATCATGCTGTATTTGTCTTTCTGTGTCTAGTTTATTTCACTTAGCATAATATCTTCCTCTCTCAACAGGATTTTCTTTTCTTTTTTTATGAAACTGAGTACTATTCCATTGTGTTTATGTAGAATATTCAGCAGTGGGCAAAAGTAGGTTTACAGTTGTTCCTATGAAAAATAATACAAGAATTAATAAATAATACAAGAAGAAACTCTGTGCTTCACATACTCATAACTATAAACCTACTCTTGACCACAGCTGTATTTTCTTTATCTATTCATCTATTGATGGACATTTATGCTGTTTCCATATCTTGACAAGTGTGAGCAATGTTGTTATGGATATGGGAATACAGATATTTCTTTAAGGCAGTGATTTTATTTCCTTTGAATATCTACTCAGAGATGGGATTGCTGACTCACATGGTAATTCTCTTTTTAATTTTTGAGGAACCTCCACACTGTTTTCCATTTTGGGTGCCTTTTTTTTCTTTTTTTTTGCCTAACTGCTCCGGCTAGGACTTCCTGTACCATGATGAATAGAAGTGTGAGAGCAGGCAACCCTTGTCCTCTTCCTGACCCTACAAGAGAAGCTTTCAGCTTTTCACCATTGAGTGCAATGCTAGGTGTGGGCTCGTCATACATGGCCTATATTATGTTG
Organism: Myotis lucifugus; assembly: GCF_000147115.1. NCBI lineage: Eukaryota > Metazoa > Chordata > Mammalia > Chiroptera > Vespertilionidae > Myotis > Myotis lucifugus. The sequence continues at coordinate 3,536,245 of NW_005871087.1, forward strand.
AGGCAAATTCCTTCTATACCTAATTTGTCAAGAGTTTTTAATCATAAAATAATGTTGAATTTTGTCAAATACTTTTTCTGCACCTATGAGATGATATGATTTTTATTCTCCATTTTGTTAATGTGGTATATACCACATTTATTGATTTGTGTATACTGAACCATCCTTTTGTCCCAGGGATAAATCCCACTTGATCATGTGAATGATCCTTTTAAAGTGTGGCTGAGCAGATATTGTTGACTAAAGTAATGCAACATATATATAATATTTCATATTCTTCCTAAAATAATTTTTCTATGATTTTTCCAATAAGCTGATATGAGAAGCAAATATGAACTTTCCAGAAGGTCAAGTAATAAAAGGGAGAATTCTTCCTTTCTTCTAAACCAGGCTGGGAATATTAGTATTCTGGGCTCAAATTCCAGCTTTACCAATTAACAGCTTTGTGACCCTGAGAAGTAAGTTAATTAACCTATCTGAACCTTACTTTACCTATCTACAAAACACAAATGACAAATGTAGCTAACTCACAGTGTTTCTGAGAATTAAATAAGTCAATACATATAAAAAACTTAGTACAATGTAATGTGATAAGGGCTCAATAAATGTGAGCTAATATTCTTGGGCCTAAAACAAAATCCTAAAAATAATGAGATACCTGAGCCATGAAAAATAATAAGTGAATTTTCAGCTGTGGGTCCAATAAATTAATCTCTTAAGCATCTACTATGTACACAGTACTTCATAGTGCTTAAAGTAGTGTCTAATATTAACTCTTAAAATAAACCTATTAAGTAGCTTATAACTATAATCTCTCTGGAGGGAAGAAAAGCAAATATGAGGAAAAGTTAAGTAATATGTCCTTTATGTCACAACTAGAACTTGAACCCAACAAGATTGTATGAGTTACAAGACTCAACTTTTTCCATAAAGCCATACAGACAAAAGAACAAGAATACTTTCAATATTTTGGTTCTGTAAAGTGGAGTAGAATGATTGATTATAGTGGACTCTCATCTGACACAGAGTTAGGGTCTAAAATCAGATTTTAGGGCAAAAATGAAGTATAGACAAAGTGACCTTCAAAATGTCCCTGAATTTATCTTTAAATTTTCAGTACTTGGGTCCTGAAAGCACAAAAGCCAAGAATTGATTCTTTTAGTTTTCCTTTGTATTTTTTTAATCTTTGAGGGAGGGAGTACTTTGCCATTGGGCAAAGCCCTTTTTCTTTTGAATTGGTGAAGAATTCAGCACATGGAATATGTGGTAAATAATTATTTGCCTTCTTACTCTCTGGACAGATAATATCATCATACACCCTTATTTATGTTCAAATAAATTTTGAGATTCCAACTAAATATTGCACATTGAACACATGTTTACCACCACTCTGACTCAAATCCCCACAAATCATAACAGCAGAAAAAAAAAGTTTTAAGACAAATAAAAGACAAAGAAGAAGATAAAAACAATTAAATTTTGAAAGCTGGAGAGCAGATGAAATTAGCAAACCAGAAGAAGTATGTCAGCACTGGAGGAAGCCCCCAAGAGAATATGTACTGGATTTGGGCAATGTATACCAATGAAATATATGAATAAAACGGCCAAAATAGAGGAACGGCCAAAAGTAAAAAAAACAAAAACAAACAAACAAAAACCACACACAATTAAATCCCCAGACCATCTCCACACTCCAAACTCCAAGGTCATCTTGGGCAGGAGTTACAATGGGGTGGGCCAGCCCCACATCCCATATATGTTCATAAGATACACCAGTACAGTCTTTGCCCCACCAAACTCTCAGGATAGCTTTCCATTCATTTTTACCTTTAAGTTCTCTCAGCATATTTCCAACACAGCAAATTCTCCTTCACTACCACTGGACAAGCAGGTAGTTCTCAGCCACTCATTTGGGTTTTGCAACTGACTATGGTATATTATATCTTTTGTTCCGCAGCACCCTGGATGAAACAATATAATATCCTATCACACTTACATAATAAAATATTATAAAGTTAAACACTGGTTCTTTAAAACATTATGCTACCCTATAATGAGAAAGGTGTCTGATTTAGTTGGGGTTAGGGAAAGAGCTAAGTCCTTTTTTTCCAAAGGACAACATCAATAGATAATATCAAAACCTGAAAACCAATCAAGAAATGGCAGTGGAAGCATGTTTGCATGTTTTCTGTGAACATGGAGGTAAAACTCAGGAGAAATAGCTCTAAAAGCTGGAAGAGGTTGACCCTGGGGAGTGGGAATTGAGCTGAGAGGGTAGGGCAGAAAAAGTATTACTAGTGTTCATTGTGAATCTTGCACATCTGTATAATTTTAAAAGTATTTATACATAACCTTGAAAAAATAAAATGCATATGCAGGAATCTGTTCCCTCTCTCAGTTATTAACTCCATAGTCAGTTTTACATCCTATCCTCTCCAAAAATGTGCAATGACCACGTGGCTATGTCAAGTTAGGATGTCAGAATGATTAAGTGCAAGGCACACTTTAAACAGGTCTGAGAAAACCCATATTTAAATACTATAAACTAGGAGATGACACATAAGTCTATAAAGTCTTTCCCAAATGGATTCTTTAACACAGAGATCTTCCAACATATCTAAAATGAGTCAATTGATTTTTAAATATGATTTACATGCAGCATTAAAGCAATGTGTTCAATGAACATAGCAGAGCGGGCTGTATTCAATCTGCCATCCACACTAGCACACTGAGGATGATACAATTATGTGAGATTACTACCTTAAGAAAACTTGAAACAGCCGCTGGTTATATTTCAATCAAAATATCCACTTTTCAAATTTCTTAAAATGAGGCTATCAACCCATTATTATATCACTTAACCCTTATGAGTTAAAATGAGTGCTCGTGAGTGATTTTTCTCATGCGTAGAGTAGCTCTGAAACATGGATTCACAAGCATCAGGAGTGTGATCAACCCCACTGAGAATTGCTGCGAATAAATGGCTTTGGTAAAGCTAACTGTTAAAACCTGGCATTCACTGTCAACATCTAGCTATCTGTTTTCCCTCCTATCTTCAAAGACTTTGTTCAGATAATGATTTGCTTGATAACTTCCACAGCCCTGTATATTCTGCAGTTGTTCAAAACACTCAAATTTGATTTTCATTAAATCATAATGATTTGGGGCTCCTGTGTTTGACACATCATGACATTTCAAATTATATATTGATTCAACAGTAAAGGAACACAGGTCTAGAAGTTCATGAGAGGCACTCACAAGATCTCCATGTGTATTTTCACAGATTCAGATAGATGCATAGAACTATTGACATTTTGAACACCCAATTTCTGCCATGAACTTGGCACAGTGTCCAATATATAGAGGGCTCTGAGATGGTATCCTAAAAATATCATTCTTTCCATACTTTCAGAAAGGTGAATCATATAATTTTAATCTAGTTTTTAGAAAATTATTTCCAGCACCAGTGACTGAAATCATTGGAGTGACTAAAACTAAAATTTTTCAGATAATGTCAATGCATTAGAACAGGGGTCCTCAAACTACGGCCCGTGGGCCACATGCAAATACAAATATTGTATTTGTTCCCGTTTTGTTTTTTTACTTCAAAATAAGATATGTGCAGTGTGCATAGGAATTTGTTCATAGTTTTTTTTTAAACTATAGTCCGGCCCTCCAACGGTCTGAGGGACAGTGAACTGGCCCCCTGTTTAACAAGTTTGAGGACCCCTGCATTAGAATGATGCCACATTCATTGCCATGATACCAATGGCTCGATTCAGCTACATTACAATTTTAAATTACCTTCACATCAGTTAATTCTAAAAACAGATATATTTTATAAGGCTTCTTATTTTGGGATATCCAACACATTTTTAGAACTACACATTAAATGTATGTCATTTTTTTCCTCCTTAGAAAGCTTTACCCAAATGTACTGGAGTGTGCCATGCTATAAGTATAAGCTTATAAAGTCAACCTAAAGAGCAATGAAAATAAATACATCATCAACCCTGACACCAGGCAATTGTTCCAAGTTTCCATCACAAACTTGAAGGTATAACTGCCATAAATAATCTCATTTGAACTAAAAGAAGATATCAAAAGTTGACATTAACTCCCCTACCTGAGAAAGAAGTGTAATGTAACAGCATTCAAGAAGATGCTAAAATGTCTCCCCAGCAGCTCTCAAGTTTGAGGTCCCAGTGAGAAAGTATCTCCCATTGGAGATACACAAGAAAGATACGAAACCCAAGTTAGAGTCAAGTCATTCCTCCTTATATCAACAGCATTGAAGGCCATAGCTCTCCGATGCAAACACACTCCAGGCACCATTTTGTGAGAAAAGTTGGCTATGGGAGGACAATGTGCTTGGCCTCCTTACAACAGTCCATGAGCCACAGAGCATCTCCTTAACCTCTAGTCTCACACAGGGACTCACTCACCCTGAGGTAGGGGATCCCATGAAAGCCCAATGGGCAAGGAAGGCAAGAATGACCCAATGTCAATATAACATGAAAGCCCTGACATATACATTAGAACGATGCCACGTTCATTACCATTAACCAATCCCAGCGTTGTCTTCTACATAATGAATGATCTAGGACGGGTTTCCCAAGCTCAGCCTACTGGCATTTGGGCTAATTCTTTGTTATGGGAGACTGTTCGGTTCACTGTGTGATGGTTTGCAGAATCCCAATTCCATTAGCAGTCTCCACTCTCACAGTCGTGACAACCAAAAATGTCCCCAGGGTGGGGGACGGGTAAAATTCCCCACATTATGACCACTTCATTTCAAGTTCTGGAAATTGCAAACAGTGATTGGGGACTTGGTAAATTTCAGTGACTTGCTTAGAATTGAATTTAAAGAGAATAACAACATGTTTTTTAGTCATCTGCTGTGATTTAACCTAATTTGAGTAAAATTTGAAATTTACCAGAGGGTGAATCTTTTATCATAAAAATAAGACCATCTCATAAATTTTGCACAAAGTTTCAGTCATTCCTTTGTGTCCCTGTGGTAGGCCAGAAAAGTAGGAATGTGCCAGAAGGCAGATTATAAGACCCTGGTGCCAACACAAAGGACTCTATAATTAGCATATTTAATTATGTTATAATGAGCGTATGTGCATATCATCAACGGATTCAACATTATATGTACAAGGGTGAGCAAAAGTAGGCTTACTGTTGTGTGTTCCCGAAGCCCAAAGTTAATAAAGCTATTGTAATAATCATAACCTGCACATCTTTTTCCATACAAACACCTGTAAACCTACTTTTGCCCACCCCTGTACACAAGAATATTCTACTTGGAGAAAACAGTCACTAAGTGTCAATAAAGAGGCTTCTGACACAAACACTTAAAGTAAATCTATGGGAATGTGTTTAAACCTCGATTTTCTGCTCTAATCTCTACCCATATCTTTTTTTAAAGCCTGTATTTTCTCAGCTCTAACATGGGGTGATACACTTTAGACACCAAACACTTTTGAGACTTTTTCTACCAGGATGACCCTCGCATCATAGAGGCAGCGAGCACTAATGACACATTGATGGGGCAAGGTTGGGCTAGAACGGGTAGGAAGATTACAAAGTATGAAATTCTGTCATAAAAGTTTTATTCCTCACAAATCAAATTTGCTTTTTTTTAATACTCTAAACATCCAATCCTCAACTATCCATAGAGTATTTATTATAATATCATTAGTTATTTATTATTATTTAGAGAAACTTTTTTACCTTTATTTTGGTTACTTCTTGAATATTTTTCTCTGCCTCCTCCTAAACCCTGAATTCTCATCCTCGACCCTTTTTTCACATATTTCTTTTTTCACATATTTCTCTCTTAGAACACTAAACAGCCCAATCCCCAGGTTGCTCAGTACTGTAACTGGACAATCAATGGGTCTGTGCTGCCTGTCACTATTTGAGCCAATTAAGCAGAGACAGGGTTGAATCATATATGAGCATTTATCCCAATACTGTCGGCAAAAATCTGCTCTGCCCCCACCATAAGCCAGCTGCTTATACTGGGTAGAAGGACAAAGATAACATGGGGAAGTAGGCAAAAGGTATGCCAAATGGGCAGTCTGGAGATTTGCAAAGGCCTGTGGGTATGCCAAGGGCTAGGTGTTCAAAGGGCTGCAGCTCTGGTTTCTGCAACAAGGTTGTTAATATTTCCATGATAATAGGCAGCTCCCTGAGGAGGAGGATGGGCTGCATTTCCAGGTGAGCTCCCAGGTCCAGAGCGCACTGTCAGCCAAGTTAGAATGTGCCTTCTCTAATCAGAGTAAGACAATCACGGTTAACAGAGCAAGATTAGTATTTCTCACAATTATAGCTGGTCCCCAATATTCTGTCTGCCCCTCTCAGTACCATGCGGGGTCAGGTGTGTGACCCCAGAGCCAGTTGCCTGGGTTCAGATCTTCACTCCATCACTTATTATGTGAGTAGCTTTGGGGATGTAACCGTATGCAGGGTCCACATCTCTTAAGCTGAACCATATTAAACATCTATTCTACAACTGTTTTGACATACATCAATCGCAACAACAATTTCACGTGATTTAAGCCAGTGGTTCTCAACCTTCCTAATGCCGCGACCCTTTAATACAGTTCCTCATGTTGTGGTGACCCCCAAATTCATTGTTACAAATTTAACATAATTAAAGCATAGTGATTAATCACAAAAACAATATGTAATTATATGTTTTCCAATGGTCTTAGGCAACCCCTGTGAAAGGGTCGTTCGACCCCCAAAGGGGTCGCGACCCACAGGTTGAGAACCACTGGTTTAAGCTAATATAAAGTGGCAATACTAGTCATACCAACACTCCTGGGATTACTAGAAAGTTTAAATAAATTAATGCAAGTAAAGGACTTAGAGCATACCCAGCATTTAGTGGGTATGCAATACAACTTTATTATTACTATGACTATTTTTTATAATTATTTTCTCTCCATGGATTTAGACTTCTTAATCACTAGGACTCTTTTTCACTCCCCTCTGAATTTACCCTTATTCTAATTCCAATGCCTAGACCAGAGCTGGGCACATAGTAAATGTTTAATAGATGTGTGTTTGGGGATGAATGAATGAATGAAATAGGGTGGAAAGGGACTCAAGATCACAGCACCGTGAACCAGGAGGCCAGAATAATTTGCACAAGGAAATGGCCCATAACATTGGCAAAATTCAAGTGTGTAGAAAGAAACAGGGGGACTTGTAGAAAGGATAGAAAGAATTTGCAAGGCTGGCCAGGGCCCCAGCGCTACAGAATGACTTATGTGAGTGAGAAAAAGGCCCCTCTCTGGGCCACCACAGTTCTGCGGGGGCCTCTTTCTGTAGTGAAGCACATGTTAGATTTCAGGGTCCACTGGCCCAGGCTCAGGAGCACAGCCATCTGAAGCAGCCCTGAGAGGCAGCAGAGGATTTCATGTTTCAAGCAGGTGCTCTGGACCTAATTCTACTACTTGGTTACTTGGCTGCCATAGCAAAGGCTCTCCTCACCATCCCAGAAAAGCTGGTCCCATTTACCTCTCTACATCCAGACCGGAAGCCAACAGAACAGCACACCACGGGGTTTGAACCTGGGCTCTGCTGCTGACATGAGCTCGGTGAGTTAAACTTAACCTCTCTGTCCCTCAGTTTCCCCTTCCGGGAAATGGGGATAGTGGTATTTGCCTCCTCGCTGCTGTGAGAAGCAGGCTGAATAATCTGTGTGAGACTCAGCACAGTGCCAGGCCCCAGGCATTGGCCAATGAGGGGCCCCAGGTACCACCTACCTGGCTAGAGGATGCCTACGCTTCCACTGTGAAGCATCTGACAAGCTGGTTATCAAAATGAAAATAGCTCTTTATGCCCCTGGGGGTTGGGACATTGTATATTCTCACGCTTTAAGTTACCTATTTTATTGAGTACAAGGGGTTGGTGTTATTTTTTAATCTAACAAAACACTAATATTAGAACACTTTTGAGAAGCAGAAACTCAGGGAAGCATCGAGATTTTTTTTATATGTTCGGAATTGCACAGCCTCTTCTCTTATCCTTAGAAGAATTTCAAAAGATGGCTAGCATTGTCTTCTTCAATTTACAAATGGAGAAACTGAGGCTGGGAAATGCCAGGGGACTGGCTGGAGGTCCCAGAGAAACAGCAGTAGAGCTGCCTGGAGCAGATCAGGCTATGAGGGACCTGGAGCTTATACAATGAGGGAGGGCCAAGAAGAAGAATTTAATGCCATGAACACAAAATTTGGTATAGTAATCCGTGAGAGGCTTGAATGGCTGAGGTTAGAATTCATCACATGCAAATGCAATGTTTACAAAGTGGGTGTGGCCCTGTGCTAAGTGCTTTATTGGATATAATTCTGAAAGTATTCTCCCACCCTCCCCTAGTGTCATGCTTCCTCACCTCCCCACACCATGACAACAAACCTGGGTGTGATGGTTAGGTTGTTTTGAGTCAATGAGGCTAAACTACAGTATCTAGATATTTAATCAAACACTAATCTATGTGTTGCTGTGAAGGTAATAGGAAGATGCGGTTAACTTCTCCAATCAGTTGACTGTAAAGGAAATTTCCAATCTTCTGGCCTGCCCTCTATATATGCCTATGTATACAGACATAATCTTTTTATATTTATAAATACATGGATATGTAAATGTTATATATACACAAACACACACATATATTTCTCTGCAACCGTAACACTCAGGGCCGCCTCCTCCTCAAGGGTTTGCTATGGTCAGCTCTTGATCGACCGTACAATGCACGGTGATATACATCACAGCCCAGGCCCAGGCCCAGGCTACTGATAAAGATGCTGGACCAGTCCATGAGCCAGCATCCCTGCCCCCTTTGTCATCACATGCAGCCTCCTGGGTGAGCCTCCTCCATCGATTCTCAGCCTTATGCTTCAATGTCCCTACACCATGACTGTCCCTCCCAACATGGTCGACAGCCTGGTGGGAATAACTAAAACAGGACAATCCAGGCCTGGCTCTGCTCGGGCCCGCACTCATTCACAAGCTCTCAGCAGGAGAGCTGAATCCCACTGTGATGTGCTTTATTGGTGCCATACTGTTTAAAAAGAATCAAAGCCAACATGTAAAAATTCATTAGGTTTCACATTAAAAATGAGCTTTTCCAGTTTCCTTTGAAAATACTGGAAATACCTGAGGGGGCGGGGCGGGGTGTGTGGGGATACTGGTCCCTTTAAGAGCGAGTGCTCACCTGTACATCCTCATCTCTACCACATCCTCCCTTCTTTCATTAAAAGTATCCACTTGAACCCTACAATCTATGTTTTTTGGGAACAAACAAACAAACAAACAAACAAAAAACATGCACTTGAATCCTACCACCAGCCAACAGACAAGCAAGGTTAGCTGCAGGAAGCCGTTGGCCTGTGGGTGGCCAGGCACCCCAGGAAGGCTGGGCCCAGATCTCCTGCATCTTAGTACTCCTCACATCTCTGCGGGAGCTCATTGAGGGCTTGGCTGATCTGCAGCCTCCTGCTCTCCTGCTCTCCTGCCCATCCATTAGTCATTAGCAGAGCCAAACAGGAGATGTGCAGGGAAAAGACATAAACGATTCATTTTTTTTTCCGAATTGTTAGCAGTTCTCGCAACAGATTCAATGCGAGCATGAAATGAAAGATCTTGGCTGAGAGGGCAATTAGGGATTATGTGGGCCCTCTCCTTTGAAATTCCTTGCAGCTCACCTATGTACAGATGGTGCTAAAAAATTCATCATTAGTAAGAGATGCTTTTAAAGTTAATATTCTGGTAGAGAGAAAAGGATTGCAACGAGTTATATGTATGATTATAAAACCACCTGAAAATAACAGCAAACCGCTCTGAAGTAATAGAGTTGATCATGGGGCTGGATGACAGGAGAGGAAGCTGGTTTTCATACTATCCTACACCTACATTTTGGACACTAGGCTTAAAGGAACAGGGCATTTATTTCCTCTTCCTGCTCCTTCTTGGCTTTTGGTAACCATGGAACACAGTGGCGGAATCCTGAATTTGCTGCCAGGGCCACTGCTAGACTATCTGGTGCCTGTGCACCAATTAGATAAGGACGTGCCTTCTGAGCAGGAGAGTGAGTACATGGTGCTTGTGTGGTGGGGACAAAAGCCCCATGGACACTTGGATTGGCCAGCGGACAGTACTGCTGTGCCACAGCGAGAAAGGACAGCCCACCCTACCTTTGATTGGACAGAGCCCCTTGCGAGGTCCCCAAGGTGAGCAGCCGATGGGCCGAATTCCAATGCCAAGCTGTCTCCCTGCCTGGTGCTCCTATGCAATGCCCACACTGCACACAACTGTATTCAGCAGCCCAGCCCGAGGCGTAAAATAGTATAATTTTGTGTCTGTAAATAAGACACAGAGCAAGGAAGGCGAAAAGGAAATTCGTTGGGCATTTAGGAGCTCAACATATCTTATGATAGGCCCAGACACTGAGATCACTCATTCATCTGTTTATTCAACAAACAATGATGGAGCGGCTATTATGCTCCGGTTAATGAGGATGAGAGGTGTTGCAGACACAATCCCTCAAGATGCCAAGGGAGAGGATGTGTCATCGAGAGCTCTGCAGGGGTAATCATTTCAGAAAAACGTGTGGAAGATGGAGTGACTGGCGGTGGGAAGGCTGCTGACATTTAGGTGCCTGGTGCTTAGGCTCTCTGTATTTCACACTTAAAGGGATTTCTGAAGGTTCCCCCTGCATGTGCCGCTGAAAAACTGGAATGAAAACCAATAGATCCGGTCCTTGCATTCACCTATTTCCTTAGAAAGCCCAGAGGAAGACAGCTAATTTAAAAAGAGGTAGGCGCCGAGGTCCAGGATTACGTGATGAAAACGTGTCCTAGAATCGGTGCAACTGGCTCTATTAGAAAACAGAAAAGATTCATGTCTTCTCCATGCAACACAGCAAACCAGACACAGGAGGTTTGCATCTGAAAACATGAATTCAAGGGGGGAAGTATTTGGCAAGTATCTTTAAGGGTTCCATCCTGTATTTTTAGCTACTAAAAATAATCTCGCGAGCCTGAAATTGGCTTCTTAATAACTGCTCTGAAAAATGTCTCCAGATTCCAAGTGGTAACTAGCTCACATTAAGTTCCATCCTCCTTTTTCAAACTTTAACCCTGCGAGGATTCCGAGGGGAGATTGATATTAATAGATCCTGGTTATTCGCCACTTGCACTGTGTCGGGCATTCTTCCAGCTGTTTTGCTAGATTGGCTTTCTTAATCCTTACGGCATGTCCTTTTTCCTGAGAAGCAAAATAGGGCACAGCGAGCTTAAGGAGTTTGCCCAGAAACATGGGGATAATTGATGGGGAAGCTGGGATTTGCACCAAGGCTGTCTGGCTCCAGCATCTGGGATGTCAACCACTGCACGTTCCTGCCTCTATAATGACCATCATCATTCTGTTTTACTCACCACACTGGGTTGTAATTATTGGCTGAGGTGCCCAGCTCCCCAGGGTATCGTGTGCTCCCTGAGGACAAAGGCTCTCCACTCACTAGCTCAGGACCTGCTACATGTTAGGCATCCAATAAATATTTGCTAAATAAATGAATGACCCAGACTCATGGGTCTGTCTGAAACGGTGTGGAGCCCCTAACAAAAGAATGTTCCACCTGTACCACAGGAAATGGCAAAACTAAGTGAAACACAGTAGTTGGGAGGAAGAATATTCTCAGTGGACCAAAGTATGTGTTTGAAGAATGGTCACACTGCCCAAGGGGCTGGAGAGGGATCCCTTGGGCTGACCCTGCTCATCCAGGAAGCAGGAGGCAGACGGCTGAGAAAGGGTTCTCTTGCACAGACATGCCCAGAGCTTCATGGAAAAGGGCAGGATGCAAAATATGCTCACCACCAGTAAGGCGATCCCAGTTAATGGACATCTCCCTCTTCTAGGATGCTGGGTACGATAGCAAGATGCCAGCAAAGATCTAATTCTACAACATCCCTAAGAGTGAGTGAGTGTGTGTGTGTGTGAGTGAGTGTGTGTATTTAGGGGTGGGTAGGTGAAGACAGGGAGAATGAAAACCAGCTTTTATAATGAAGGTGGCTGAAACACTAGAAATACTGTAGAATACAAAAGTTGACCGCTGTACCCTGACCAAGGAACCCAGAGAAACAACTCAGAGAAGTACAAAGAACACAACCAAAACCAGTTAGTGCAATCAAAACACAATCACAAACTGCTTATGCTATTGCATTTTTTTCCTGCTTTGCTCTCACAGCAATTAGATTTTTTTAAATCCAAAAACTAGCTTTTATTCTTTACTGTCTGAAGAGAGGGTCGCTTATGGCTTTTAAAGCTTTAGAAGGAGTCATAAATGCAGAAAACAGGACATCATTTGCCAAAGAAATAAAGAAGAGAAATGCAATATCTTCTCCATGTAAAGTCAAGTCAGATGTACCATTTAATGAAATTGAATTTCAATCATCATTATCCCACCTAGAGGTAAGAAACTCTAACATTCCTTAACTCCAGGTTTAAGTATGGCGCCTTCTATACTTTTCGCCATCAAAATTATCTTGATCTCTGACTTATTTCTTTAGTATCACTTTATCCATTAGGGTCCAAGCAGGAAATAGATATTACAAACAATCCGGGCAGTTGGAAGATCACTTACTAAAGGGGCTATTTACGGAAGTGGGGGCAGAGTGTGGAGAAACCACAGGACAGTGCAGTCCCCAGGGCCTGGGAACAAGGAGGGACATTAGCAGCCCTGAGCCTGGAGGGGCAGGGCCGAGAGCAGGTGCTGGCACAGAGAGAAGAAAAGGGTTTTATATTTCAAGGATGACCTGGTAGGAACTGTGACCTTCAGAAGCTGCAAACTGCAAAGACTCCAGAGAGAAAGCTAGAGCGGAAATGCCCCCATTCTTCAGCAGCAGCTCTCCATTTTCCAAGCTCAACAAGAAGAGGAAAAGGGACCTGGCTGGGTAGCTCAGTTGGTTAAAGCATCGTCCCGATACACCAAGGTTGCGGGTTCGATCCCCAGGCAGGGCACATACAAGAATCCATTCATATGCATAAATAAGTGGAACAACAAATCAATGTTTCCATCTCTCTCAAATCAATCAATCAATAAAAATTGAAAAAGAGGGCAAGGGATGCAAGAATGGAGGCCAGGGGTCAGCACTTTTTTCTGTAAAGAATCAGATGGTAAACATTTCAGGCTTTTTGGGCCATCGTGTGCCTTTGGCAACTCCTCACATCTGCGGTTTTAGGCCAGTAAGGAGCCATAAAGGACCGTAAACAACTGGGTGTGGCTGTGTGCCAATAAGATTTTATTTACAGACTCGGAAACTGGCGTTCCATATAATTTTCTCATGTCATGAAATATCCGTCTTTAGAGTTCATTCTCATCCATTTAAAACTATAGATATTATTCTTAGCTCACAGGCCATACAAACAGAGGTGCCAACCCAGATGTGGCCCATGGACCACAGTTTGCTGACCCCTCACACAAACCATTCGGGTCAACCCCCCAGGACTCAGATTAGAGCTGAGAAGGACAGATGTCAGATCTGAAGCAACAAACAGAGAACAGACAGTATCTCTCTTTTCCCACAATCGAACATAAATACCCAAAAAGCAGGGACCTTGCTGGATCCCTAGCATTTTGTATGAGGTCTCAAATATAGTAAGTGCTCAATAAAAAAAGTTGTGATTGCCTCATCACAGGAGTTGCCCGTGATTATTCTTAATATGGTCAAAATTGTGACAACTATGGAGAATCCTTGAAGCCTCACTAAAATGCATTCCCTGAAAAAATTTCTGGGGCATTTCAGCTTTTATTAAATAACTGAGCAAATCGATGAGTGGATCTGGAGTCCTTAAACCATCTAAAGGAGGGAGGGGTGCAGGAGCTAGAGTGATGTGCATCCTCTCTTCATATGTTGTCCAGCATTGGGACCACAAGACACTTCAGCTAAAGTCTGGTTCACTAAGAAATGATGCAAAGGAAGGAAAAGAATATTTCCCTTTGCTGTAAGCCAAAGGCAGCTCTAGGACTGATCCTGAGGGAATCTGGATGCTTGACTAACGATTCATCTTCTAACCAAAATGGATAAATGTGCCCGCTCGGGCTGCAGCTAGACAAAGAATGATGGACGCCGGTGGGGAGGTTCCGGACAAGTTTGGGCCTTTCTGCGTTTAGCCCAAGAGCAGCCCTGGTCCTGGGCATTGGATGTTTCCAGGAGCTAGACGAAGGCGATTGTTGTTTAGTGCCACTCAGGGAAATTCCTACATTTACACATCTATCTCCAGTTTTCACAGCAAGTTGCTGTCCAGAAAAACAATGAGATGGTACTTCATGAATAAAAGGGGAAGAAAGAGACGTGCCCTAACTTGCACCACATTCAACACTAGGGATTTTTACTACCATACATAACAATAACAGCTAATGTTCTTATGGCACGTATGTGTCATGTACTGTTCTCAGAGCTGTAGGTGTATTAATGTATAGCATCCTCCCATCAAACTCAGGAGGTAGGAGATATTCTTATTCCCATTTTATACCATATATGGCAATAGGACCAAATTGAATGAACAACTGCCCTTATTTTTACAGTAACCCAAGTAAATTAACTCAACTCATTGACCATAAATTGCATCCTTGGCCTCCTCTACAAAGTCAGAGAAGTGTTTCTGAGGAACTTGGCCAGAAAGGGTTTTAGATGAGGGCAGAGACAAGAGATGTGAAAGAGTCTCTCTCTCTCTCTCCTGGCAGGTGTAGGGTAACACATAGAACCACTAAAGGAAATTGTCTCCTTGGAACGAAGAGGGCAAGATGTGTGTATCAGATGAGTCTACTGCTTAGGTCTCGAGAGGACTTGACAATTACACACAGTGTGGGGATTGGCTGTTTGATTGGGTCCATGCAGAGCATCTTCCTTTGAACCAGGAAGCCTCTAATAGCCTCCTCCAAACTGCCCTCACGTTCTTTATTTTTCTGGTGATCACCTTGGCCAGAATTATACCATTGTCCTGGAAAGACGGAAAATCTGGATTAGAGACCTCTAAATGAACCAAGCAATGCCTTTCTGTTGGTGGCATCTTCCTTCATATCTACTCACCCACCCTTCCACCCATCCTATCAATTCTGATTTTGACAAAATTGGCCCCAGCTCCTTTTCTCCTGACTTCTAGAAAGCCCCACATCTTTCAGAGGTTTTCTTCAAATCCTAGGGGGGTTTTGCCTCAAGGTCACTGTGGATCCACCAGACTTCTTCCACATCCCATAGGATATTTTTCCTCATGCAATACCTCCCTCAGCTCTGTGCCAACCCAGTCGTGGATTTCAGACACTAATAACCCAAACATGCACTGGGATGTGTGGTAGACTTTACTGATGACTTTAAAGTGGAGCTATACACATAATATAAATTTGACTATTAAACTATTTCATATTAATACATCCATCAGCCAACCTAACCTTGGGCATTTCTCCCTGGACACCTGTCTTTGTAGGGTCCCTCCTCCATCATGTTGTCTATTCCATTCACTTCTTTCTACCTAAACATCTCTCTTGCATCCACCTCCCCCACTACCATTCTGGTTCACTACAAACAGAAATACATTTATCTATTTGTTTAATATTTTTCTTACAGATCCTGCCTACAAAGCTTCACATTTCCATAGATATTTCCTAAATAAAAATGGTTTCCCCACTAAAAAGAACTTTGGTACCAACTATTAAAATAATAACTTTTTTATCCACTACAAATTAATATCACATTTATATAGAACATTTTCAGTGTTCTAAAAAGGAATATGTAATTATTTTAACAAAGATTTGCATTTAGCATAAATAAATGTGACATAAAGAGTCATTTTGTACTAGAAATATGTCACATCTCTTCCTAACTTGACAAGACTCAGCTTGTTCCCAGGAAAATAAATAGCTGAAGTTCCATATTAACAGGAATTTGTTCTTTACACCAGTTCTGCAAGATTCACTTGGACAACTGTTTCAGAAAGAAGCTTGCTGCTGCTGAGATCAACTTTAACTCTGAGAACAAGCTTCCTTCTGTGGGTGCACTGCCTCTATGAATTTCCTGGAAGAGCAGTCCCTTTGCCCTAGCTCTCTGATGACAGTGGCCCCTTGAGAGCCCTGAGTCTGTGGTAACTTCTCCCCATCAACCACTCAATCACATGAATGACTCCGCACGTGACTTCCCAAATGTGCTACACAGCTTCAAAACCGAGTTAACCATGACGTAGTGAAAGATGTCTTCCCACCCAAGGGATCACAACATCTCCCCTTCTCCACCCAGAGACGGGCCCTTCACCGTTAGGCTTTGTGCCATCTCTCATCTGGGTTTCCATTCCTCTACCTGAATCCTGCAACAAATATCTAAAGGTCCTGCGTTCTGCACAGAGGTTTCAGAAATAATGACAATTCTGGCTCACAAGGAGAAAACAAACAAACGAATATCCTTACTGAAGAGCAGAGATATTTACCCATTAAATAATTTTTGACCCAAATAATAATATATTTTGTGGCATTAGTTGTTTTCTCAAATAAGTATTTACAACAAATGATCTTTAATTATAACACACTGACCTTATTTTCAGAAGCACACAGCACCCCTTGCCCCCCCCCAAAAAAAAAGAATTAGCAGGCTCCCAAGTGTTTCCAGGGTTCCCACTGACAGAACAAGGAACATCCAACACAGAGGCAATAACCACGGCAGCACAGCTGGGCCCAAGAGCAAAGAAGAATGGAATATTTATAAAATTATTTTTTCTGGCCTATACATGGGCTCAACTCCAGGTTCATCACCATAAAGCCAAAATTAAATACGATCATGAACTCACTCCAGTATGCCTATCAAAGATGTAAAATGGCCTGTTTCCAATGCTTGGGGTCGTGGGTAGGAGAGAGGGCATCTGACATGTATTAGATATTTATCATAGAGACTAAAACTAAACATGTATATTCAAGTATACAGTTTCCTAAGAGTTCTGGGATTTGGTATAGGGAATTTTGCTTTTTAGTGTGGGAAGCACAGCTCACTAAAAGAGAAACCAGTTCACTAAAAGAAGAACCAATTTTTTAATCAACAGGCCTGAGTCTTGATTATCAATTAAACAGATTCTAAAAACATCTAAATAGATGCTAAACATATCTATGCAGATGGTCTCATTCAGTCCACAATCTCAAGAGAGAAAACTCTCGCTCATTCATGGAAATTTTATCTCCTACAAAGCGAGAGAGACATGACAGTAAATGAAATTGGTCTTGGAAAAATATCACACTGATATTTCTATGGGAAGTAATTTAAGAAAATTAAGTTATGATGGTGGTGAATTGGAATGGGGGTGCTGCAATAGGATTTTGAAATAAACAAAATTCGACAGTCTTTTATTGGCAAAAATCCACAGTATCCTTGATTTGGGTAAGTACAAAATATTCAACACTATCTTCAGAACTGCAGTCCTTCCCAAGCAAGATTTCTATTGACCTCAATGGAACTTCTAAAATTGAAGTAACTTTAGGGATGGTTCCATGTATGATTTTAATTTAGTAACTAAAAGATTACCAAGCCTTCAAAACGTCTTCCTGATTGTATCACCAACATATGTTCACAGCAATTTTCTCTTTCAGGGTTCCTTATTATGGGGGATTCTTGGAAAGTGTCTTTTTAATCATTCATAAGATTCCATATCTGAATTACACTAAAATCTTCCATTTTAAGACCATACCAAAAACTGTTCCAAAATGGTAAGGAATATTCTTTGAAATATAAAATGTCATTGGCCAAATTAAATAGGTATTCTGTAAATATATAAATGATTAATACATATTTCCAATAAATGTCTTGGTTTTGCACAAATGTGGACTAGTTTGCATAGTAATGAATATTTTCCTTCGAGTTCTGTATCTGTAAAGTTTGACATGTGGGGCAAGATGTGAACTTGGTTATAGACTATTCCAGAGCATTTACAAAATAGCTTCCGATGTTTGACTGGCCAATATTTCCTACATTAATAGGTGTTACAGTAGGAGGGTTTGGGGAAAGAAGAAATAGGATTGTCATATGATTTTAGAACTTTGTTTTTTGGTGCTACCTCCAAGGGACCACAGAACTCTACAAGCAGGAAACATTAGCTCTTTCTTTACTGCTTTCCTAAATCTTCACGTTTACTTTCTCCCTTTCCCATGGGGAAATTGGCTGATGTAAGGTCAACAAGAGAGAATTTTTTATTATTAGAGTCTCACCTTATACCACACACCCAAATAACTTCCAAATAGATTGTAGAAATGATAGAGCAAAGGTAAATATTTAACTTTTGGAGAGAAAAGTTTTCCAAGAAAAAATGCAAAGAAAGAGGTCAGAGGAAAGAAATCTTAAATTATTTTCTTAAAGAATGCAATTCTAGAGTTCTTTTACTACTAAGGTATAAATACAATTAAGATAATTTTTCTACTTATAAAAATTTTATACTCTCCTACCTGAAAATTTAAAAATCACAAAAAGAATAAAACAGCAACAAAAAAAATTTACACCACCTACATTGCCACTCCAAGAGACAGCCACTATTAATGTTTTGTTATGTCCTATTATTTTCTCTGTATTGCATTAAAAGGAGTGCCATGTATACAGTATGCCAATAGGAATGTTCTTGGAGGTAGCTGAAGTGGGAATGCAAGCCCACACTCCAGGCATGCAGCACATAACCCAGAGCCCTAGCCAACTAAGATTTGATATTCACTTTGGCCACAATGAATCATCCCGTGAAGGATGCATGACCCAACCAATCAGAGCCAGAGAGACTGCTGGGACTTCCTTAAAGGAAACTCACTCCTCTTAACAGGATTGGTGCCATGTGTGGCAGCCATCTGTGACCAGAAAGGGTGGCTCTGTGTGAGAATGGAGCCAATGCACTAAAAGCAGAGCCAAGAAATAAAAGAGAAACTAAATTCTAATTTGACTAAAGTCAATTGAACCCGAAGTTAGCAACCCCAGAACTTCTGAGACGTGTGAGCCAATGTATTTCACTTCTCTGGAGTTGGTTATGTTGGGTTTTCTATCATTAGCAACTGAAAGAGAGCTACCTGATTCATTTGCAGGTAGGGGATTAAAATAACCTCCATGAAGTTAGGTCTCCAATAATCAATCTCTTTTTCACAGGTAGTTTCAGTTTTCTTCGTTTAAACCCATCAATGCCCCATTTCTGGAAATGTGGGTTCACACACTCATGTCTGAAAAATAGAACAAGTTACCTGAAGAAAAAATCATGAGGAAAGATAAATGGATGATGGACTGTTAAAACCACAGCCATACCCTAAAAGTGACTGATAAAAGTTTGGGGACATACCAATATGCAGGAATTTCTGTTGCAGTTTAGAGTTTGGCCTGTTTCCTTGGAATATAGGGCCATTTGGACCTGACACTGTAACAGAACTTGTGTCTTCTAGAGTCTGCCTCATATTCTTACTCTGAGAACCTCCTACACCTGCAGCTATGGCTAAATGGCAATGTCCTCCAAACGAAAAGAATCAAAGGAACAAACTCTAACACAATGGTGGTATTTCACAACTTCTATTACCAGCTAGATCCTAATTATTGTCTTGAAGGATGAATAATTATGGACTATAGGTGCCACATCAATCAATCAGTAACATGAAATTATTGACCTCCTATTATGTGGCTAGCCTTACGCATAATGCTCTCTGAATTGTAATGTGTATTGACACTATATTAAAATGTCAGTTATCTTTGCAGCACCTCAAAGAGCTGTGTGGAGAGCACCATGCAGGCCTCTCCACTGTATCCATTAAGCATACAATCCTGTTTGACACCAGCCATGGCATTGACTTACAATGACACTGAGCATATTCCTTGCTGGAGAAAAAAAATCACCTCAGTGACAGTTTCATAATCATGTCACTGTGTATGTGTGCATGTGTAGGTTTTGTTTGTTTGTGTGTGTTTTTTAATCCTCACCTGAGGATATTTTTTTTCATTGATTCTAGAGAGAGAGAAAGGTAGAGGAAGAAAGAGAGAAACATTGCTGTGAGAGAGAAACATTGGTCAGTTGCCTCCTGCACTCACCCCGACTGGGAATCAAACCCACAACCTGGGTATGTGCCTTGATCATACACAATCAAATCATACACAATCAAATCCTCGACCCTTCTGTGCACAGGATGGATCCAAAGCTTTGACCTTCTGTGGTAGGCCACCATCTCAGCAGCTGTTGAAAACTTCTCAGTGGATGCTGCTCTTTTTCCTACTAGTTTTTCTATTCTCTATCTCTTATATGCCCCAAAAAGCAAGAAGAGAGACAGGAAGAGCAAAGTACCTTCAGTTTTGTAAGAACAAAACAAAACACAAATCATAATGGCCTTTATGCTTGGAGCTTCTATTGGCAGTTAGTGTCTTTGTCTTATCCCTCTTTTCTGATTTTAGCACCGGAGACATGGCAGCTGACTATGCCAAAGAAGAACTTCTGATCCTATGCAAAGAAGCAAGGTGAAGTAGAACGTCAGGATGATTGAGAGTTACAGGGAAGTTAGGCTATATGGAAGCAGCTGCTAATAACAGTTGTCCCTAAATAAAAACTGCATCTGTAGTGGACATTTATGGATTGGCGTTTTGGCTATTCACCATCCAGATGTGCTCTTCAGTCCTAGTAGAATTATATAGCAGGCACACCCCAACCCATTCCTAGCGGCAGGCATGTAATCCAAGCTTCAGTCATTGGACTCTCTACTATAATGTCTAATCTTGAGCAAAATGGGACAAGATCATAAATGATGAAACTTTTAGCTAGATCCTGTTGGGGATGCCAAGAGCTGCCTGTTCCTAATCCACGGCCAAGCATCATCCTTCAGTTTACTACTCAGGTTGCCCATCTACTCAGGATACATTCACTAAGTTCCCTTTTTACTCCCTAACTTCGATTTGAGATCTGTTGTTTGTACCAAAGGCTCTTAACTGATAAATACCCAACTGCACCTCAGTGTTTGCATTTCTTTGGCTCTCACTCTAGAATGCATATCAACCTTTTAAAGATATTTGGTAGCCACTCCAAAGAGCTCAATAAAAGATGTGAATTAAGATTAAGAGTAATTAATGCAGATTTTGATAACTCAAAATAATAACCTTTCTTCCATAAAAATATCCCCATAGCCATAATCCACACAAAACACCGTTATCTGTAAGTTAAATTTTTATAGTAAAAAAACTTCCTTTCCCATACACAAAACCTCAAGCCCAAACCTACAAACATATTAACCCATTTCCTTCTAAGAAAGGAAGGGAAGAGAAAGAAGAAAAGGAAAGAAAGAAAAAAAAGAACAAAAAGGGCAAAAGAAAAGAAAGAAAATAAGAGATCACAGTATCTTTTAACACTATCTTGCAAGGAAAATATGTACATGTTTTTGGGGTTTCAGCGATCTTTCTACTCCTCTGATATCAAAAAGTTATTGTTTTATCCAATATAATTCTGCATAATTAGTATCACCTTTATTTTAATTTATTCTGGTTATTTCTCAATTCATTCTTTTTCCAAGAAAGGTGCTATTGTGTTTCTAACAGCACAAGCTATGTAGTGGGATCATGACCTTGAATACTAGAAGACAGTCTTTGTTAACAGTCAGCCATAAATGTTAATAGTTATGATTTGATGGGAAGAAAAGTGTAACCAACTCAAAAAGATATGCCAATCGATTCTATTAGTAATGATGATTGCTGATATAGATTATTTACTCTCTGCCAGGCACAAAGCTGATGCTTTACATAGTTCTCATTAGTTCTTCATGACAATCACAGGTAGGAGGGATCATTTTCTCATGTTACTGATAAGAAAATGAAGAGAGGTCATTGCAAACCTAAATTCTAATGTCTTCTTCCCAAAATGCTACACAATTCACAGCTGTTCTTGCTTCAAGGAAACCAGGCCACGCCACTCAAGAACCACTCTCCACTATATGGCAGGTTTCCCAGATGGCAAACGTAGTAACCAGCTAGTAATTAAAGCTCTCCAAACCCTTGCATGTGATGTCATCACTTCCCAGAGAGCTTCAAAAGAATCTTGAACATTCTCCAGAAAGATGTGACCAGTCACAGACTGATGACATTCAGTCTGATTCATACCTTATTATTAAACACGATGAAGTAGATTATTCAAGAAAAAAAATCTATAAATTTAATCCATTAAATCTTGCTAGCAGGCACTGCAAGAAAATGAGAATCTGGGCTCTGCCTGTGTTTCTGTGCTTCTGGTAACTTGGTCTAACTCTACAGAGTATAAACATCATCAAAAATCCTGGAACCAGTCATCCAGAAATGTTAAGCTTCTGCACTGCATTACACTTAGATGCTGAGAAGTTGAAAAGGTCTGTGGTTTGGGTCTTAGTGCCTTTCAAGTTCTTTGCCCATTCTATGCTGAAATGTAAAGGACAGGAAGAATGGCAAAAAGGCAGCAACTAAAGGATTCACAGAATTTGACAATCCATTAATTTAGATGTTCAGACTCTGTATCACCAAGATGTGACCATATTGGCCACAGAGCTGATAGAGCCTTTGTATGCAAAACAAAGCTTTCATAATTATTCTGAGAGCAGCCAGAGGGAACCATGGTTAGAATTTCTGGCCTACCTGATTGTTTCGAATAAGGTTTTCTTAATTGAGTATGGTTTGTGTAAATTATTCTTATTCTTTCAGAACCAATATAGGACGGGGTGGTTAAGACCTGGGTCTCTAGAGCTGATTTGTCCAAACTACTAGCCACGTGTGACTATTGAGCACTTGAAATGTGGCTAACTACAAACTGAAAAGCGCTAGAAGTATAAAAAGCCCACTGAATTTCAAGGGGTAGATAACGAAAAATTAAAAGAATATAAAACATCTTGATAACTTTCATATTGATTACATATAATTTTGGATATAGTACATTAAATAAAACGCATTCTTAACAATATCTTTGCCTATTCTTTTTACTTTTTAAAAGGTGGCTACTAGTGTGTGGCCAGTGTGGCTCACTGGTTGAGCATGGACTCATGAACCTGGAGGTCACCGGTTGGATTACTGATCAGGGCATTTGCCTGGGTTGTAGGAGGCAACCAATCCATGTCTCTCTCTTATTGATGTTTCTATGTCTCTATCTACCTCCCTTCCTCTCTCTTTAAAATCAATAAAAACATTTTTTTAAAATCCAGGTAAATTACCTCCCCATCCTGAAAAAAATATCTGCCCAAGGGCTTTAAAAAATAAATAAATTGATTGATTGATTGATTAAAAGGTAGCTACTATAAAAGTTAAAATTACCTTCTCTTTCCATCAGAAATGCTCTCCTGCTCTACTCTCCAGGTTTGAATTTGGGGCCTGTCCCTCACCAGCAGGGCTGCCACATAGGCTGTGTAGGGTATGGAATACACTAGGGCACCTGGCAGAGGGTGTATCGGGGCCTGAAGTCCATCCTGTGCTAATCCAGGGTTTAGTACATAGTAAATACTCAATAAATGTTAGTTATTAGTTGCTGTTCTGTATAAATCCCCCCAAAATTTTGAGTCTTCTACACACTATTGAAAGTCTTCAGAAACATTTTCATTCTAATACTAGTCCTTCAAGCAGGTGACTGTTCTCTCGCTCAGACATCCATGGTTTAAAGCAGCGGTTCTCAACCTGCAGGTCGAGACCCCTTTGGGGATCGAACGACCCTTTCACAGGGATCGCCTAAGACCATCGGAAAACACATATATAATTACATATTGTTTTTGTGATTAATCACTATGCTTTAATTATGTTCAATTTGTAACAATGAAAATACATCCTGCATATGAGATATTTACATTACAATTCATAACAGTAGCAAAATTACAGTTATGAAGTAGCAACGAAAATAATTTTATGGTTGGGGGTCACTACAACATGAGGAACTGTATTAAAGGGTCGCGGCATTAGAAAGGTTGAGAACCACTGGTTTAAAGGAACATAGAGTGAGTGGCCAAGCATCCTTTCCCAATACAGGAGTTGAGTGATGAAAAGGAATCCCTCCCAAGAAGCTGCAAGCTTGGATTTCACCAGAAGAAACATTACCACAATTGGGGGAGAAATAAAATGAATGGAGAAAATTTTAACTGAGTAAAATGGAAATCTGAGGAAGGAGGACTATCAAATAAATTATTTCTCATTGATTCCCAGTGACTATATCTTTTCTTCTCGAAAATGAATGCCAGGTGTATAAGAAGGATAAAATTTCAATTAAGCTGCTACATAAAGATTAAATGACCTTTACAACAACTAGGATACTTGAAAAGGCTATTAATCTTCATTAGGATATGTGTCAAACACCATCCAAAAGCACGAGGCCTCAGACTGGGCACACCATTTCAAAGGTGCTAATATTCCACTTCAAAGTGCAAAGTGACAAAGGTCCACGAGACGAAGCAGGAGCCCGAGTTCCCATCAGGGAGGCCCGGTACCTCCGCCTGCTTTCCCACTATGTGGAAATGAGTTACCGGACACAGAGTTCATTAAGCTGTAAGCCCAATTACTATCACATGGCGTCAACCGTATTGCAATTACAGTCCTTCCGAGAGACAGCCAGCCGCCGTTTTCAGGAGAGAAACACTGGTTTGGACAAGGTTTATAAATGGTTTTCATTAACTATCATTTACCATTAGAGCAAATAAAAGCACTAAATGCCCACTTTGCTGTAGAGAATGACCTTTGGCCCGGATTCTCTCGCTAACCGATGAAGGCTAAATGCATTGTGACAGCTCCTAATCATGTTTAGTGCCGCCCGCGATCTGATGGCGCTGGGTGTCCCATCAACAATAGACAGCTCTGGCGAGGCCATTAGATTCCATTTCCTTTCAGAGACATGCATATTAATATCCGGGGGAATCGAGAAATATAAGCCTTCTCCAATCATCCGGAGTATATTTCAATAGCTTCAAAAACTCATAGTTACACCATTACCTCCAAAGCATGGCTTGCAATGAGAACATATTTCTCTTCTTTATAATGCAGGTTTATATGCCTAAAAATGTATTAATCCGATCAGCCCAACTCTAGTACTACAGATAAAAACCTCGTCGTCATAACTCACCAGTCAGAAACAATCCTCTCCAAAATCCACGCATAAACGTTTTTCGGCTCAGCTTCATCTCATAAAAAAAGTTAATGCAGCTGTGTGATATTTAATACCGAGGCATCGGTGCCTGATTCGGTACTAATCCAGGATAACACATTTCGCAGAAACATCAAGGGGAACACTGGGAAGTCCAGGCTCATAACAGGAAAATGATTTACTTTGAAACTCTAACTCCTGGGTTTGAAGAAAAACGTAAATGGCCACCAAACGTTCAAAATAAAGTACTAAATTATGAGTCCGACACCACATTACCATCAGTGATAGGTTTCCTTTTCCTGAACGAGACTGGATCAGACACTTCCCCAGCAAATGTCTGACCCCGAGCGGGATAATGGTTTCTAAGTGCACAGTGTGAGGCAAGGGGGGCAAGAGGTAGAAGATTTACAGGGGATGCAAAGGCCGTTTTCTGCAATAAAAAGCTGAAGCTAAGAGGCAGCTGACTTAAATATTGCCCATGCCGGTGTGGTTATCAAGCAGGTGTCAGTGATTATCAATTGTCTCTGTAACAGGAAGGCTCACTTGTCCTCCACTCTGTGTTCCCTGCAAACGGATTCTTCACTGTCAGGGGGGAAAGCAGCCAGCTCACGCCTGCCCTCTGTTCTGTTCCATAGGAAAGAGAAACATATTGGGGGTGGAACACAAGAAAAGGCGATGCTTTTATTTCCACACAAATATTTCAAGAGGGAAAAATAACATCTAAGGATATTTTAGTTTTTTGGAAGTTAAATAGATGATTTATATAGACAGGTCCCCTTTCTACAGACTTTTGGCAGAATGCTTGGTGTTTTGTATCAACACCAAAAGCGCCCAAATAATTTTTAACTTGACTACATGGGCAGCCTTTTAAAAAGCCCCGTTATCATTGTTCTCTTTGCTTGGAACCTATGAGAACTTAGAAGCCAGGGAAAATGTTTTCCTCTGTTGAGTTAAACTTTTAAAATCAGAGCAGGGCAAAGTCACTTTAAAGAGATAGAATCACTTTGGTGTGAAGAATGACTTTGTTGGGCAATGGAAGCACAAATGGACTAGAACAGGGGTGGGGAACCTTTTTTTTGCCAAGGGCTATTTGGATATTTATAACATCATTCGTGGGCTGTACAAAATTATCAACTTAAAATGAGCCTGCTATATTTGGTCAGACATTTAATTAACTCACCTCTAATGCCTTGGCAGGGCCAGACCAAATGATTTCGTGGGCCTTATACAGCCTTCAGGCCAGACGTTCCCCACCCCTGGATAGAAGATGATGGTTTCTCCTGGGCTGAGTGCTCTGCTAAACCCTCACTCATACATTTTTATACACTAGGGACTTGATGCACAGTGAGGCAGGTAACTTGCCGAGATCACACAGAGCAATTCCAGTTGACATTGCCACCCAAGTGCTATTTAAGGTATGTGGTCCTGATGGCAGGTGTCACTCTTTGGCAGAAGTGATGTAACAATCTTAGCCTCATGCCACTGGATATCTGAATCATGTGACCCACTCATCATGGCTGATTACAGCTGACTATCATTTGTTGTCTATGTTTGCAGAGCAATGATGGGTTGGCTGATGGCATGTGCTAGTCTTTTGACAAGAAAGGCTTGCTGTATGCTCATCAATTGGCTTTCTGGCTTTAAATATTAGGGTCAGGAATTTGTGACTTTCAAGTCCACACCTAAGAGAAGAAACCACTGATAACTGAGTGTTCTGAGAAATGAGTGTTCTGAGCCTATTGGGAGTGGATCCACAATGTGACACATTCACAAAATATAATGCTATCTTGTGATGAGATCCCCAGTATGTTTGGGGGCCACTGAATGAGTTAGACCCTTTTCCTTTTAGTTAAATGTATACAATTATACAACTCATGCTCTCTGTATCCCACGATTTCCCAAAAATGTTTTAAAAAGAAAAAAAATTACAGAAAACAAAAGCCTAAGGTTATATAGTTAACCTATAAAAAGCTCATTACATTTCCCTTTAATACTACCCTTAAAAGCTATTCCCCTGAATATAGCAATTCAGGACATGCTTTATTTGTACTTCTTCATGCTCTTCTGCACTTTAGATATGGATTATAGAACCTATTGTGCTGCTGTGTTTTTTTTTAACTTCAAAGTCACTAAAACTAAAAGCTCTGTTCCCTTCCTTAATGTCATGCATTTACGAACAAGCCACCATTGGAAATAAGATATTCTAAATGCTTCTTCAAATAGACGGTCCATGTTTTAGCCAAACAGAGCATTTTCACTTAATCCAGTTCCCTTTGAAGACAAAGTGCTTTTAAATTCGATCGTTAAAAAATGGGTCACCTGCAACTGTGTCAATTTCCTAATTTATTCATTGACTTAACCTTGACTTGCCCAGGCACACCAGGCACCCTGTTCATAGACAATCCATGCTGGAGTTGAAATCGCAGGGAAAAGCAACCTGAATAATCCTCAGGAAACAGAGTTGTGAGGCCAAACCCCAGGATGGCATTAAAGCAGAGGGCTTAAGAGCCAAGACTGAGGTTTGAAGCTCATGGAAATTAGAATCCCAGATTTGCTACACACTATATATATATATATATATATATATATATATATATATATATATATCATATACATACAGCCCTTGGCTAGTTACTCAGATTGGAATAAGATAACATTCAAGCAATTAATATGTTCTCAGCATTATTCTGATTAGAAATTTACACCTCATCACCTTATGGTGAAGGTGGTATTACTGTTGCCATTTTATAGACAGGGAGCTGGAGTTTCAGTGACTTGCCAAGGACAGCCAGCTGTATATGGTGGAGCTGGGATTAGAACCCAGACAGTCTGACCCTGACTTGCCTCCTACAACATCTTAATGCCTCCTAGAGTTGATGATAGAATTAAATGAGATGACACATCTCATTTAAGTCCTCAGAAACTGTGGTTGTTATTAGTTTATTTGATACCGAGGTGAAAAGAAATGTAGGACCTTAAGGTTATATGCTACTCCTTGAATCAGTAATATTCCCCATTTATTGAGTAAAAAATACTATAACACTATAATAGTAGCAGCAATAATGCCATAGTAGAAACAGAGTAGTTCAAAGCATGGCTCCAAGCTCAGAAGGTCTGGGTTCAAAACCCAGGCTGTAAGCTGTGTCCCCCCAAATCCATATGTTGAAGTCCTAACCCAGTGGTTCTCAACCTTCTGGCCCTTTAAATACAGTTCCTCATGTTGTGACCCAACCATAAAATTATTTTCGTTGCTACTTCATAACGGTAATGTTGCTACTGTTATGAATCGTAATGTAAATATCTGATATTCAGGATGGTCTTAGGCGACCCCTGTGAAAGGGTCGTTCAACCGCCAAAGGGGTCGCGACCCACAGGTTGAGAACCACTGTCCAAACCTCTAATGTGATGGTATTTGGAGGTGGGGCCTTTGGGAGGTAATAAGGTTTAAATGAGATCATGAGAGTAGGATGAGTGTCCTGATAAGAAAAACAGAAGGAGGTCTCTCTTCATGCTTAAGCACTGAGGAAAGGCAATGTGAGGACACAGCAAGAAGGTGGCTGTCTTCAAGTCAGGAAATGGGCCCTCACCAGGAACCAAGTCAGCCAGCACCTTGATCTTGGACTTCCCAGCCTCCAGAACTGTGAGAAATAAATATCTGTTGTTGAAGTCACCCAGTGGGTGGTATTTGCTAGAGTCCCAACTTTCTAAGACTGAGGTGAGAATTAAATGAGATGATACACCAAAAGCATTTAGTACAGTGCCTGGCCCAGAGTAGGGACTCTAAATGTCAGCTATTTTTTTGGGTATGACCCCCTTCTCTCAACAGACTCCAAGTCTTTCTGTGTAAATAAATCAAATACAGATGCTCCTTGACTTATGATGGGGTTACATCCCAATATATCCACCATACATTGAAAATATCATAAGTTAAAGTGCATTTAATACACCTAAACTTGCCAAACATTACAGCTTAGCCTCGTCTACTTCAAACATGTTCAGAACACTTACATTAACCTACAGCTGGGCAAAATCAACTCGCTGCCACGGCCCAGCATCACAAGAGAGTATCATACCACACATCACCAGCCTGGGGGGAAAAAAATCAAAATTGAAAACTCAAAGCATGGTTTCTACTCAATGCATATTGCTTTCACACCATCGTGAAGTTGAAAAATCCTAAATAGAACCATCATATGTCAGGGACCATCTGTATGTCCATTGATATGTTTGCTCATTTGGGGGGGTCATATACTAACAGATGCTTCTAAAAACTATCTTAGGAAGTATTACTTATAAATCCCCAGAATGTTTCCTCTTATAAGCCTATTCACTACCATTATCCTAGCAGTGTTCACACACACAACATAAGAGCCACAAAAGGCTTTTCTGCTTTCCCATTTGCCTTCCCATGTCCTTTGACTAAGCACCTTTTCATTTCTCATGAACTCCTTTCTAGATGTAGATTTCTTGGATTATTCATTTAAAAAATTTTTCTAAAACGTTTCTCTGCACTTCTTCCTATACAACTTTCATTCATAATGCTCCCACCACGAGTGCAGGCTGCATAAAGTTGTCCCTTGACAACACTCAGCAAACACGGAGTGCCTGCTCTTAGGAGCACAGCTCTGAGATTGTCTTTGGTTCCTCACTTGACAATGATTCCATCCCTTCTCCTTTGCCCAACCCTGGCCTGTGATGAAGTCCATGTCATGGCCTGGAGATTACATATTTCCCTTACCCTATAATAAGTATCTTAAGTCAAAGATGCCAAATTATAGGTTGTATTTTGCAAATGGAAGGAGAAAAGGATGATTTAGAGAAGGTTATTTCCTTTGGCGCAGAAAGAAACAACCTAACATTTAGGCGAAATTTTTCAACCAGTTGAGTCAATATCGTTTAAAAGCCTTAAAACTGTCTTTATTTTCCCTAGCTATTTCAGATTATTAAAAAGTCTTTACTATCCCATTTTCTTTTTGCCCTGTAGTGTTTGGACCTCATTAGGAACGTTTATCCTGGAGAATGTAAGCTTTTGCCATACAGTCAAAAAATACTGAACTACGCTCCTTTAATCACCAATTAGCATTTTTTTTGTTTCTCTTTTCTGTTGTTTATGCACTTTGGGAGTTAGACTCTTATTTCTCTGAAATGAGGCTAAGCCCTTTCACACCAATTTCAAATGGAGAAAACAAAAGGGGAACATTTCAGCTTTCTCCTTCCCTGTCACTTTTTAAATATTTAAGACACAAGCACCAGTCCATTACAAAGGCATTTTATCACATCCTATCCTCTCTCCCAGAAAAGTAAGAGCATTATGCACCTTCTAACCAAAACCACCTCAACAACAAAACTACACATTCCATACTGGGTGGGGACGGGTCCTTGAGAGGAAAAAAATGAGAATGATTTCGTGCTCCAAATGCTTCCTAGAGAGCAAATGCTGGTCCCAGCCAGTCGACTTGCCACACCTAAGGCTCCCTTCTGAGGAGGCTACTCAGGTCAAAGACAATGATGTTCCCAGATGATGTGTCCCCATCTCCCCTTCGCCCCATTTTGAATGTGGACTCAAAGTCATTTCTCTCTTCAGATGCCACTCCACCAAGTTTTACTCCAGGGGTCCTCAAACTACAGCCCCAAATACAAATATTGTATTTGTTCCCGTTTTGTTTTTTTTACTTCAAAATAAGATATGTGCAGTGTGCATAGGAATTTGTTCATAGTTTTTTTTTTAAACTATAGTCTGGCCCTCCAACGGTCTGAGGGACAGTGAACTGGCCCCCTGTTTAAAAAGTTTGAGGACCCCTGTTTTACTCAGAAGAGTTATATTTGTTGTATAATTGTTTAAAGCAAATCACTTTGTCCCAAGTGGTGATGAGGGCATTCGAAGGCATGTACTAGTACATTTTGCCTTTAGAGACTGTTAACTCTCCTGTGCTTTGTTGGTAAAGGTTGACTCTAAAAATGGAAAACTAACAAAGAGTGCTTATAATTTTTATACATGTGCAGATATTATACACTTTAGAACCGGGAAGAGTGATACATAAGGAATCATCCATAAATCACTTCCAGTTGGAGGTGAGGGTTTCAGGTGCTCACTCCAACTGACCTCTGACCTTCCTTGAATTATCTTAAACCTTATTCCTTTCTCATATTGCTGAAATACTGCCTATTGTCATCTTTTACAAACTTCCTAAATTTTTGTGCATCCAAAAGCCTTCATGTTTGATTGGCAGTTGGCGATGTATAGAATCCTAGCTTCAAGACCTTCCCCTGCCCTCCCAGCATTATGAAGACACTGCTCCCTTATCTTCCACCATCCAGGGCTGCTGACAGAAGGTAGGATGTCACTCTAATCCTTATACCTTGATAAGGAATTTGTTTTCCCTCGTCTCTGGAAGCTTTTAAAACCGTCTCTTTATCCTTGGAGTACTAGAATTCCCCTATATATTAAGTATATTATTATGATTTTTGTGACAAAAACCCAACTTAACCTATTCTGTTCTTAATGGAAAGCCCAAAGGGTAGTGCTAAAATCAGATGTGGCCACGCAGATGGTTTAAACAATGTTATTAGGTCTGGATCCCTTTCTTCCTCTCAGACCCGGCATCTTACGTGTTGGATTCTATCTCAGGCTGACACTCTCCTTAAAAAACGGCCCCTTGCTGTTTCACCATCACTGGCTCCTTAAGCACTACAGACCTCAGAAGGAGTAAGGGTCAATCTCTCCCAGCTTCAACAATGATTCCCCAAGAAGCATTAATTGGCCAATTCTAGCATATGGTAGAGGCCATCTTAGTGACTAAAAGGGCCCCAAAAAAGCTGAACAGACAAACAACAAAAGTCCACTAAGCTAGCAGTGGGTTTTCTTTTCTTTCATTCTGTTTGGCAACTACTAGAAGCTGTCAACCTAAAGAGTTACATTTATTTTGCTAAAGAAATTTTTCTTCTAGTATATTTTAGCTATGTCCTCTCTCCTATTCTTCCTTATTCTTTCCTTCTGGAACTCCCATTAAAATCATGTTGGATACCTAGACATCTGCTTCTTTTTCTACCACTATTTCCCAATTGCCTGACTTTTTTTACCGTACAGTGTGGAAAGTTTCCTTGATTCTGTTTTCAAGAACACCAACATGGTCTTCAGTGCCATTCTATTTATTATTTAGCCCATCCATTTTTTTTTAATGTCATGACCTACTTTTTGGTTTTCAGAAACTCTTGCCTATTTTATGAATGAAAGCTCTTGATTTATTCTAAGAACACATTTGACTTTTCCCCCATTACTTAAATTATTTCTATTTAATTTAGATGCATGGTTCT
Organism: Myotis lucifugus; assembly: GCF_000147115.1. Classification (NCBI taxonomy): domain Eukaryota; kingdom Metazoa; phylum Chordata; class Mammalia; order Chiroptera; family Vespertilionidae; genus Myotis; species Myotis lucifugus. The sequence goes on from NW_005871087.1 coordinate 3,568,678, forward strand.
GATCATCTTTGTTCTCAGGCTTTTCCTCATGGTTTTTATCACATATCTGCTAAAACTTTGTCCATTTATATTTTTGAATATATGGTTTAAGAGAGGCACTGTGGAGTTATATTTTAGGAGAGGCAGTGTATATTTACTCTAAAGTCTTAAAGTTAGCTTACACAAGCATCTTTCCCTTGGATGGAAAGGCTGAGTACAGGTTCTTAGTAGGTCATTAGATTATAGGAGCATGTCAATAGGCATGAATCCTGGATATGGGATCATCCATGATTACTGTAGGGATAGTTTGCTTTACTTCCTTCCTGGCACCAGCCTTTTCTTTTCTTTTCTTTTCTTCTTTTCTTTTCTCTTCTTTTCTTTTCTTTTCTTTTTTCTTTGCAATGTCTGTTGTGGAGATCTGGATTTCCTGTATTCACTTCTCCACTTCACCCACAGATGCCTATATTCTCCTTGGAATCTTTCCCAATATAAATCACTTTCATTAGGAAAGTCCTTTAGCTTTAGTTCAAAGGTAAAGCCCATTTCTCTAAGCTGTTCTGATGAAGGACTGGGGGAGTGACCAAATGTGCAGGCTGTGAGAAACACCGGTCTATATGGGACAACTTTGATTATGCTCCATGGGCCACTCTAGCTCCTGTTGTTGACTCCAGGCTTAAAGTTGCTCTGGACTGTGATTTCTATTGAGCTCTCTCCATCAGTTCAATCATATATGGTATGTTCTGTATCCCCCACATATTCTTCAAAAGTTCTAGCCACTGACAGTGCCTTTACTTGTTCTCTTTACAATTTCATTCTTTTTAAAACCTTTCCCCTATAACTTTAAGGATGAGAGAACAGTTAGATGCATATCATTGGTCTACCATTTTGAGCCCATTGCCTCTAGATACCAAGGAAAGCTTATTGGACTGACAGAAATTAAAATGATGAATAATGTTGGGTGATGGCAAATGTGTGAGAAATGGGCACTTTGCTCTTAGAGGAAAGGAGGCTGGGGCATCCTTTTTGGAGGGAACTTGACAGTCACTCTCAACATGTTAAATGTCCACAATCCATGACTTTGTAATTTCACATTTATAATCTACCCCCACTGAAGCACTGGCATGGCTACTTAAAGATATAATGTGCAATTGTGTTTACCAAAGCCCTCTTCCCCAAAACAAATAGGTGATGGCATAACTAAGACAGGGTTGGACAAATTGTTGTATATCCATAAAATGGGTAAAGAATGAGGCAAGTCTATTTGTGATGGCCTGGTGACTTGGAAAGATGCCCACAATGTATGATTAACAAAAGCAAGGTGCATAAGGGCATATTTTTTGATGATCCCAATTTTTAAAAAATCAATATGTCAATTATGTGCCTTGCTACTATCCTAAATATTTTTAAATGCTTCTAACATATTTCTTTTCTAGTCCTACTTCTTTTAGAATTTGCAATCTCTGCATAAATCAGACATAGTTAATGGCTATTGTCAATTAAAATCAAGCAACCATAACGCATGAAATGCAAGCTTTCTCGGGAAAAAGAAGATGTAAATACAACATACTGACCAAAACAGTGTTGCAAATCATAAGTAAAATATTTTTGTATTTTATTTCTTGTAATTTTCATAGTTACACCTCCCCCATTTTAGCTATCCAAATTCTATGGCTAATGTCAGAATCCTTCATGCCAAAATCTGAATTTTTCTTCATTATGGTAAAAATATATTTCACCAAATAATTTCTCCACTGCACATCTTGTATCCAAAGTCACTATGCTATGCTCCCTTCCCCTTCCTATTGCTTCTTAAGCAATCTTCCTTGGACATTGTAGACTTCAAGAACATCATAACCAGGTCTGAAATATATTAGGTAAAAAGCCAGGTTTTTCACAGAAACAATAACGTTTAGACTTGTATATAATTTCAAAAGTGACATTTGAATGCACTCATAACATTTAGACTCACTTAGGGAAGTTTTCCTAATGAGTCCATCAAAGGCATCTTCATTTGTGTCAATGTTTTTGATTTGTAGTATTTCTTATTGGATTCTTTCTTAGGATTTCCATCTCTCGGCTTACGTTACCCATCTGTTCTTGTATGTTGTCTACTTTTTCCCATTAGAGCCCTTAGCATATTAATCATAGTTATGATTCCCAGTCTGATCATTCCAACACCCTGCCAAATCTGAGTCTGATTCTGATGCTTGCCCTCTCTTGTTTTTGTTTTTGTTTTGTGTTATTTTTTTGGCTTATAGTATGCCTTGTCATTTTTTGGTGAAAGGT
>NW_005871087.1:3571450-3588039 GCF_000147115.1 Myotis lucifugus
ATGCAGAATGTAGTGATCATTAACTCCCATTTCACAACTTTGGACTTAGTTCATGGTTTCAGAAGTGACACTAAATACACTCAGCGAATTTAGGAGCATTTAAGACAATTTTATATCCTGATACTAAATGCTTACTTGAGTGTGTCTGTAATTTGGAAGAGTGCATTCCGATTATCACACCTAGGAGAAAATGACAGGAGGAAGTCTTGCGGAGGCAGATGGATCCAGTAAATTAGCAGCAGGCCATAACTGAGGAGTTAGGATCCCTGTCCCTCAGACTAGCTCCTCGCTAACAGGGGGAAACCCAGGATGAGGAAGAGTCACTGAAGGCCTCAGAGCTCATTCCAGGCAGTCAGGAACACCATAGGGCTCCCACATCCCAGGTCAATGGGCTTTCTTCTTCCCTCAGTGTGCATATTTGCACTGATTCCAATTGACCAGGTTGTTCCCACCATGGGCTCTTTCTGGTGAAACCAGTATTTTTATTTTAAGTGAGGGTATATAGCCCTCTGATGCCCACTGTAAAATTTCAAGGGAAGAACACCACAAACTCACCTGTCATTGTTGGAAAAGGATACAGTCAAGGGACAAAAAATTAGGGACTTAGGGGATTGGGGGAGGCAGTTGGCAGTTGCGTACTTCCTTATTTTTCACATGAAATCCAAAGAGACAGAAATGAGTTACCTTTTAAATATTTTTCCACATCTGAATAAAGGCTTCAGTCGTGAAAACCCCACATGAGATGGTCATATTTCCCTGAATCAAAACCCTACCTTCATGTGTTAATCTCACTTTGTCTATCACTGTAACACTAGAAAATTAAATTAGTTCTCACAGACAAAATACTTAAAGGATAGGAAGAGGAGGCTCACAAAGGCCCCCCAAATGTAAAATCGTCCCAGAAGAGTGAATAAAAATGCTCCTTTTACTTTTGCTGAGGTCTAAATCTCCTGAGGCACCTTCTGTGATCTTTTATTTAGAGGGAAAAAATATTCAGCTGGCTGCCTATACTTTCTCCTTCAGGCATTTATCCCCAAAGAAAGAGGAAACAGGAAAATATTTCTAAAGAAAGCCCAAAATATAAAAAAATAAAGAAACAGATGAGAATCGAAGTGAGTTTTGCAGGAGGTTGAAAATGGTGTCATTTAGAGTAACCCTGGACGTACAGCTTACATGTGACTAAATCTGATCTTTCATAAAGAACTGGAATCTGTATCGATAGAAAAAGCTTCCAGCTATAAGAAAACAAAAGTAGCAACAATAAACAACACTGATCTCTTTTCTCACAGAAGCACTATTCGTGGACAAAAGAATTGAAGTGGAAAAATAACTTCAGATTTCAATCTACTCTCCGGAATGAGTCACACCAACTTACACCGAAAACGGGCTTAAATGATAATCACTTGAACAAAGTACAATAAACCTTGGGTAATGGCACATCTCCCAGGTTGAAGAGTGACTTCATACACTTAGCAATCGCCCAAAGAGGTCACCGAGAGGAGCACCTCATTCTAACACAAGTTTACTTACCCACTTCTGCCAAAAGAGATTCTGAAAATGCTTAAGGATCTCCAGATTAAGACTCTGAAGTCACAACCAGGAACACATTTCAAAGCTCAATAGCCTATACTACCAGGAAATGATTCCACCCAGGTAACTTAAGAGATTTAACCTCTTGTTGTTGTTGTTGTTGTTGTTGTTTATTTCAGAGGATAACTGCTGATCCTGCTTCAGTGATGAGCTCATCCCTTATTAGAAATGTATTAGCAAGTTGCTCTTTGGGATGAGCCACTGTTCTGTTTGACCGTTGCTTCTGGTTCTCCCGTCACAACACTCCAAACACTGGTGACTCCTCAGGAAACCCGCTGTAGCATGAGAATAAGTCACATGCAGAGAAGTGCAAAGAGATGCCTTTGTATTAACTGTAAGGAGACTAGGAAAAGTCCACCAGGAGCCTCCGAGATAGCCATGTGGAGAGTGGAAGGAAACGGAGACCAAGTCTCAAAAGGATTTCGAGATTCCTTTCTAAGCTTTTATCCTAAAGATGCTTCCTAACATTGACATTCATCTACTAAAGTGTCCTAGCATGTACCTGCAAGGATGTTCACTGCAGCCCTGTTTATAATAGGGTACAACTAGGAACAACCTAAACATCCAACTTTAAGGGAATAATTGTTTAAAATTACATGTACATTGAGTGAACTCTTATTCATCCATGAAAAATAATGCTGTTAGATGCGTATTAACACAGAAATATTTTTATGATACAGTATATTGTGTTATTTAAGAAAGTAGGCTACAATACTACTTGATTAATTTACAGGGTATTTTAATTTATGTTGAATTGTGTGTTTGTCTAAAAATACTGGTCTATAAAAATACATACCAAGCCGAACCGGTTTGGCTCAGTGGATAGAGCGTCGGCCTGCGGACTGAGGGGTCCCAGGTTCGATTCCGGTCAAGGGCATGTACCTTGGTTGCGGGCACATCCCTACTGGGGGCATGCAGGAGGCAGCTGATCGATCTCTCTCATCGATGTTTCTAACTCTCTGCCCCTCTCCCTTCTTCTCTGTGGAAATTCAATAAAAAATATATTTTAAAAAAAAATACATACTAAGATCCTGGCTGTGGTGATTGCTTGGTGGTGGGATTGTGAGAGCATTGCTCTTCTTATTTTCTATCAGTATTTTCTAATTTTTCTAACAATGAGCATATATTGCTTTTGTAGTCGAAAAAATCTAGAAGTTACTTCAGTTTTGAAAACTGTCTTAAAGAAGATTTCTACTTTATACAAAACTACAAAGAAAGGTGCAGCACTTCAGATAACAAAGAATTAGGGTTTAGACAAGGGTACCTTCCAAAATGGGGGACATGTCAGAGACATGGCAAATGAAACGTTAAATGAGGGCTGAGAATCACTTCTGCTCTGTATGACTTCTCTAAAGCATTTGGCTCCTCTAGAATGCCTCTCCCTCTCAGTTTCTTCCATCTGTCTTTTCACTTTTGGTTTTCACCACTATATATGTTGCCCTAAGCTAATCTCACATATTACTCTGTAACTTCACCTTCCTGACCTTTGGAATTAAATGTCCCATCTCTAGAAGTCCTATAGAACCTTTCAACTCTACACAGTACATCTAAGACCAAAGACATTACCCTCTCCCCTCCAGCCTGCTCTTTTCCCAGGATTCCTTCTCTTTATTCAATGGCATCATCATGTACCCAAGCTAGACTTTTTAACTCCTCCCTCTCTGTTAGTCTTAAGCAATTCAGGAAAAGTTGTGTCATGTCCACCACACAAATACTTCTGGTATCTGCTATCTCCTCATTTTTCCTTACAGCCCTAACTCAATGCGCCATCATTGCTAATCTGCATCTAATATTTCTTCATTCCAGTTCAAAACATAAGTTCATTATCACATCCTTATGAAAAGCCATCTAGTATACACCCCACCTGCAGGATCAAGTCCAAACTGCTTTTTAGTAGGCACAAGGTCCTTTAAAGACTAGTGCCAACTTATGCTCCAGTCTTAACATAATATTCACCATCACCATCTCTCTCTCTCTCTCTCTCTCTCTCTCTCTCTCTCTCTCCCTCCCTCCCTCCCTCTCCCTCTCCCTCTCTCTCGACCCACCAACTTTCTACCAAGTCCCAAACACATGCAATGCCCATCTATCACTGCATCCCATTTCATTTCTACTGCCTAGAAACTCCTTTTCCCTGCCCATTATCCATTCTCTAGCATCTTTCTTAAACATTCTTTTCTCTCTAATTAAGCCTCAAGCCCCACTCCTATGTAATCATTTTTTCTACCATGTTTTCACAACATCACACACATTCCTCTTTTATACTCCTTATACCCCATTCCCATGCTGCCCCTACCCCCAGGTGAGGCTATAAATAGGGTTCTTGTCCAAGTCCTCTGTTGAAGCTGGGAAAGCTAAATAGTCCCTACCCAATCTCTCTTGGAGCTAGAGATGCTCATTTGGCACAGCCTGGCCAATGAGAGGTCAGTGCAAAATTGCTAGGGAATCTCGGCACAGCTTGTGCGTTTTCCTAACAGTAGGAAAAAGCAGAGCTGACACCTCCCTCTTCCTCTGACCTCACACAGGGATATGAAGTCTAGAGCTGCAGATGTTATCTTGCCAACATGAGGTCTAAGCCAAGAGAATCACAGAGATTCCAGCCCTGAGATCCTGCCTTAACATCACTAGCAGCCACCAATCTCCAGAATTATTAGGTGAGAAAAATCAACCCTGGTTTTTCTAGCTGTTTTTCACACTGGCTGTTGCTACATTCTAACTGCTATTTTTATGAAAAAGTTAATGTAGCAATAACTATCCGGGGACCTACCAGTCTACTGAAACTGTACTGAGTATTTTTATTTCTTTTGCCTTATTTAATCTTTAGGCATCATCATTTCTATTTGCAGAATTGAAGACCGATGTAGTGAAAAATTAAGTAATTTCTCAAACATCACACACAGCTATGAAGTTTTGGGGCCAGAATTCCAAGTCAGAGCTGTCTGAGTTGAAAGTTTGTTCTTTTCACCACTTTTGAAGACTGACTCAATAAGGCTAGACTGAGAAAAAAGCTGTTGAAGACACCTTGAGCTTAAAAACCCAACGAATGAGAAAATCCGTATCAGCTGCATCCATTTGCCAGTTTACTGAAGAGCTAGTAGTGTGGGATAGAATAAAAAGCCTTGCGAAAGGTGGTAATAGATGAAGTCTTTTTAAACTGACAAGCCATCCTTCACTCTTTGTTACAGAAGATTGGACTCTCCTCTCTAAAGCCAAAATGGTTACTGCCCAATACTCCATTTTCCTCAAGATGCTTGCAAATTCATTCACAAAAGGAGACTCAAGTTCAAAAAAAGGAAAAGTTAGCTTAGCCTTAATGTATCTGTGCGTTTGCAAAGACATCACACGAAATAAAATGCCTCTGTTTGGAAGTGAAGAGGCCATGTTTGGGATCACAGATGATTGCAAAAGAGAGGAAAATACCTCCACAGTATGATTTAAGGATCAAGAAACATGTGATTTAAATCAGCCTGGAGATATGAGACCAAAAGTCAAATGTACTTATATGACTCTAGTCTGATGTACATCATATGGTGGAAGAAAGGGCACGAGCCATGTACCAGATAGAATATATTTAAATCTCAGTTCCACCATTAACTATCTCTGAAACTCATTTAGCTTAATTATCAAATGAGGGTAATATACTTACTTTATAAGGTTTTGTGAGTATTATTAAATGAGATAAGAGATAAGCAAAACACTTAGGTCACTGCCTGGCCCCAGTAAGTGCTGGGCAAGTGGTGTTGCTGATGATGACAATGACAATTAGAAAAGCAGGGTCAACAACAATGGCTCAGAAGTACCTCAACTAGATGCTGACCATTTAACATTGGGGTCAAAAGAAGTGGTTTAGATAAACAAGCCAGAAGATTAGAAGGAGCAGTAACATGAGTATAAATCCAAGAACACTCTAGGTAAAAGAGACTGATTGTGTCTTATGATAATGTTGATATCTCCAAGACCTCACATTATTCTAGAATGACCTTGAAAAGGAATGGTGGTCATTTATGTTGATCAGTGCAAAGTGGTGCCCACCCATTCATCAACAGTGTAAACAGTTTACAATGCACTTGGCCACCAAGTGTGAAATTGTGTGACTCTTGTTGAAAATTTTTTAAAATATATTTTTATTGACTACAGAGAAGAAGGGAGAGGGAGAGAGAGATAGAAACATCAATGATGAGAGAAAATCATTGATTGGCTGCCTCCTGCACGCCCCCCACTGGGGATCGAGCCCGCAATGCAGGCATGTGCCCTTGACCAGAATTGAACCAGGGACCTTTCAGTGTGCAGGCCAATGCTCTATCCACTTGAGGCAAACCAGCTAGGGCTCTTGTTGAAAATTTTACTATGGGAATTGGTTCACATTATTTTATATTTTACTTATCAAGTGAAGTAATTTTAACTTTTGCCACAAAATTTCACATTATGCATAATTTCAGTTCTCATAAAATGTCAGTTCCCAGGAGCATGAAAATCTCAAGTACAGATGGTTGCCTCTTTATCTAAATCCATTTTGACCCCAGACCCCCCATTCTTCAAGAGAATAAACTTGAATCTGGGAAACAGCTGCCCCACAAGGGATCACATTTCTCAGTCCCCTTGGACTAGTCAATGCCTTGTGACAAGCTCGCTCTGCAGAACATAAGTGGCGTCATCATCTCCACACTCTAACCCCTTCCTCAAACTGCATGCAAGTGATAATTTGGCCACCAGGGAGGGCAGACCACACGATGGAAGGAGTCTAGGTCCCTGGCTCAGCGCATGAAGGAAAGCCACCACTGATCCGGAACATATAGCTTGCACTGTCACATGAGTGAGAAATGAAGTTGTATTGTGTTTGAGACATTATACATCTTTAGGTCTTTTTTCCCTTTTAATAGCAGTTCAGCTTCTCCTTACTAAAACAGGCTCCATAGAGGAAAGTTACATGAAAAATATAAGTCAGTAAGACCTTGGGGTTCCTACGCAAGAGATGAAAAGTAAAGCAAGATACATGTAAGTGTAACCCTTTAGGAGAATTTTTTTAAATTGAACAACCAGCATCCACTACAACATCCAGAGAATGTACCTGAAAGGTGCTATTAATAGAAAAATAAATAAAACTAAATAAATATATGAGCCCATCAGATATTTGCTAAGTTTAACATCTCTGTTTTTGTGAAAAGCCTAGCTTAATTATGGCCTCACGGGTTTAAAAAGGAAGTTTGCTGGAGTTTCTATCTCCATGCACATAAAAACTAAGGACAGGTACTAACTCGAAGAATCTTTTCAAGCCACTGGATATAGACGCCCACCTCCAAGATTCTCACCTCTTGGTACACACACCCCTGTGTTGTCTCCTGCCACACTGACAAGGGCTGATCTGTGTGACAATAGGGTACTGCAAACACGACAGAGTGTGACCTCCCAGGCAAACTCAGAAAGACATGTGGCTTCTGCCTTCCTTTCTCTTAGATCACTTGTTCCGGGAGAAACCAGCTGCCACATCGAAAGGAGAGATTCAAATGGCGAGGAACTCAATCCACCCACCAACAACCAGCACTAACTTGGCAGCCACATGATGGGACCACTTTAGAAGCTGATCATCCGGCCCCAGTCCAGCCTTCAGATCACTGCAGCCCCGGCTGACATCTGTGGACTGCAGCTTCATGAGAGCCCCTCATTTAGAGCCACTCACATATGCTCTTTGAATCCCTGACCTACAAAAATGTGTGAAATAATAGTTTATTGATGTTTAAGCTGCTACATTTGGGGGTAATTTGTTACATAGCAATAGATGATGAATTCACTAGCTTGTTTTGTGTACGTTTATTTATTTAATTATATTACTTATCTATGGTTGGGGAAGGGACGGAAATGGAAGAGAAGAGAAGGCCAGCTCTATCTGAGGGCTGAAAAGCTTTGTCTATTTTTCATGCTTCCTGGAAATAGGAGACTGGACTGCGCCAGACATGTAAGCATTATATTGAGTTTTCCTCAAACGAGCCTGATGAAATTAGTTCTTTATGCATAACAGGCTCCTTTTAATTAGACAGGAAAGCTTTTACTCATGAACTTGTCACTGGATCGTGTGAAAAGCCAATTTTTAACGTTGCTTTTTTGCGTGTGACGTGTGTGTGTGTGTGTGTGTGTGTGTGTGTGTGTGTTGACTGGTAGAATTGAAGAAAACCTGGCTAATTGAACATAGAAACATAGTGGATATTTCATTCAAGAAATCAGAGACTATTTCTTAAGAGCCTCACATTTCACATAAAATGAAGACTTCGGGGCAATTTTACGCTTGTGCGTTCCACGGCACACTGCGCCTCCCGCCCCATGACTGAGAACTCTCACACAAAACTACTTCGGTTTTTTATCTTTCTTCACTGAGGGCACTTAAGAGGTGGGGGGAAACCTCTCATTGCCTCCACATCGTGACTGTCTGGCTTGTTGGGAGTGTCACAGTGTTTGATCACAGTGGCGTGATTACTGAGGAATAGAGAGCTAGGAACTTCTGGTGGCTCATTTTTCTCTTTACAGTTTGTGCGAACTGTCGCTCCCTCTTACATTATATTAGCTGACACATTGACAGGGCCTAATAACAGAACCACAGAACCCACATTAGAAGAGGTATATCAGGAGGACCCAGAATACAGGGAGTAAGACAGTGCCATACTTATCATATGCTACCAAGGTCAGAGCCAAGCAACGTCTGATGACTGTGGATTCAGATCCACTACTCTGACCAGCAGTCCACAGCGCAGCTTTAGCCTGCAGGGAACCCGTGTTTAAAAGGACTCGTTTCTTTCTTCCCCCAACCTGATTCTTCACCAATTCTGAAATCTAGCAAATATTTAAAATGATGTAGTAGCCCTGGCCAGTTGCTCAGTGGTCAGATCATCAACCCACAGACTAAAGGATCACAGGTTCAATTCCCCGTCAAGGGCACCTACCTGGGTTGCAGGCTCAATCCCCAACCCTGGTCGGGGAGCGTGCAGGAGGCAATCAATCAATGTGTGTCTGTCACATCAATGTTTCTCTCTCTCTTCTCCTCCTTTCTCCCCTCCACTCTCTCTAAAATAATCAATGGAAAAAATGCCTTTGGGTGAGGATAAAAAAATAAATAAAATAAAAAAATCACTGGTATGTTTATAATAAGCTGACAGACCCTATTAGACAATCTCCATGAACATTGTTGCACTTTTTAACAAAATCAATTTGTGAGTGTGTGTGTGGCGGGGGGCGGGGGGCAGTCTTCTTTGCCTATTCTGTTGTTGAGGGTGTGTGGACCAACACATAAGTACATCCTGCAATCATTCCCAACCTAGAGGCTTTGAAGATCGTATTGGGCTTCCATAAATAATCCTCACCATTGCAAAAATGTAACAGGAATGATGCCTTTGCCCATGATAAAACTGCCTGGGTTCAATTAAGCAGAGGTGGGGACACTAGGGCTTGAGGGCCAAAGTGGGACCAATGCCTGTTTTTATCAAGACATTTTATTGGCATGCAACCACATCGACTCATTTGTGGGTTGTCTACAGCTGCTTTCACACTGCAACAGCGAAGCTGAGTAGTGGAGACAGAAGCCGCATGGCTCACAACGCTGAAATATTTACTATCTGGCCCTTTGCATTAAAAGTTTGCCAACTCCTGAAAGAAAATATTATACTTTTTGGTCTGAGCTCACAATGTGGAAACTGATGCGGGACCTTTCTTTCCCTGGCCATCTCATGCAGACATAGTTAATTTCTTTTTTTAAAAAACATATTTTATTGATTTTTTACAGAGAGGAAGAGAGAGGGATAGAGAGTTAGAAACATGGATGAGAGAGAAACATCAATCAGCTGCCTCTTGCACACCTCCTACTGGGGATGTGCCCGCAAGCAAGGTACATGCCCTTGGCCGGAATCGAACCTGGGACCTTTCAGTCCGCAGGCCGATGCTCTATCCACTGAGCCAAACCAGTCAGGGCAGACATAGTTAATTTCTTGTTTCAATAAAGAGAAAATAACAAGTTCGGTAGATAAAATCTTGCAAGATTTGGAGTGGAGTAAACAGAATTTTCCTTCTTAACCAAGTATGTCCTTTTAAAAAATGACTTTGGACTGCTTGTACCCTTGTTTAACAGTTTTTAAACCCAGTGGGTGGGTTTAAGTAGTCATCTCTCTTCCAACATGATTTATTTAGTTGGTCACCGATACTTTACAGGGATAAATATTCTTAGCCTTATATTGTTTTTATAAAAAGAAAATGTGTTAACTACTTGGAATACAATGTTTTTCTTGATTTGAAAAGTCATGAGCATGGATTAATCCATATTGTACAAGATAGGAACATGCTTGTAGCAAAATTTAATAAGAGTATAACAGCTATAGGATTTGGATTCACTGATTTGGAAACATGAAGCGTATATATTTTGGCACTGAGAGAGAAAATCTTTGTGATAGCCTAAGAAAATTATGTTTAGGGAGGAGAATTCCCATCATCCACCTTCAAGGCAACAGAAAGAGTCTCAGTGAGTGTCTTTGCTTTAAGACAATGCTTGGAATTTTGGCTGCAAAGAACTTTCTTCTCAGACTCATCTTTTCAAATCAGATCTGGCGAAAGGATGAATTCACAGATTTGGGGGTCCTGAAAACTCCTTAATAAGAAAAAGCCTTAGATATTTTCTGCTTAACCCTTCCCCTCAAAATTGAAGCATATGCAAGTCTTCTAGACCCACAGATCTAGAACATTCTCTAAACGTGGGTTTCTCAACCTTGGCACTACTGACATTTGGGGCCTGATGATTCATTGTTGTAGGAGGCTGTCTCGTGCATTGCAAGACATGTAGCAGCATCCTTGGCCTCGACCCACTAGATGCCAGGAGACCTCACTCCTGGTTGACAACCAAAAATGTCTACAGATATTACTGAATGTCCCCAGTGGTGGTGGGGGGGACAACATTGCCCCCGGTTGAGAAACATTGCTCTGGAGAACAGTAGACCTTTAAGTTGCCAAAAGGCCGTTATTTCATTCAACCTATGCAAACCAACTATCCATACAATTGGAAGCTAAATCTGGTCCCTTCCACAGTGAAGTGGCTACATGTCCCTGTCACAGGTATCACTGCCACGCTGGAAAGGAGATCAATCCTTTCCTCTGAAAACTCATCTGTGCTAGTTTCTCTGATTGTCATCTTGTGCTGTCGTACCCAGATTTCTTTCCCAGAATCTCATCAACATGTAGAAGGCATCTCAGGCATCTACAGGGAGAAGCGCTTTTCAACTCGATATTTCCAAACCCTGCTTTGATTCAACAGCAGTGATGGACAGCCTCTTGTAACTGATCAGGTCAAAAAACTAAGTAGCCTGCACTTGCTAAAGAGACCACTGCAATAGAGGGTTGCCTTACCTATTGCACATGAACAGAATTTCTTACGACAGCGCCAACGGTTGAACGCTGTTGTTTTCCTGTGATCCTTTTAAGTCCCCAATTCAATTACCATGCTCATTTTTCTGATGAATCATCAGCAGAAAGCCAGACAATTTTTCAGAGAGTGGTATGACCCTCAGCTGGAACATTACTGTGTAGGACTCTGCTGTACCTACTTGGCACTAAACAGATACCCAGTCTAGCCCTGAAGAGGGTTAGGACTTAGTACTTAACGCAGCATGAAGTTAACTCTTTATAGATCTTTCAGTTTTTTGAAGATAGCTGTAACACAAAGGACACAAAAGAGGAAAATAAAACTAAGTAATGGAATGAAGTGTGTGGTGCTACTTTATTGTTGTAGCTCTATAGTTGATAGCCTCGGAGATGCAAATCTCAGCTCTAGGCCATCATTAAACTGACGCATCGAAATAACGAAGACTTCACGTATATTTTCAACATCACAGAAGCAGTGAAACGTTAGATCTTCGATATTGCTTTTTCCTCAAGGATTTCCTTTTTTCTCTACCTCATCTTCCTTCACTAGAGGGATACACACCAGCAAAGCAACATCTGACACACTGACATTACCCCAGATACCAAATCCCCGCAGAATTCGGGAACTGTGCCATAAATGAGGAGCTTCCTTTGAATTCCAAAATTGCCTGGAAGCTGAAAGTAGAAGAGAAAATGGACAAGTGACTGTCCAGTGTTTCGGCTGGGACTCTGGGCTAGCATTGATGCCATTGTAATAATCTGGTTATTATTTAACAGGAAAGGAGTGAAAGGGGAGACCAAAAGATATAGACATGCCATGTACTCAGCTTTGCCAAAAAGTCCCATTAAACATTCTCCAAGTTTATCCCCCATCAGCCCCACCCCCACCCCTCCCCAGCCCCACCCCCTCTGATTAATGGGGGGAGGAACTAGACAAAGGCAGTTTAGACACAGGCCCAGTAAGGTCTGAGTGACCTGGGAAATGCTTTCATGTCAATCACTCCTGGAAACAGGTAATTGACCAGGATGGGCATGGCCATTGCAAGAGTGCAAATCTAAGAGTATAAACTTCCAGACCAGCGGTTCTAAACCTGTGGGTCGAGACCCCTTTGGGGGTCGAACGACCCTTTCACAGGGGTCACCTAAGACCATCGGAAAACACATATATAATTACATATTGCTTTTGTGATGAATCACTATGCTTTAATAATGTTCAATTTGTAACAATGAAATTGGGGGTCACCACAACATGAGGAACTGTATTAAAGGGTCGCGGCATTAGGAAGGTTGAGAACCACTGCTCTAGACAACGAAGTCACTATCTCTCTCTTGGCTCCAGGGCACCTGACTCTTGTGACCCCTGCTTGACCCCTGCTGCAGGAACCCAAGAAATGTAACCCTATGCCAATAAAGCCTTCTTCCACATTTCATCCTCCCATGGCGGCTTCTGAAATTCTTATTTCAGCTGCACCCCAAGAACCTCGCTTCCCCCAAATGACAGGGGAGTTTCATTCTCTAACAATAGCATGAGCTGAGTGCCTTTGTTAGCCCAACAGACAGGCAATGCATACACATTTCTGACCAGTGAGCATGGGAAGATCCAATGGTTAAGGCAAGGAGGTCTCCAGGGATTAAAAGCCCACTAGTTATTGGTACTCTTGCTCTTTGTACATGCACCTTTCTAGGTTTCGGGTTGCTTGAAGCTGTTGACATCACAAACACCACAATTCCATCTTTTTAAAAAATATATTTTTTTATTGATTTCAGAGAGCGGAAGGGAGAGTGAGAGAGGAGCATCAATGATGAGAGAGAATCACTGATCGGCTGCCTGCTGCACACCCTCTCCTGGGGATCCAGCCCGCAACCTGGGCATGTGCGCTAAGGGGGAATGGAACCATGATCTCCTGGTTCATAGGTTGATGCTCAACCACTGAGCCACACCAGCTAGGCCACAATTCCATCTTTTCACCCGCAACATCTCAGAGGTGAAAAGTGAACCCTTCCTGATTCCCAGGCCTCTAAAATGAACTCCAGCTTCCTGTCCTTACCTCAAACATGAAGGAAAAAGAAGGTAATGACTAATGGGCAATTGTGGTTGCCTTGGCTACAATTCTAATTTTTGCCAAATGTACCTCTGTGTGCTTAATATTTGTTTAAATGGTACATAAAAATACCAAAAAAGGTATCTTTATTATGGGCTTGGCCATATGCCTTTTTCTCTTTTGGTTACTGTTCTCTTCTATTACCTGCATTCTCACACCCTGGTCCAGATTGTCGGCCACAGCTGGGATGGAGGAAGGAGAGCTCATATCTCTCACTCTCATCTTTCCCATGCACTGCTACATTCTGAATGTGATGCCTAGGGGCCTTCCAGCTAACTGGATGTGTAAATTAAAGAGTTTTAAATCACTTCAAGGTGTCATTCAAATTTTCATCCCAGCTAACAGGGAGGAAATTCGCCAAATCCACCCTGGGGCCATTTTCCCATCTCTTTCCCTACTGACACTCATGTAAAGTGCTAGACAAAGGCACAGCAAATCCCATATTAGAATCTTTTAGGACTAACTCCCAGTCCTTCCTCCTGCCTTAACAAAGATCACTTTTCTCACTTGTGAATAAAAAAAGATATCTATAAAGGGCTGAAAGGTAGTTTTCATTATCAGACTTTTTCTTTTTCCCATCCTCTCTTTTTCTTATTTATCCAGATGTGAAACCAATAGTAACCAAAATGTATTCGGAAATTTACTGAGTGCGATATAATAGAAAACCTTAAGGGTAGAATTTAGTACTGTTTATCCAATACATACTTTTTAAAAATTTGATTCCTTTTTGTTTGTTTGTTTGTTTTTTAGAGAAAGAGGGAGGGAAAGGGAGAGAGAGAAACATCAATAGGTTTCCTCCTGCAGGGGCCCCACCAAGGGATCGAAAATGCAACCTGGGTATATGCCCTGGTTGGGAATTGAACAGATGACCTTTCGGTGCACAGGACAATGCTCCAACCGGCTGAGCCACACAGGCCAAGGCTATTCATTACTATATGATTTTAAAATTATTCTGTGTGTTGTTACAAGCATAGGGGCCCTGTGATGATATCAGATTTGGGCTTTCAGCAAGATTTCTCTGCCTGTGTACTCTGACAAGTGCCATCATAGTCGTCCCCAGGGTATGAAGGCAATCATCAGTAAATGGCAAAGGGGAGGAGTCAATGGCCCTTCAGCCAGTGGTTCAACCACCCACTAATGAAGACTTTGAACTAGGATAACAGAAAAGCCATCTCTTGAACCACTTTACCAGAAACTATTTTCTAGAATGGTCAAACACAAATACCAAGATTCAGTGGAACACCTAAGGAAAAATAGCAACACCACTAGCCAAAGTTTTTGAATGAGAGCTTGGGCTACGCAGCCAGTATAACAATATAGGTCATTCAAAAACAATTTGTAAGTAATTCACCAAGAACCTAAAAGCAAACCCCAGGAATCTGGAAATTCTCCATCCCTGTCAACGGATTAGTTTCAGAGCATCTCAGAGAGATTTCAATCAACAATGGCTGGGGGGACACTCCTGGGCGGCCAGCACAGGCTCAGCGACCACGCCATCTTTGGAAACAGAGCTGCTTGAGACTAGGATCCTGGCCTCAGCACCACCCAGTCTGATCGCAGACGCATACCAGGACCCTGCAGCCACTGGGGACAGAGACCTGTGACCACAGCTACAGACCTGCGGACACCAAAAGTTCAGAAATCCCCGCTGCAGATCCGTGAGTAACAGAGCCCATCCCCCCTTCCCGCAGGCTCGCGGGCAGCGCCGAGTAACTAACTGTTAGACCCACCCCTTGCCAGGGCCTCAGTGCGGCAGGAACTTTGGCCTGGAAGTGCGCGAGCACCCTGGAACTGATCCTTTGTGCACTGCCGGCTTCGGAGCCCTGGGCTGGTTGCAAACCAAACGCGGGAGCACCGGGAACTGATCCTACGCCCACTGCGGGCTTCAGAGCCCTGGGCTGGGAGCAAACGCGCGAACGGGAAGTTGTCCGCATAGCACAGTCCCAGGGACCCCGTTTCTCGGGGCAGGAGGCAGCACCAAGCACCAGTGACTTGACTGTGTTTCTTATCACTGTGCCTGAGATCCTGATTCCCTGTGCATTCATACTAAGAGCCAGTGAATCCATTTCCTGGTGCAAGGGCACACAGGGGCCCGGATTCTCAAGGCGAGGTCGCGCAAAGCAGCAGAGACTCTGATACTGGTCTCTTGGGGAACTCTGACTCCTGGCGCATGCTAGGGGGCTCTGGTTTTCAACACGGTGCAGGCAGGGTCCCTGATTCTAAGGGCACATACGAGGCCACATTGAGCGCTGGCAACACTGACTCAGAGCGAGCCTGGTTCCCACCAACCAACAACAACCACACAGCTTAGTGTCAGAGCTCTTCAGTGACACTAGGGTGGTGGGAGGCTCCCACTGCACACAGCCCAGGCCCACGCAACTCGACCTTTGAACCATCGGGAGATAATCAGAATGAAGAAACGACACAACACCCAGAGGAAAGACAATGAGGAATCACAAAGAAAGGAGATTAATGAAGTTGAAGCATGCAACATGACAGAAAAAGAATTCAGAATAATGGTTGTACAATTCATTCACCGGATGGATGAGAAAATCAACAACCTATGCAAGAATCAGGAAGAAATGAAAAGTGATATAGCTACAATCAAAAACACCATGGAAAGTTTCAACAGCAGACTAAAAGAAGCAGAAGACCGAATTAGTGAGTTAGAAGATAAGGTAGAAAAACAAGCTCAATCTGAACAGCAACTGGAGAAAAAAATTAAAAAACAGGAGGAGAGCCTAAGGGAGCTTCAGGACAACATGAAACGAAGTAACATACGCATAATAGGGCTGCAAGAAGGACAAGAAGAACAGCAAGGATTAGAAAATCTATTTGAAGAAATAATGACAGAAAACTTCCCAGATATGGGGAAGAAAAAAGTTACACAAGTACAGAGAGTCCCAGGCAAGATGAACCCCAAAAGACCGACACCAAGACACGTCATAATAACGATGGCAAATGTACAAGACAAAGAGAGAATCTTAAAGGCTGCAAGAGAGAAACAGAGAGTTACCTACAAAGGATCCCCCATCAGATTATCAAACGATTTCTCAACAGAAACACATCAGGCCAGAAAAGAATGGACAGAAATTTACAAAGTGATGCAAAGCAAAGGACTGAATCCAAGAATACTCTACCCAGCAAGGCTATCATTCAAAATTGAAGGGGAAATAAGAAGCTTCACAGACAAAAAAAGGCTAAGGGAGTTTATCACCACCAAGCCAGCAATGCAAGAAATGATGAAGGGACTGGTGTAAAAAGAAGAAATAAAAAGCCCAGAAAGAAAACAGCCACAAAAAAATAGAAATGGCTACAAACAAGTACCTTTCAATAATAACTTTAAACGTTAATGGACTAAATGGCCCAATCAAAAGACATCAAGTGGCTGAATGGATAAAAAAACATGACCCATACATTTGCTGTCTACAAGAGACCCACCTCATTAGAAGGGACTCACACAGACTGAAAGTGAAGGGATGGAAAAATATCTTTCAGGCAAATGGAAAG
>NW_005871087.1:3588261-3592357 GCF_000147115.1 Myotis lucifugus
CATCATAGTAGGGGACTTTAATACCACCCACTGACATCACTGGATAAATCCGCTAAACAAAAACTCAGCAAAGAAACAGCAATCCTAAATGACTCACTAGATCAGATGGACTTAATAGACATCTTCAGAACACTTCACCCCAAAGCCACAAAATATACGTTCTTCTCAAGTGCTCATGGGACATATTCAAAAATAGACCACATATTGGGTCACAAACAAAGTCTCCCCAAATTCAAGAAGATTGAAATCATAAAAAGCATCTTCTCAGACCACGAAGGCATAATATTAGAAATAAACTACAATAAAAAAAACCCCAAATACTCAAACACTTGGAAGCTGAATAGCATGTTATTAAATATTGATTGGGTTACCAATGAGATCAAAGAAGAAATTAAAAACATCTTGGACACTAATGACAATGAAAACACAACAATCCAAAACCTTTGGGACACAATGAAAGCAGTCCTGAGAGGGAAGTTTATAGCTCTACAGGCCTACCTCAACAAACAAGAAAAAATGGTAGTAAATCATCTAAATCTACAGCTCAAAGAATTAGAAAGAGAGCAACAAGAAAAGCCCAGGGTGAGAAGGAAGGAGATAATAAAGATTAGAGCAGAAATAAAAGACATAGAGACCAAAAAAACAATACAGAAAATCAATGAAACCAAGAGCTGGTTCTTTGAAAGGATAAACAAGATTGACAAACCTCTAGCCAGGCTCACCAAGAAGCAAAGAGAGAGGACCCAAATAAATAAAATCAGAAATGATAGAGGCGAAATAACAACAGACCCCACAGAAATACAAATGATTGTTAAAAAATACTATGAACAACTTTACTCCAACAAACTAGACAACCTGGAAGAAATGGACATATTTCTAGAAAAATACAACATTCCAAAACTTAATCAGGAAGAATCTAAAAATCTCAACAGGCCAATAACTATGGAAGAAATTGAAGCAGTCATCAAAAAGCTTCCAGCAAACAAAAGCCCAGGACCAGATGGCTTCACAGGGGAGTTTTACCAAACATTCAAGGAAGAACTAAAACCTATCCTCCTCAGACTACTACAAAAAATCCAAGAGGAAGGAACACTTCCAAGCTCATTCTATGAAGCCAGCATCACCCTAATACCAAAACCAGGTAAAGACAACACAATGAAAGAGAATTACAGGCCAATATCCCTCATGAACATAGATGCCAAAATCCTCAACAAAATCTTAGCAAATCGGATCCAGCAGTACATCAGAAAGATCATACACCATGACCAAGTAGGATTTATCCCAGGGATGCAAGGATGGTTCAATATCCGCAAATCAATAAAAGTGATACATTACATAAATAAATTGAAGGAAAAAAAACCACATAGTCATTTCAATTGATGCAGAAAAAGCGTTTGACAAAATTCAACACCCATTTTTGATAAAAACTCTCAGCAAGGTGGGAATAGAAGGATCATACCTCAACATAATAAAAGCCATATATGACAAACCCAAAGCCAACATCATACTCAATGGACATAAACTAACACCATTTCCCCTAAGAACAGGAACAAGACAGGGATGCCCACTCTCACCACTCCTGTTCGACATAGTATTGGAAGTATTAGCCATTGCAATTAGAGAAGAAGAAGAAATAAAAGGCATCCAAATTGGAAAAGAAGAAGTAAAACTGTCCTTATTTGCAGATGACATGATATTATACTTAAAAAACCCTAAAGACTCCATCAAAAAACTATTAGACTTAATAAAAGAATTCGGCAATGTGGCAGGATACAGAATTAATGCCAAAAAATCTATGGCATTTCTATACACCAATAGTGAACTTGCAGAAAGAGAGACTAAAAAAGCAATCCCATTTACCATCGCACCAAAAAAATTAAGCTACCTAGGAATAAACTTAACTAAAGAGGTAAAAGACCTCTACTCAGAAAACTACAGGACGTTGAAAAAAGAGATAGAGGAAGACATAAAGAGATGGAAGAACATACCATGTTCTTGGATTGGTAGAATCAACATCATTAAAATGTCCGTACTGCCCAAAGCAATCTATAAATTCAACGCACTTCCCATTAAAATACCAACGGCATATTTCACAGACCTAGAACGAACTCTCCAAAAATTCATCTGGAATAAAAAACGACCCCGTATAGCTGCAGCGATCCTGAGAAAGAACAAAGTAGGTGGGATCTCAATACCAGATATCAAGCTGTATTACAAAGCCACTGTTCTCAAAACTGCCTGGTACTGGCACAAGAACAGACATATAGATCAATGGAATAGAATAGAGAGCCCAGAAATCAGCCCCAACCAATACGCTCAATTAATATTTGACAAAGGAGGCAAGAACATACAATGGAGTCAAGATAGTCTCTTCAATAAATGGTGTTGGGAAAATTGGACAGATACATGCAAGAAAATGAAACTAGACCACCAACTTACACCATACACAAAAATAAACTCAAAATGGATAAAGGACTTAAATATACGACGGGAAACCATAAAAATACTAGAAGAATCCAAAGGCAACAAAATTTCAGACTTATGCCAAAGCAATTTCTTCACCAATACTGATCCTAGGGCATTGGAAACTAAAGAGAAAATAAACAAATGGGACTACATCAAAATAAAAAGTTTCTGCACAGCAAAAGAAACCATCAACAAAACAACAAGAAAGCCCATTAAGGGGAGAACATATTTGCCAACAGTATATCTGATAAGGGCCTAATCTCCAACATTTATAGGGAACTCATACAACTTAACAAAAGGAAGATAAACAATCCAATCAAAAAATGGGCAAAGGACCTAAATAGACACCTTTCAAAAGAGGACATTCAGAAAGCCAAGAGACATATGAAAACATGCTCAAAGTCGCTAATCATCCGAGAGATGCAAATCAAAACAACAATGAGGTACCATCTCACACCTGTCAGAATGGCTATCTTCAACAAATCAACAGACAACAAGTGCTGGAGAGGATGTGGAGAAAAAGGAACACTTGTGCACTGCTGGTGGGAATGCAGACTGGTGCAGCCACTATGGAAGACAGTATGGAGTTTCCTCAAAAAACTGGAAATGGAACTCCCATTTGACCCTGTGATCCCACTTCTAGGAATATATCCCAAGAAACCAGAAACACCAATCAGAAAGGATATATGCACCCCTATGTTCATAGCAGCACAATTCACCATAGCTAAGATCTGGAAACAGCCTAAGTGCCCATCAGTAGATGAATGGATTAGAAAACTGTGGTACATCTACACGATGGAATACTATGCTGCTGTAAAAAAGAAGGAACTCTTACCATTTGCAACATCATGGATGGAGCTGGAGAGCATTATGCTAAGTGAAACAAGCCAGTCAATGAAGGAAAAATACCACATGATCTCACTCATTCATGGATAATAAAGACCATTACAAACTTTTGAACAATAATAGATACAGAGGCAGAGCTGCCTCAAACTGATTGCCAAACTGCAGTGGGAAGGCCAGAGAGAGTTGGGGGGCAGGAGGGAGGGGAGTAAGAGATCAACCGAAGGACTTGTATGCATGCATATAAGCATAACTAATGGACATAAGACACTGGGGGGTAAGGGAGGGTAGGGGTGTGTCAAGGGCGGGGGGGAAAAAAAGGACACTTATGTAATACCCTTTGTAATACTTTAAGCGAAAAATAAAAAAATATAAAAAAAAATAAAATAAAATAAAAAAAAAGGAGTAATACTATTAAGAAATTCGATGGGAAAATTTTCCTTTTCAGCATCATCTGTGGAATCAATGGAATCATCACTCAAATATGTGTGAAAATCTCCATCGAGTATATCCAAATTTTCTTCATTTGATTTTTGAACATGCTCATTTTTTGGACAAAGAATTGCATGATTAGATATATTTTTAATATTATCTATAGCAGTGGTTCTCAACCTTGGCTGCACATTAGAATCACCTGGGAATCTTTTTAAAATCATGATTCCTGGGCCTCATCCTCCAGAAATTGTTTCTTTGTTATGGGGTGGGGCCACAACATTAGTAACAAAGAAACAGAATTAAAACTTTATTGTGGGAAGCCACTACAGTGTTTTTGGACAGGTTCAAGCCT
>NW_005871087.1:3592457-3605988 GCF_000147115.1 Myotis lucifugus
TGGAAATTCTCCATCCCTGTCAACGGATTAGTTTCAGAGCATCTCAGAGAGATTTCAATCAACAATGGCTGGGGCAGGCAGGAGAGGTGACTTTCCAGTCAATAACACTGTTGTTCAGTAGAACTGTCCTCAATGATAGGAATGTTCCATATCTGCCCCACCCAACATGGGAGCCATTAAACCAAGGGCTTCTGAACATTTGAAGTATGGCTAGTTCAAATGAAGAACTGAATTTTTAATTTTATTTAATTTTACTGACATTTAAATAGCCACATGTGTCCACTGACTACATAGTGGATAAGAAAAGTCTAGAAATGGAAGCGGGGAGTGCTGAGGACTGACTGTCTGGCCCAGGCAAGGGAGGAGGCATTGCCAGGAAAGCTGTATGCCCAGAGCAAGGACAGCCCCACAGTTTCATCTTGCAGGCCATCTGACTGTTAATGAAGGCCTGCTTCCAAAGCTAAGGCTAACTCGTTGGGAAAGAGTGCTGTGATTAATTAGCGATGTCTGAGTTGGTGGCACATGTGTTGTGATTTCTCAATGCCAATATGGTGAGCAGAACTTCAATTCTGTAGAGAACATAGAGGGAAGCAGAGGAGGCGACCAGGTTCAAGGCCATGAGATAGATGGTAATTCGAGAAACAGACTGGATTATGGTTATTTATTTACTGCACTGAATGAATGCTCGCATATAAATATGGCTAGGCAGTGGTTTTAAATGTATGCCTGCAGCCAGACAACCGAGGGGCTACTGATGTCAGATTATTTATTTGGTTGTTTATTTATATGTTGCATTTATTCAGTTGTTTACTTGTTTAGTATGTCTCCCCCACTAGAATGTGAGATATATAAGGTCATGGACCATCCTGGGCCAGAAAGTAGGTACCAGGTAAAAGACTGTCAAATGAGCATATTTATACCAAAATTTATTCTCCAGAAATATATTTGAAGGTCTATTACATGTAATGTACTATGTTAGGGTTGGAAGTTAGCCATGAAAAGACAGACCCAGTCCCTATCCTCATGGCTCATATTAAACAGCTAATTACACAATTTAGAATGTATGATATGTATCAGCAGAGACCTAACGTAAGGGCTAGGTAGGGAAAGTTTCAAGGAAAAGCTTCCTTGAGGTGTGGAACTGAATTTTGAAGGCTGAGTAAGAATTAACTGAGTAAGCCCTGACTGGTTTGGCTCAGTGGATGGAGCGTCGGCCTGCGGACTGAAGGGTCCCGGGTTCGATTCTGGTCAAGGGCATGTACCTTGGTTGCAAGCACATCCCCAGTGGGGGGTGTGCAGGAGGCAACTGATCGATGTTTCTCTCTCATCAATGTTTCTAACTCTCTATTCCTCTCTTCCTCTCTGGAAAAAATCAATAAAAACAATAAAAATATATTTTTTTTAAAAAAGAATTAACTGAGTAAGATGGAAGCAAAGGGGAAACAAGGCAGAGCAAAGGAAATGGATTGGGCAAAAGCTCTGGGCAGGGTGAGCGCTAAAAACTTAAAAAAAAAAAAAAGACCAGTATCACTGTCATCCAAAGAGGAAGCAAGGCAGAGGGGCTGGAGAGCAAGTAATCAGGGTCAGTTAGTGATGTAATGACCACCTTTAAGTCTATTGAGATACTTGTTTGCTCATTTTCTTAAAAAGGATATAGAAAACCATGGGAGAAAACTCATTTATCCAATAAAACCAAAGAGACTTATACACAAACACACACTCAGCCTTTGGTAAGGGTTTACAGAAAGGCTTTGCCCATGTACTACTGAATTTGAACTTCCAGTCTAGACAGTTCTTAAAAAGGTAAAAATATTATCTCCATTTCACAGTTGACAACTCTGAGGCTCAAAGAAAATGGGACTCATCCAAGACTCAGTTAGACAGGACACAGCCAGGATTCAAAGTCACACCCCCCAAGTCCCATTGCCTCCTCTACAATAGCAGTTTCTTCTCAATTGAGGGACCCGTGAGAAATATTGAGTCTGATCAGTAGACCCTACCAACTATGCAATTTTCAAAAAGTTATTTGTTGAGACAATTTTTGTCCTGCAGGTACATGCACTCTCCCAAGCACCTTCCCTTCTCCGGCTAGGGAAGCTCAGCTAGCAGTCTAGAGCACACTGACTTCATGGTTGGAGGCCTTGGGGTGCTACCTTGGAAAGTTCTACAGCCACTTCTTCAGAAAGGCAATGCTATTTGTCCAATTCAACTCCAGGGCTTTGCTCTGAACTATTTTTTAAGTCAATTCGGAGAACCTGGAATCATTCACAGAGCCTCATTAGTTCTGAAATGCTATGAGTCATTTTCAGACTCATGGATCAAATGCCCCAGAGCACTTCCAACAGTGACAGCTCTCATATCCTGAGAGTCTGTAATGGTCCAGATACTGTCCGTGTATCTTGTAATTAGGGTGACCAACTGTTCTGGTTCATTTGGGACGCAGGGTTTCCCGGGACTGAAGGAGTTGGTTACCTTACTGATAAGAATCCAAATCAGAGCGTTCACATGGTTTGCCCAAGGTTCTCACAGACCGTAGGAAAAAACTGGAGTTTGCACTCAGATCTTATTCCCAGGGGTTAGCCCTACCCTGGCCCTCTGCGTAACCATAGCACTGCAATTTAGCTGAGAAAGATGGACATCTTGTGTACTGAAATGAAAATGAACACCTCAAACCTTCTTCTCTGGAGAATTCTCCCTTTTCCACCTTATGAAGTGGATCGGATTTTTTTTCAGGACTGAAATAAAACTGGGAGCACTCTTTTTTTTTCATTTTTACAGGTATGCATGCTTTATTATTTTTTTTAAATGGCAAATGCCTTTGTTTTACAGTTGAATTTATTGGGGTGATACTGCTTGATAAAGCCATACAGGTTTCAAGTGTACAACACTGTACCATATCTGCATGCTTCATTGTGTGCTCACCACCCAAAGTCAAGTCTCTCTGCCATCATTTATCACTCTTTTGCCTTAAGCTCAATGTCCTGATTTGCATGTCAATGCCAGCAGTGTGATTTCACCTTAGGGCTGCTTTTAAAACACCCAAAGCAGTGCAAGCAGTTTGGGCTGGGAAACTAACCAGTAAATTGTGGAGAACAGGACTTGAGTCACACCTGAAGAAGTGAAAATAGTAGGAGTAGAGCAGACTTAAATGGAAATCCTTCCTCTGCCATATACTAGCTGTGTGATCTCATGGCTAATAACAGTTATTTCACAGGTTTACTGTGGAGCATAAAATGAGATCACTCCATGTGAATCTACCCTGCTCCCTGACTGGCACATGATAAATGCCCAATAAATGTTAGTTCACCAACAGACCCCAAAAGAAAGGAAACTCAAAATGTTCCTTGCTTCCTAATCTCCTCAAACTTCCACCAGAGTTTCTGAAACCTAAACCTATAATAGATTGCATCATAAGACTACAAACAGCCCAAATTTGTTTAAAATAAGAATCCGTCAAATATTTGAATGGGCCCTAACTGGTTTGGCTCAGTAGATAGAGCGTCAGCCTGCAGACTCAAGGGTCCCAGGTTCGATTTTGGTCAAGGGCATGTACCTTGGTTGCGGGCACATCCCCAGTAGGGGGTGTGCAGGAGGCAGCTGATGGATGTTTCTCTCTCATTGATGTTTCTAACTCTGTATCCCTCTCCCTTCCTCTCTGTAAAAAATCAATAAAATATATTTTAAAAATATTTGAATGGACATTTCACCAAAGAAACATACACATAGCAACTAGGCACATGAAAAGGTTTTCAACATTAAGAGTTAATATAGATTAAAGCCACTATGAGATACCATGACACACCTACTAGAATGACGAAAATTAAAAATACTGACAGTACCAAGTGTTGACAGTGATGTGGGGCAACTGGAAATTGCATGCACTGACAGTGGGACTGTACCAATATGATAGGTACATTTTGAACAGCTGTTTTTGAAAGTAAATTGACAGCTTCTTATAAATTTATCAGAAAACGCAGCAGTCCCATTCCTAGGAATTCATCTAGGAGAAATGAGATGTATGTCCACAAAAAAGAAGTTTATAGGAGCTTTATTTAGAAAAGCCAAAAACCTGTAAATAATCCAAACATTCATCAACAGGCAAATGAATAAATAATGTGTGGTACATCCATACAAAGAGATTCTACTCGGTAAGAAAAAGGAACTACTGAGACCCCAAAATGAGTGAATATTAAATACATGTGTTAAGCAAAAGAAGTCAGACACAAAAGACTATACACTGTTTACTCCATTTATGTGAAATTTTGGAGAAGGCTGCGGTGGGGTGAGGGGATTGTCTGCAGAGACATCAGGAACTCTATGGAGGTGATGGAAACATTCCACTTCCTGTTTAGGGTGTAGTTACACAGCCATACACACTTATCAAAACTCACCACACTGTACACTTTAAAAGGATGAATTTTACTGCCAGCAAATTATATGCCTGTAGATCGTCCTTTACAAAGAAAAATAGATTATAATAAATACCATATGATTTCACTTATATGTGGAATCTAAAGAACAAAATAAGCAAACAAAATTGAAACAGACTCATGGATACAAAAACAGACTGCTGTTTGTCAGAGTTCAGCAGGGGTAGGGGGACAGGTGAAAAAGGTGAAGCGATTAAGAAGTACAGTTTGGGCCCTGACTGGTTTGGCTCAGTGGATGGAGCGTCGGCCTGCGGACTGAAGGGTCCCAGGTTCGATTCCGGTCAAGGGCATGTACCTTGGTTGCGGGCACGTCCCCAGTGGGGGGTGTGCAGGAGGCAGCTGATCGGTGTTTCTCTCTCATCAATGTTTCTAGCTCTCTATCCCACTCCCTTATTCTCTGTAAAAAATCAATAAAATATATTTTTTAAAAAAAGAAGTACAGTTTGGTAGTTACAAAATAGTCACAGAGATGTGAAGTACAGGATAGAGAATATAGTCAATATTGCCTGAAATATAGGGGAAAGTATATAATTGTCTAACCACTATGCTATGCACCTGAAACTAACACAAAATAATACTGAATATAAACTGGAATTGAAAAAAAGCATTTTTAAAAACTTTAAGACATGCAAAGTGATGGAATTGTGCCACTGACTTTTCAAATCTATAACTGCTATAGAGCAGTTCTGAATAATTTTATAAATGTTACAAACTGCGCATAACTATTGTTTAAATAACTACATGATTTGCAAAAAGAAAATAGATGGTAAAATATAGGGAGTCTAGTCTGGGAAGGGGAGGCAACCCTGGGAAAGAGATGGAGGTGGAAGCTTGGGAGGGTGGATGGATAGGGTAGACCCAGCCACTAGTCGTAGTGAATGGGACATGACCTGTGCCTTTGGTTACTGGGGGAGCAAACCAAGAAAAAGGGAGACACTCATTGGCCAGTGTCTCCATAAGTCCCACAGTATCATTTCACTTGGCTACTTCTAGTGCTTGTTAAAAAGGTCAACATTTTACCTTTAAAAATGTGTTAAGTGGCCCCACCTATGAAGAACATGCTAGCAGAGGCACTACTCCTGCTGCTGCTCCCAGTTACATTTCCGGCTGAGCTTAAGACTGCTTTAAAAAATTTACAGATGAAGACAACAGCCTAGTCTAAGAAAACGGATCTTTCTTACAACTGCTTTCACATCTGCCAAAGCTGCACCCATGAGAACAGGAAGACAATCTCAGAGTTGATGCACGGGGGCCGGCAGCAGTTCCCAGAGCCAATGATTAAGTACACAGAGGTCCACAGAGACTTGAGGACAATAAAACGATTTGATGGGATGGGAGGGATGGGATGGGATGGGATGGGACGGGATATACATGACAAGAGTATGGGGTGTGGAAATGAGTGTTGGGTGAAGGCTGTAACCTATTCTTTCTCAAGAAAGGCTATTTTATTCAGAAAAAAAACACATTTATTTATTTATCTATCTATCTATTTATTTATTATTTTCTTGTGCTTAAATGGCCACACTTCCCTGACCAATAAGCAGCTATCTGATCCAAGCAAGGCCAATTAGATATCCTTTTCATGGACTTTGACACTTGAGCAGAGTGACATGAAAGCAAAAAACGGTTGGAATTTATTCTTCTGTCAGAGCACTTGAGAGACCATCCATCACTTTCTACTACTTAGATCTAGATTCCCTGGCTTCCTTATAACCAGTTGCATCATCTTTCCTTTGATTCTGAAGTTACCTTACTACTTTACAAGAAAATACTTTCTTGCTCAAATTAAAGTCAGTTTCTGTTGGATACAATTGCATAGCCACTATGCTCTACACCTGAAACTAATACAAAATGATATTGACTATAAACTGTAATTGAAAACATGTAGCTCAATCATTTTTTAAATGTTAAAAGTTGCTTCCCACTCCTTCTGAGAAGCCATAAATGTGATGTGTAAAAAAGCAGGTCAATTCACTGGCTTTAATAATGTCTTGCGTGTACTCCAGGGGCCTAGGCTGGGATCCAAGGGCCTTCCATCCTGGTCCTCTTGGTTTTGCTGATGAGAGAGGAGCAGTCTATTGACAAGTCAGAATAAAGGATAACCCTTTCCTAACCTCCTGTCCACCAGGAAACGACACGGGAACATCTCAAGGCCAGCAGGGCAAAATTGGATCACTGAACACCAACTTGGCTTCATTGTAGAATAATGAGTTTGTATCATTTCCAGCCCCATGACCTACTGGGGCACTGAAAAGTCTAGGTGAACTTGGAGCCCCAACTCATTCTCCTTTTCAGGACCCTGGACCACAACAGTAATAACAATAAACACAATTATTATCATTATTATTATTATTATTATTAACAGTTACTGAGCAGTCAATCACTGTGAAGCACTGAATCAAGAACTTTATATGTTGTATCTCATTCAAGCCATACCTACAATAACCATTAAGTGGTAGGCACCATAATTATTCTTATTTTACAGACAAAACAAACTGAGGTTAAAAAAGGTTAGGTCCTTATCTGAGGGTAGCAGCCGGTGAAAGAGCCAAGATCAAATGCAGGTCTTTCTGATTTCACTCTTAATCAGAAAGCCAACACGTTTAATCACAAATGGCATCCTATCTGATGTGGGCAAGTCTCTGCTGCTGTGCTGGAAATCAGAGTTGTCCTGGCTAACACAATGCAAAAACAAAAGGGCTTCCATTATTTATCACGCCAGGAACAAACACCCAAGGGGTTAGGCATCAAAGTGAACTGTCTTGATTTTATCAATTGCCTTTTCTCCTCTACTTGCCACATGAGACTTTGCTGTCCTCCGCGTGCTGACAAACCCTATCCTACCTGGAACAGGAATTTTTCTCAGGATAAAACAAAAAAGAAGACTATCACTCCCCATAAGTTAGCAGCA
Organism: Myotis lucifugus; assembly: GCF_000147115.1. NCBI lineage: Eukaryota > Metazoa > Chordata > Mammalia > Chiroptera > Vespertilionidae > Myotis > Myotis lucifugus. The sequence goes on from NW_005871087.1 coordinate 3,599,799, forward strand.
CTCAAGAGCGTTGCCAAAGTTGTCGTTCTCATAGGGCTCACTGCAGTGCGATGAGGAGCTCAGGGACCTCAACCTTTGTACTTTGCAAGCTGTGTCTGCCCACCAGGAAAAATGGGGGGAGGGTTAACCCAAAGTTAAATTTGGCTCTTAAATATCCTCTCATAGAGCCTTTCAGGTGTAAATAAAGTCATTAAGTCCTAAGAGGATAGAACTGGAAAACATCAATAGGTTATACATTAACTCAACAAAAATTGACTGGACAAGTTTAGTGTTATACCAACAATAATGTCTTCATTGTCATCTACATACAATGATTACGTAGGATGTTAACATTGAGGGAAGTGGGGTAAAGGACATATGGGAAGTCTCTGTCTTATCTTGCAACTCTTCTATAAATCTAAAATTATTTCACAATAAAAGGCTTCTACAGATGAGCTGGACAGGCTGCGTAAGACATTCCCTACAGCATCCTCGGTACAACTGACAGGACAGCGTCACTGAGGGAATGCAGTTGAGGTGAGAACTTGGAGTCCTGTTCATCAATGAAGGATCACTGGTAGCAAAGGCACAGGGTCTCTCTGGTCCCAAACCACCAGAATAACACATCTTGCAAACCAGGGCTTAAACGAGAGCTAAACCAAAAAGAGAGGTTATTCATGATACCTCACATCTGGGCCATAAACACATGCTTAATACACATAAAAACATCATGGTAAATGATATAGGAGGGGTGGGCAGTGAGTGTGTGTGTGTGTGTGTGTGTGAAACATACAGACAGACAGAGAGGAAGAAAATGAAAAAATATATGAATGAATGAAGGTAAAGCAAACAAGAAAGGTTCATTTATGTCACTCATCTGAGATCCAGGGAGGAACTCACATTTGTATAAGTATCTTGGTAACATAAATGAAGTAGATACTGGGGTGCTGGTCCTCAACACAAGGAACTTTTTTTCAACTTTTCCAAACAAAGTCTCAGAGCTACCCACCTAAGAATTATTTTCCATAAGCAAAGAATTTCAGAAGGGTTTTAAGAGGCCCAGAAAGAATTAAATGTTTAAGGCCTACAGAAAACTCTGCAAGAAAGTATTAAGGAAGAATAAACCCAGGATTGAGAAGACTTCACAGAATTTGAAGGTCTCTTAGTGACCATTCAATCTTCACCTGTAAGACTAGAAGAAAAGAGTTTCGTCCAGTTTAGACAACCTCTTTTCAGATGTGAGGAAGGTGTTCTTGAGGTAATGACTGAGGAAATACCCTTAGGTCCCCCAAGGGGTTACACACAGTCTTTGATGTCATTGCAAGGACAGGAGACTGCTTTCATAAGGGTTTAATATAAACCTGCCTGAAAGTGCAGAGGACGAACAAATGCTCTATTTCAGGTCTTCTCCAGTTCGTGGAATCACAGCATACTAGGTGTACCGGCTAATAATGCAGAGTTACATATATGTTGATATATATGTGATTTGATATGTATGCTATTTTGTTGTATTGACAACAAGCTTCAAAATTTCTTATGTCATATTTTCTGAAGGTGTTAACATCATCGATATTTTTACACTTAAGAATGTCGAATTTCATGCCAAAAAAAGACATTTATGGGAAGTTTTAATTCATTACTTTATTTTGAAGAAAAGTGCTGCTGAAAGTTATCATGTACTTCAGGAAGCTTATGGTGAACATGCTCCATCTCAAGATACTTGTGAATGCTGGTTTAAACGCTTTAAAAGTGATGATTTCTATGTGAAAGACAAAAAACGTCCAGGTCAACCCAAAAAGTTTGAAGACCAACAATTACAAGCATTATTGGATGAAGATGCATGTCAAACTCAAAAACAACTTGCAGAAAGATTAAACGTTGCTCAGCAAACAATTTCCGATTATTTACAAGCAATGGGAAAGATTTTAAAGGAAGGAAAATGGGTACCACATCAATTGAACAAAAGACAAATGGAAAACCAAAAAGTCATCAGTAAAATGTTGCTTCAACGGCACGAAAGAAAGTCTTTTTTGCATCGAATTGTGACTGGTGATGAAAAGTGGATTTATTTTGAGAATCCCAAATGCACAAAATCATGGGTTGATCCAGGTCAACATCGACTGCAAGGCCAAATCGATTTGGAAAGAAGACAATGCTCTGCGTTTGGTGGGATCAGGAAGGTGTAGTATGAGCTTCTAAAACCAGGTGAAACCATTAATACTGATTGCTACTGACAACAAATAATCAATTTGAACCACGCTTTGATCGTAAAACCACCAGAATGGGCCAGAAGACATGGCAAAGTAATTTTGCTTCATGATGAGGCACCATCACACACTTCAAAACCAGTTAAAGACACGTTAAAAGATCTTGCCTTGGAAGTATTAACCCACCCGCCGTATTCACCAGACCTTGCTCCTTCAGATTACGTTCCGATCGATTGATGGCACACACACTTTCTGAGCAGCACTCAAAACATATGAAGAAATGGAAAATTGGGTCTCTGAATGGTCTGCCTCAAAACAAGAAAAGTTCTACTGGGACAGTATCCACAAATTACCTAAAGATGGGGAAAATGTGCAGCTAGCGATGGACATTACTTTGAATAAAGCACTTTTGATGTTTCTCTTGAAATTACTGTGTTTTATTACAAAATCCGAATTTTTAACCAGTACTGGTTAATAATGCGGATACCAGTTAATAATACGGATTGACCATTTACTGGTTAATAATGTGGATTTTGTAATCCAAAGAAAACATGATAATTTCAAGAGAAACATCAAAAGTGCTTTATTCAAAGTCATGTCCACCGCTAGCTACACATTTCCCAAATCATCACTTTTAAAGCATTTAAACCAGCGTTCACAAGTATCTTGAGATGGAGCATGTTCACCATAAGCTTCCCGAAGTATACGATAACTTTCAGCAGCACTTTTCTTCAAAATAAAGTAATGAATTAAAACTTCCCACAAATGCTTTTTTTTGGCACGAAATTTGACATTTTTAAGCGTAAAAATATCGATGATGTTAACACCTTCAGAAAATTTGACATATGAAATTTTGAAGCTTGCTGTCAATACAACAAAATAGCATACATATCAAATCGCATATATATCAACAGATGTGTAACTCCATCTATTGAAACAAATCTGCATTATTAACCGGTACACCTAGTACATAGCATGTGGCTGCTTTAATGTGTCTCTGAAGAGTGCTTGCTAGAGAGGAATCGGGCATCGTTATTCTAGGAACAGAAAGTGCCAGTCACGTCACGAAACTCTGGCGTAAAAAAATCCCGACTGATCCAGTTTTCTAACCTTTCTTCCTATTTCAGAGACTTTCTGAAGACGTATGACCGTGAACCTGTGGTTCAGGAGACAAGCGGATCGGGCACTAAGCTCTGATTTCTTTTCCAATAAGACAACTGGGATAAATTCATGAGAAAATAAATCATGGCCCCAAACCTGAGTCGGAAAAATTAAATAAATAAATGCCATTACTCCCCTGACACTTGCAGCAGGAAAGGGTGTTCATATCCACTGGCACCCTATTTACAGTACCCTGCTTGGGGAAGATTTAAGACAAATAATACAGTATTCAAAATTCATGTTTTTTTTTACTCTCATGAGTGAAAAGAACACATAATGGTTCAATACATCACATTCATACATTACTGTGTTGAAATCCAATGGTGATAATCTCCCAACCTCACCCCAAACAGCTTGGTAAAAACCACATTTCACTTTATCCCAATTTGTCTCCCATTTACATTTTAGTAGAATAATTTGGTTAGACACCCAAAGGCCTCCCTCGTAATGGAATCAGCAATTGCTAAAGAAAATCAATTTATAACCTGCCTTAGTATCCATCAAAGACAAAAAGAGTTATTAAAGTCCGAAACACAGTTACCGCCCTCAAACTCTGAGAAGAACCAGTAGGAGCATACCAGAGGCAAGCAAAGAAAGGGTTAAGCACAGCTGATTTCTGGGTTGAGAGAGGGATGCAAGATCATTTTGGAAGGCAAACACCTGGAGGGGAAAAAGTAGTATTTTGTTTCCACCTCAAGAAATTGCAGACAAACATAAAGCAAATCACATCAGTGGAATACTCAATTATCTGAACATGCTAATTAACGAACTGTAATCAACCGGCTTTCAGTCCTCTCTTCACCTGCTGTAATGTGTGTAGTGCATCGCCTTCCTTATTCCTCACAACCGGTAGAACATTAGACAGTCTGCATGGTGCATCCAAGGGAAACAAATAAGCACAGATTTTTGCTGATGGCAGGAATTTCTCATGCTCGGGGCATATGAACCAACATTACGGAAATGGCAGCGCTGGCTGTATATTTTAATTATTCCCCACACCTACTTTGCAAAGGAGACTTATAGTCCAATTAGGTAATATGATGCTCAGTTATGGTTATTTCCGAAAACTAAGCACAGACAGTCACTTAAAGTAGTAAATATGCAGTCATGACAGAATTAAATATTCATGAAATCAGGAGCGGCTGGGAAAGCTGAGGATATTAGAATATTAAAATTCATCATAGCTTTTACAATGTAAATCTTGTATGCATTTGTAAGGCACCCGGTCAGGTCTAGAATGTGTTGAAATTCCAGTTTCTTGGTAGACTGCCATTAAAATTACAATATTGATTTTGGTAGATAAACAACCATCTCAATCCTTAGCTCAGTTTCAATTCGCAAAACAATTTTGAACATTTGCAAATACCAACTTGTTAAGTGAGCCTGTCTCCAAATACAGAACAGCAACATTCGATGTGATCCCAATGCTTTTCAGATCTTGGTTGAGTCCACCAGTACCTCTCTTAGAAGAACCAGTAGACCAAGGCACTCTCCTACTAGGGACATCTGACATGCAGTTCTTTCCTAGGTGGGAGAAGCGACTATGTTCTTGTCCACTCCCTTAAGTGAGCAAAAGGGAGAAAGTCTATTGACCGACCCTTCTTTGGTTCCAATATTCTGATTTGTTGAACCAACTTTTCCCCAACCTTAGCAGCATGTTTCAAAATGTATCAACAAACACATGTGTACACTTTATACAGATACAACTAAACACTAGCTCCCACAAAACTGAACTCCGAGTTTGTATGGAGAAGCAAGACCTTGGACACAAAGCTGTTACAAATACACTCTAATAATATTACCAAAGCATTCTTTTCTATGCCATTGCATCTACTCGACAATTTTCTCAAGCAGAGAAGCACCAGCACCAGAGAACAGCATCTGAACCATTTCTTACTGGGATCCAGCTCCCTGGAGAACTCTCTCTCCACAGGAAGTAGTAGCTGTCCCCAGGTCTACGATGACACAGCAGGGCTCACCTGCTGCCAGGCACTGGGTCCCCACCCTCCTAGGTAGGAGGGAGCCGGGTGAGGAGTTTAGAGCTGGGTTAAGCAGTGATCTGCATTCTACAAAGGAGCCAAACTTTGCTCCCATTGTTGTCATCTTTAGGTTGATGTCACCTTCCTCAGAGGAGTCTCAGAAGCCACTTGGCAACTCCTGAAGACATGTGTTTCCCCCTGACCTAGATCATCCAGATTAGCTTGGTCTCCTGTGCGGAAGCCAAGGTCTCCGGGCACTGCTCTCCCGAGGTGTGGGCTCTGCCCTGGCATCACATCGCACGAACCAGAAGACTTTTCTCTGCACAGACCGCTCAATAGGGAAACCAGGGCAGACTTCGGCTCACGCCTTCCAGTTCAGAAAGTCACTACTGCCCAACGATCCCCTTCCATCTCACGCCTTCCCCGCAGCTGCAGCCCCCACCACCACACAACCGAGGGGAGGGGGCGGGGGAAGCGGCGGGTTTAAAGTGACAGCCGCTACTCGAGCTCCTCGGTTTTGTTCAAAAGGTGTCACAGCGCCAACACTGTGGACCTACCTTGCTCTCCCCTTTCTCGCCGTGGGGTCTCGCCTCGGGATCGTCGCTGTCCTCGGGTCCCGCACTCTCGCCGGGCAGTAGTTCATCCTGAGCCAGCGGCTGCGGCTGGGGCTGGGGCTGGGGCTGGAGCTGGGGCGGCGGTGGCGGCGCCTGGCAGGCTCCGCCAGCCCCCCTGGGGCCGGGGGATGGGCTCCGGGGCGCGGAGAAACTCCCTCCACATCCATCTCCATCTTCCCATTCACTGGAGGCAAGACAAAAGGCGAGCGAGACTTGGCAGGGGGGGCGGGGGTTCCTCAGCTGCCCGCCG
>NW_005871087.1:3606323-3607484 GCF_000147115.1 Myotis lucifugus
GGGGGGGGAAGGGGGACTCCAGCGGCCCACCGGGCCCGAGCTTCTCGATGGCTCTCTCATGGTCCGACTTTCGGGGCCCTGCGATCCTCCCTCCACTTTAAAAAATACGGAAGACAACCGAGACCGCTGGGCGGGGAGACGACAACGACAGGAAATCAGGTGAAATGCCATCCGGCCCCGCCCGGGGACGAGGGCCGGCCTCACTTGGCTCTCCCCGCGCAAAGGACCGAGGACAGAAGCTGTTCGCCCTTTCGAGCGGTGACGCGAGAGGGGAGAGAAGAGCATCGGAGGGTGGTGACTGTGGGCCCCCCCCGCGCAGGCGCCCCCACTTCAATTTAGGGGTCTGTCTCCTTCCTCCTCCGCGCCGAACGGGTTCGGGTCAGCCCTCCGGGCGCCGGGTGGAGTCTAAGTCCTCTCCTCGGGATCTCCCTGCCGGCGCGCGCTCGCAGCCCCGCCCCAGACCCGGAGGGAAGGGGAGCCAGCCGTCAATTCCCGGCAGGAAATCGACCTCCCTCCCCTCCGGCCCCAGCGCGGGCTGGAAGCGGGAAGGGGTGGGGCCCGCGTGGATGGCGTGGACGCGAAGCTTGCAGCGCGCCCGAGTTGGGCGTCAAGGTTGGCAGTGGAGGGTCGATGGGGGAGGCGGAGGGAAAAGCGAGAAGTCACTGCCAGGCGTTGACCGCCATGTACCCCGGGGTGGGCGCCAGCTGGGCGCCGCTGCTCCCGAGGGGCCAGCTCTCCGGGGCTGGGAGGCCGCCCGCGGCAGGCCAGGTCTCCAGGAGGTTCCCCAGGTGACCCCAGGCCGGGCGGTGAGCCGCGTCTATGAATCCAGATATATACAGTGATGACAGAGGGAGACTTGGAAATTCTGAAATCGGGGCTCACCGACAGTCAGGTGATTGGGATGACTTCTAAATTTAACCCCACTTGGTCCTGGGAGTCGCTTCCAACTTCAGGGGAACTGTTACTGCAACTCCGCCTGTCCAGGGGAAGCCTTCCAGCAGCCACGGAGAGGAAGAGCGGGTTATTGAGAACCTGTTCAATATTAAATAAAGCCTATTGTTCTGGGCTTTGACTTCCATAATGCCCCCAAATGGATCAGGAGATAAATGAATAACTCATACATTTCTTAGCAGAGGGTGGCTTCTTCCCCCCCCCCCCCCC
>NW_005871087.1:3608314-3609735 GCF_000147115.1 Myotis lucifugus
AAGTTTTGAATTTGACAGATTTTCTTTCTACAGTGTAGGAATAAAAATTACATGTCAGTTTCCACAGGAGCTGGAACAGCTGACTGGTAAGTTACCATTCTTCCATGCTTCTTACTTCCAAAATGTGTTTGTGAATTTAAGGCTTAAATGAAGTTTAAATCAAAATAAAGATGCAATACTTCAGCTATATTTGTTCTAAATTTAGGCATGTGCTTGTAAAGATTCCCATTGTTAAATGCAAATATTTTTTTTCCTTTCTCTGCCCTTCTATTTTTTGGGGACACTGAATTTTTTTGCATCTGCCATAAGTAAATATGGGCTCAGAAAATATATTACATTTCAAAACTGTTGATTGCACCTAATTATGCATGCAAATTGCTACTTCAAGCATGCAGACAGCTTGCAACATTTTCAAAATTTTGCCCCAGTAGTCATTTGAGGTATTTATATTGCTAGTTTGCTTTTGCCTTAAATCACTTCATTTCCCAATTAGCTTTCAATTAATGATGGGTCTGTGAATAATTTTGACCTTTTGATGCCCATGGTTTAGGTGATTCCAATGAACAAATCAGCACTTTCAAGAAAATCACCTTTCTTATTGCTCATACCAGACCATTTGATTTTTTGAGTCATTGAGATGAGCGTTTACACAAAGGTGTCCTGGAAGAGTCATCTAACTCAAAATATGGTCAATGGACCAATAGCATCACAACACTTTATTGTAGAAATAGTTTCGGGCCTCACCCCATACTTAATTCCTCAGAGTCTGCTTTTTAACAAGGGCTGCAAGTGCTTTCTATCACATTCCAGCTTGAGAAGCACTGCTCTGTCCCATCACATAGTTGGCCTATATTTGGGACTGTTCTCCTAAAATAAATACTCAGAGAGACTTATTTGGAAAATACAGTCTTAGAAACTTTGTGTGTGTGTGTGTGTGTGTGTGAAGACATTAATTAAAGTCCCTCTCCATCACCCCACCACCTCAGGATCTTAGTGTTGCATAATGAAATCTTACATAAATTAAGAATGCATCTGTGTTGGAATCTCTGTAATGAATGAGAAGCATACAGTTTTCAAAAAATCAAAAGGCATTAAACTAAAAATGGAACAGTGCTTTATCTTGAATAATAACTTTTATGCTGGGATTTTTGATACCTTCTGTGACAATGCACGCAGAAACTGCCAAGTTTGTGTCTGTGTAATGACAAATCTAATAAACCTTCAATGATTTGGCATAAGTATAGCCTCAATTATATGACCTAGTATTTTTAGGAACTAGCAGAACGTACTACTTTTGAAGAATTTCTGGAAAACACATATACGTAGATTGATAAATTATTACTTTAAAAGGCTATCTATCTAGTACTGTGGTTCTCAACCTTGGCTGCACATTAGAATCTCCTGGGAATCTTTTTAAACTC
>NW_005871087.1:3609835-3611783 GCF_000147115.1 Myotis lucifugus
GGAATGAAACAAAAATACTAATAATTTAAAGACAGGCACCAGCCCCCTTGAGTCTTCCCTTCTCTGGGATGGGAACAACAGCAACCATGATTACAATAGCAGTGCTACTGCATTACTCCCAACCCTGCGAGGTGCGAATGATCAAGAAAGAGATTATTTGAGGGACATTATTTAACAGATACACCTCAGAATAAAAATAAGCAAATTTCTGCTTGTGAGGGAAGAGGACAGTGTTAAAATAGAATCAGCCATTTTCTTTGACTGAAAGAGATGTGTGTCATTTCTAAGCTGAATTAACCACAACCTGTCTTAGAAAAGGAGGCTACCCCCAGGGAAATATTTCTGCAGGGCCGGTGCCTTGCCCAGCTGCTGCTGATCTGCGACTGTGTGATACAAGATTGTGCCCACAAAGAAATGTGTAGCTAAGGGAAACAGCCTCACTTCTGAGGATGGTCACTTCATAGCAACAGAAACCAATAAATAGACTGCCTTTGTTGTCCTCGGGAAAGAAACTCCAAGGGACTCCAGACAATACAGTTTCAGGGTTGTGAGCTCAAAGGCCATTCAGAACTCATCCTGACTCTCATGCAGGCATCTTAAGACCCTCTTACCCATGCTCTCCTTTTCTTCAGAAAGTGAGGGCAAGTTTGTTCAAATCCACATGAACCCATCTCAGAAGGCAGGGGGCAAAGTGACCAGGAAAGAAGAAGAAAAGATTTACTTCCCTGGGGGATGGACAAAAAAGGCAGAACCCAGTTCTATGTTTATATAACCTTGCTGATCTCATGCCTAACAACATAGCTTATTAGTTAAGCCACAAGCCCTAATGGTTGTTCTAGGCAATATTTGAAGGACTCGCCCACCCTTCACTTGTTCAAATATACCCATGATTCGTAGCTAACGTTATAGGTGTAGTTTATAGACCCAGGATTCCCAGGGCTTCTGAACTTTACCTTCTGTGGCACCTGAGAATATTCCAGGACCCTGCAGTTTCACAAGCAGCCCCATTCTGCCCCGACAATATTGGAGCAATTCTACCTAGTGGCTTCCTGAATCTTGTACAGAATGCCAGATTTGCTGAGCTGGTTGTAGACTTGAAGGTGCCCAAACATCACCTTTATTACCAATAAAGTCTAGGTTGGAGGAAGTAGCTTGTATTGGTAGGCAAATGATCTTCCTATTTTATTTTTTTATTTCAGAGAGGAAGAGAGAGGGAGAAAAAGATAGAAGCATCAATGATGAGAATCATTGATCAGCTGCCTCATGCATACCCCACACTGGGAATGGAGCCTGCAAACTGGGCATGTGCCCTGGCCGGGAATCAAACCGTGACCTCCTGGTTCATAGGTTGATACTCAACCACTGAGCCATGCCGACCGGGCTGGTCTTCCTATTTTTGAACACCTGGATCAGGCACACAGATCCACTCAGTCACAGCCCCATGGGGCTGTTGCAGGTTTGCCTGCATCAGCTGTGGGCAAACTACGGCCCTTGGGCCGGATCCAGCCCGTTTGAAATGAATAAAACTAAAAAAAAAAAAAAGACCGTACCCTTTTATGTAATGATGTTTACTTTGAATTTATATTAGTTCACACAAACACCCCATCCATGCTTTTGTTCCGGCCGTCCGGTCCAGTTTAAGAACCCATTGTGGCCCTCGAGTCAAAAAGTTTGCCACCCCTGGGCCGGGCATGCACCCTACAGGCAATTAGCTCCCATAGGGACAAGCAAGAGGCCAGGAAGCTCGGTTCATTTTCCCCAAATTCACTAGGCCGGTAAGACACCTCCTGGGGAGAGGAAAAGAGTAGAAAGATGCTAAAAGTGTAATGTTACTTGAACTTGCTACTCATGGAAAGAAACGTTTATCAGACGTTTTTGGGGAAAAGTGTTAATCCCCCCAAATGAATTCTGCTTCAACATCAGCAGGTGCCATGTCCCTCGTCTCAAT
>NW_005871087.1:3611883-3655990 GCF_000147115.1 Myotis lucifugus
TGTGGGGTCACCTGGCCACCATCAGCTCTACTGGCCGCACTCCCCTCAATTGTAGAACTAACTTGTTGGGTCTTAGACGAGGTTGGTGAATTAACATCCCTCCTACAAAGCTGTCAAGAATTAAACTCCCGACCTGGCTCTCGTTAGCATCATACTTGTATCACCTGAGCCAACCTGAAATTGTACAGAGGTGTGAGGCTTGCAGAGGGGAAGCCTTTTATCTTACAAATGCCTAATAAATATTGCATTTTCATAATTTGGCTTTTTAAACCAGAAATTACCTTTCATCCCCTCGTATAGTATATTTTAGAAGACCCACGTAATGCAGTGCCTCACACATGGTGGGAACTAAATAAATGTTTGAGGATGAATATTAAAAACCTTTTATGGGAAGGCTTAGAAATGACTTTGCATCTCATCTTGGAAAGTAAAACAAGAATAGGCTATTTGGGCCATGTCTAAAAGCAGCCATCTTTCTGCAGGATTATGTGGAATTACAGTGTGAGGGGGAAGAAGCAGAGAAAAGTAAGAAATGTTAAATGCCCCTGTTTTGTCCATTCTGGATGAATAGGATTTTTCTATCAGATATGAGAAATTGTAGCTCTGATATCTAGCTGCAGCCTCCTTGATCTGCTGATTACATTGTTTTGATTTGCTTTTGTGGAAAAGCATTTTTGCTTAAAAAAAAATACAGACTTTTCCCTTCCTATTTAGCAATACAGGATAGCTTTGTGCCATGCAGCGTTTGAAGACTCGGTTTTTAAAATTACTAATCTGTGGCTGACTTTATTGTGTCAATTCCGATTTCAATAGCCATTTCTCTTAATTCAGGATCTAATTTCTTGTGTACATTTCCACACACCATTTTTTTGTATGACATGGGGTGAATGGGGGAAAACACAGCTTTTTAATTTGTTTAAAACAGACCTTCTGCCTGTTCCATTTTGTGCTCTTAACCAATTAAAGATGCCAATGACATTTTCAGTTTCTTTTTTTCTTTTTTTTAAAGAACAGGCTATTTGGAAACAAGGTTTTCACCATGAATTACGGTGATCACGTTCGCATCAGTTTTACTGAACTGCTGTAAGAAGACAAATAACTGTACCTTTGCACAAGTATGTTTTCTGAGTCTGTCTCCTTTTTTCTGAATTGAAGAACCTATAATTCCTTTCAGCTCCAAGACGCTGAGATAACAACATTATAGCTATTTTCTGACCAGTTAAGTGCACACTGAAAGGATTCAATAATCAAGTGAGGGTAGGAAACCCTGTAGTTTGTAATGGCATGCTTTCATTTTCATCTATTAAACAGCAAATCTCTTCTCCTATTTCTAGATATGGCCTTTGGTCTCCTGTTCATTGTGTCCTTTACCTGTACACTTTGCTTTCCATTTTGGAACCAGAATATAAGCAACACATGCAACTGCAGTAATAATTTGGCAAGACGTTTTGGAAAACCAGGAATTTAAATGTAAATATGAAAGATACAATCCACAGAGACGTGATAAACATAATAAATGAGCTCATAGGGAGTACCAGAGCGTGTGGGTGATGAGTGGCAAAATTCACCTGGATATATTTCTAGAGAAAAGAGAGGGACCACTGTAGTGGGGAAACTGAAAATTCAGTGGGTGATATATACCTTTTTAATATAGTAGTTCTCTCATGTCACTTAAGAATATCATAGATGCTTAGAAATTAAGGCATATGTAAATACCAGCTGTTTATTTCCCTCAACATGTGGACTCCCAGCCCTCTGCTCTGTTGACCCTATTGTGTTGTGTGTCACTTGTCACTTCCCCACGGCTGAAGACAATGCCTGTTTCCACTCTTGATCTCAGCTGGCCTTCTGTCCTGTATTTCACTTCAAGCTCCTCAAGAAAGCTACTCAGACTTGATTTTCTCCTCATCCTCTGACTAGTCCCTCACCACTGTTTGTTTTGTTTGTTTTTACTCTTCTTTTCCTATCCATCTCCAAGTGACTTGTTCTATTCTATGTATACTCTTTATTCAAAGAACTCACAAAACTTCCACCTCATCTCGGGGAAATGGTGCTCACTATCAATCACCAGAGAGATTAAGCATGAGGCATTTGCATATAGCATCTCTTTTCATTATCACAATAATTCTCTGCAGTAGCCATTGCTAGCATCATTTTATACACGAGGAAACAAAGTTCTGATCAGATAGGTGACATGACTAAGGACACAGAATCAGAGATTTGAACCTAGTCGTTTCTGACTCAATTTGCATCATCCTTTCATCCACCTATGTATATCATTCTGACTGCTGTGTAACAAACCACCGCAGAACTCAAAGCCCTAAAATGCTAATAGGCATGTATGTTACTTCAGGTACCTGTGACGCAGACAGAGCTTAGTGGATCTGACATGCCTGTGCTCCATGTGGCATCAGCCAGAGCAGCTCAGCTGGGGCTGGAGGCTCCACATGGCAGAGGCTCACCCACAGGGCTGGCGAGTGGGTATTGCTGTTGGCTGGGAGCTTGGGGGCCTCAGTATCTCCCTACATGGGCCTCACCGAAGGCTGCATGGGCTTCTTCACAGCATGGTGGCTGGGTTCCAAGAGCAAAGGACCTAATAGATGGAGGTAGAAGTACAAGGTATTATGACTTAGTCACACGGTGTCATTTCTGCTATATTCTGTTGGTTGGGGCAACCAACCAAAGGCCCACCCAGGTTCAAGGGCAGGTGACATAGACTGCACTTCTTTTTTTAAAAAATATATTTTTATTGATTTCAGAGAAGAAGGGAGAAGGGGAGATAGAAAAATCAATGATGAGAGAGAATCATTGATCGGCTGCCTCCTGCACACCCACACTGGGGATTGAGCCCACAACCCAGGCATGTGCCCTGACCGGGAATCATATTATGACTTCCTGGTTTATCGGTCAACTCTCAACCACTGAGCAACACTGGCCGGGCTGGACTCCACTTCTTGATGGGAAAGGAACAAGGTACTAGAGAGCACGTAGGACAGCAGGAAGCACTGTTGCAGCCATCAGTGGTAGAAAGAAGCTGCCACATCACTTTCCTCTATAAAGCCCATCTATAAAGATGACTTCTTTTTAAGATGACTTTCAAATCTTTACCTCCACGCCCTGACTTCTCTTCTGAAGCCAGTTCCACAGTTCTGATGGTCTATTGGAATTTTTCCAAATCCAAATTCACAGAGCTCTTTGTCAAAATCAAGCCTTCCCTTACTCTTCATTATTTACATTATCAGCAACATTCTTCCCAATCCCAACACTGGGCAGATCGACTCCTCTTGTTCCAATCTCTTCACATTCATAAAACCTATTACTTCTACTTCAGCTCATAGTTTATCCATTCACACAAAACATTTAGCATTGAGAACCTACTCTGTAGTTGGCCTTTTATTGGTGATTGTCAGTTATTAATGATGGAGATACAATAGTATGTTCACACACACCAATATGTATGAAAAAAAAATACATACCTTTGCTCTCAAATAGTTTACAGGCTCATGCAGAAAGAAAAGACAAATCATCAAAAAGTTATCATTGTTTCAAGTATCATATCCCAAAGAAACCCAGGATGCTGAGGTTGCAAAGAAAAGAGCACTAACCTAGATTTGGGTGAGTGAAGGGAGAAGGAAGTGAACTCTGATCCAAGTTTAAAGGCACAGTAAGAGTTTTATTCCATCTGAGCTCACACATTACCAATAGCAGCCAAGCCCAAACTGAACAGAATCCCATTTAGCTCAGGATGGCTTTTGGTGGGTCGGCCAAGAGATTGTCCCTGAAGCATTGAATGATACCCAAAGCTAGACCTCTGTTCAAATACATTTCTCTATACTCTTTGAATGTGGCCAACTTATAGAAGGTTAATTAATCTAATTGAGATTAACCAGTTTTGCTAAGCATGTGATGTTTGAAAATCACCTAATTTTATTAAACAATGTCACCCCAATACATTCAATACAATTTTTTTAAAAGAAAGGAGCCAGACACGAAAGGATGAATACATAATTTCCTTTAAATGAGGTACCTAAAATAGGCAAATTCATAAAGACAGAAAAATAGAGTGGTGGTTCCCATCGGTTGAGGAGAAGGAGGAATGGGGAGTTAGTGTTCAGTGGGTACAGAGTTTCTGTTAGGGAAGAGGAAAAAGTTCTGGAGATGGATGCTGGTGATGGTTGTATAACATTGTGAATGTACTTAATGCCAGTGAAATGGTAACATTTATGCTAAATATATTTTACCACAGTAAAAGCCAAAAATAGTCAATGTAGAGTAATTTTCAAAATTTACAGGAATTTGAGAGAGCTGTTTAACTGACAGGGAAAGAAATTTTACATGGCCCCGTGTGCTGGTGTTTTGCCAGCTTGCGGGCACACGTATGACCATGTGTTTGTGGTGTCCCCTGTTCTGCTCTGTGTCTCTGGACTCTACATTCCTGGGCTGTCTTACACACTTGTCTCTGGTTAGTTGAAGTCCCTGGAAGGCACTGGTGGAAAACAGGAGGGTACAAGGAAGGGAGAAGCAGGGTGTTTCTTCCCTCTCTTGGCTGCAACTGTAACCTACAGCAGCGGCATCCCCTCCTGTCAGATGTGCCCAGCTGTCCTGCTGGGCAGGGATATGCCAGGGATGGGACCAGCCTCCTGCTCTTGTTAACTTCTCATGGTCTCATCATCTTCTAGCTGCCATCATAGGCATAACCAGTTTGATCGCAGTCCCTTCCATTTGAAAGTGGTGTCTGTGACTGGACCCTGAATGATACACCTAGCTAACTCATTTTTAAAATTATTTTCAACTGTGACAAAATACACATAAAATGTATCATCATAATCGTATTTAATGCACAATTAAGTACATTCACATTGTTGTGCAATCTCCACCACCATGCATCTCTGGACTGTTCTCACTTGCAAAACTGAAACTCTACACCCACTAAACAACCCCTCCTTTGCCCCAACCCAAGCCCCTGGCAACTACCATTCCATTTTCTGTCTATAAGTTTGACTATTCCTCATATTAAGTGGAATCATACATTATTTATTGCTTTTTTTGGTAAAAGGTTTATTTCACTTAATGTCCACAAGGTTCATCCATGTTGTAGACGTGTCAAATTTCCTTCCTTTCAAAGACTAAATACTATCCATCATATGTACACACCAGATTTTGTTTACTCATTAATCTGCTGATGGACCCTTAGCTATTGTGATTAATATTGCTAGGAACACGGGTATACAACCATCTCTTTGAATTCCTGATTTTGGTTCTTTGTGGCATATACTCAGAAGTTGAATTGCTGGATCACATAGTAGCTCTATTTTAAATTTTTGGAAGAACTACCAGATTATTCTCCTTTGTGACTACACCATTTTACATTCTCACCAACAGCACTCTCCACATCTGTGCCAACACTTGCTATGTTCTGTATTTTTGATGGTGGCCATTATAATGGGTAGGAGGTGATAGCTCCTTGTGGTTTTTAACTCATTTTAATACCAGAGCAGTTGACTTTTGAGTGGCAAAAATCATTGACCCAACCTTGTCTTCTAGTCATAAGCAGGGTGTCTGGCATTAAGTTTACTGCTCTTTGTTTCTATGACAAGTTTAAGAGCTTTAACAGTGTCCAACAATGGAGGCCCAAAGAGGATATCAGAGTAAGATGGCTTTTCTTCAAATCCTACCTCAGCCACTCTATGACCTTGGACACCTCAGCCCAACTCTTTCTCTGATCTCAGTTTTTTCATCATTACATTGTGAATAATAATCCATGCCTTGTTCATTATATTTCCTCTACATATTTACTTATATTTCAGATTCTTGGTTTTAAATATTTGATGCTTCATAACTTGCTAGCTTGTTTACATAGTTAAAACATCAGATGCTTTTGTTGACACAGTATCAATAAAAAGAACTGAAAATGTGCACATGTTGCTTTTCCTGGTGGCTGAGCTTCTCCGAGGTGATTAATTAAGTGTACAACTCCCTGTCAGCATGACTTCAAATCCTGACTCCACCAACAGGAAATGTGTGACTTTCAAACTTACCTAAATTATTAAATTTCTCTGAGCCTCAATTTTTCCATCTGTAAAACAGGTATAATAATAGTTCCTACACCTTTGGGGTGTTGTGGAGATTAAATGATAAAATTACCTCAAGTGCTTACTTATCACATTTATAAGTATACATTATGCATTATTAGACTCCATTTTAATTTAAATGGATCCATTCGTAGAAGATCCTTTGAAATATTTTCATCGTGTAGAGGGGATTCTAGGTTGGGTATATTAGGACACATTGAAAAAGAATACTTCTGCCTCATTTTGCAGCCCTCACCTGCCTTTCCCACACTCCAGGGTGCGACATAACTTTGTGTTAAGTTAGGTAACCTGCCTGCGTAGGGAGGGCAAGCTCTAGGGGCCTGGTCTTCTTTCAACATGCTTGACTAGTGGAACTCCATGGCAACGAGCTTTTTGTGTGGTACAGGAAGTCAGAAGTCTAGATTTTTATTAAAAAACAACAACAACAGGGCCAACTATGGTCTTCTTACAAGGGTATAATGAGCCTGTTATAATGAACCTGAGTGTAATGAGCCTGTGTATAATGAGCCTGACTCATTCACGTCTTCCCTAGGAGAAAATAAAGCATAACATCTCCCTCATTCATTCATCCATTCATTTCAGCAACATTTCCGGAGGACCTGTGCAAGGCCCTAAGAAATACAGAAACATGAGACCCAGCTCTAGCTCTCCAAGATCAAGAGACTGACAACCACCACACGATGCTGTGGGAACCCATGGGGAATCTATCTCAGTCTGAGAGATCTGGGGGGAGGGAGGGAGTAATAGATGGCTGAATCTGGAAGGATGAGGAGATGTTAGCAAGGAAGACTAAGAAGGAGGGAGGTGCTGTTCAAGGTAGAGAGAACAACAAGTACAGGGCATGGAGAATGAGAGTAACGTGGCACATTGAGGAAACAAGTGTGCAAAGAGATGAGAGGTTGATGCCAAGGTTGGCTGGATCCAGACTAGGAAGGAGTTAGATAGTAGACCATGCATGCTATGGAGGAATGATGGTGGTATTTTAAGTTGGAAATAAGAAGAGATAGGAGAGTTCTATGACAACTCTATGAAGAAGAACCAGACCAGAGGGCAAGGAAATGAAGGAGTTCATCATAGCAGTAACCAAAGCAAGAAATAAGATCCCGAATAAGTCAGTGGCCACAGGAAGGAAGAAAAGCACTGGATTGTACATTATTAGAATGAGAAAGCATGATCAACAGGACAGGGTGAGTCATTAGATGTACCTGTTAATTCTAAATTAAAAGTTCCAAGAATATTGAGCAAACTATAAGTATCCTCTGACCATGTATGAGAATACCACGCAGGGTTTCAAAAGATGGACAAAATAAGAGAAAAACCTATGTGCAATGTAGTTGTCAGATTTTAACCAAAGCTGACCTATTTTCCTATCGACTATACACTGGAATATCAGAGGCCAACAAATTCTATGAATTTATTGTTGAGGGGAAAAAAAAGAAACCCATACCTTCAACATGCTGCAAATGTTTGCTTCTATGTTTACAGTGTTTCTCATTCTGAAGGTCCTCATGAGTCTTTTGTCATAAAACTAAGTATGTACTTCTCTGTGTTGAGCATCAAACTTCCAAAGACTATTATTTTGCACTATCTTCAATTAACGATGTCTAACCAATAAGAATCTATTGGTTCTATTTTTAAGGATATCTAAAGGAGTATGTTCCCTAACCTCCAGTTCTAAAAACCCTTCCCATGATGAAAACCCTGCTCACTTACTACTGTAACTCTCTCATATGGCCAGGTAAGTCTCTTTCCTCTCCTACTATTTGGATTGCATTGAAGAAGAGCTGTTGTGCCAAAGGCAAAGATTTGCATTTCACTAGATCTTATGAATGGAATTGACTTCTCCCTCAGAGATCAATGCCAGGTGAGCTACACTAAATATAACCTGCTGAAAATTACATTTCCTAGGTTCCATAGCTAATCACTCACCATTTATGAATAAATAAATTTGGGTTGCAGTGAGAGCAATAACAACCCTGAGCACCAGTTTCAGGACTAAGCTTACCTTCAACTTTTTCTTGGCTCAAGGTTTGTGTATATATTTAAAACAAGGCAACCATTTTGGAGCAAATAACTGAAAGACACTCACTATTACAGGATGTTATTATCATGTTTTGTAGCAATTGCCCATGCCTCAGAAGGTCTTAGTAAGCTGGATCACTGGCTCTTTCTATGGCCAAGTATTGGCCACATTTTGAGAATATATTGGCAGGCTGGGCCATGGATTTTAGATGACTAGAATCCAGAGTTGGAACCCAGTGAAATAAAAAGGGGATCAGAAGCAAAAGGGAGGGTCAATGCAAGAATGCACAAGAAAAGAAGTATAAGCTATCTGTTTCAGTAAAGATGTTTTGGGCTACACATAACAACAACAACAACAATAAAACAACCCTAAAATTATTTTAACAACAAAGGGATTTATTGGTTTTTGGAAACAAAATATCTAGTTTCAGGCATAGATTGAACTGGGCTTTGGCTTTATTTCACTACTGTTCTCTTAGATCTGGCTTTATCATATCATCTATGTCCTCAGGCTGCCTCCACACTTATTAGACTAAATTATTCTACATACCCTCTCGTGAACTAATCACCATGGCCAACAAAATACGTTAATCTGATTGAGGTAAACCAATCACTTTCTGTCCCTGAATCTGGGTGGGGATAGGGATGGGGGGGTGGGGGGGGGGTGGGGGGGGTCAATCCCACCAAACCACATGCCTGCTACAACAGAACAGGAGTGGGAGAGATGCTACAGAGTCAGTGCCCACTGAATCAGTGGTCAATGAGAGCAGGGGGTGAAGGCAAAGAAGAGGGCAGCAAAAGCACTTGAGAGTAGAATAGTCATGGCACCAGCGTCAGACTCAATCCATTAGGCTCAGAACAACCCTGGAGCAAAGCTAGCCTCCAATGTAGGCTGTTCTATTCTTCCTGCTCTAGTGGGTACCTAAGAATAACTCAGGGAGGACTGAAGCCAAGACCTGTATTCATGACAGTCACTTTCTGATTTTAATGATTAAGAAAAGAACAATGATGGTTATAATGCCAGATAGCTCATGGCAGTAAATCGCCACTCTAGAATAAGAAAAAAGAGGTATTCATTCTTTCAAGCAACTAATGGGCTATTTAGTAAATGTCTGCTCTTAAGGACAGAGCAGAACTCTGAAACACTAAGCATTTCATTAAATAAAACAGCTTGTTTCCTAAGAACTGTACAGTGACAGGATGTTCTAGGACTAACGGATTCCTTTGATAGGAACAAGAAGTTAACAAGCTAATATTGAAGAGGGAAGGGGGAAGGGTCACAGCCTCTGGGAAAGGATTTTATAATTAACCAAGATTTGTGTTTAAATACCCCTTGTTTTGTTTTTGTTTATATCAAGAAAGTCTGTCCAAGGATAAATCAATTAGTAAATGTATCTTACACATTCCTGAGTAAGCAGTAGGTACTCAACAAATGTTCACTGGGTTTAAGTATTTATTGAGCACTTTGTAAGTGCTGTGACAGGCACTGATGGTCCTTTAGCAGACCCTGTACATAATCCTGGGGACTCACCATGGCCTAGTATGTGGGTGGCTTCTTATCTCAAGCACCTGAGGCTCTGCTTGAGGGAGATGCTTGTTCATCCAGGTAGGCTGGAGGTGCTAGGCAGTTACTGTCCCTGGGAGGAGTTCCCAACTTCTTTGCCTCTCAGGTGGGACAGTTCTGAGGCATATTCTATGCTGTTTCACCGAGGGCTTGAGTAGGACTGAGCCCCAGTTGCCTGGAGCACTAACCTGCTCATTGTCATACATTGCATTGGCTTCCTTCCATTCCTTTTCTCACTTTTCCATTCTCGTGCTAATGATTCCTAGGATCACCTCCTAAATAAATCCTTTTGCTTACAACCTTATCTCATGATCAGCTTCTGAAGGAACAATAGCCTAGGACAGCCGTGGGCAAACTACTGCCCGAGGGCCGGATCCGGCCCATTTGAAATGAATAAAACTAAAAAAAAAAAAAAAAGACCGTACCCTTTTATGTAATGATGTTTACTTTGAATTTATATTAGTTCACACAAACACTCCATCCATGCTTTTGTTCCGGCCCTCCAGTCCAGTTTAAGAACCCATTGTGGCCCTCGAGTCAAAAAGTTTGCCCACCCCTGGCCTAGGACAACAGCCCTCTTAACATCCATTCTCCCTTTCCTCCTTGCTGTCAGATCCCTCCTATTTTGGGGAGAGGCAGTAAACTAAGCTCCAGGAGATGGATTATTATTGGGATATGCCAAACATGACAATCCCATTTTTAGCTACAGATGGTGGCATGATCACTTTAGCCAATGAGATGTAAGTAAAAAGCTGATGGGAATTTTCTGGAGAAGCTGTTGCTCCCTTGATAAAATGTTATAGATTCTACTTCTGTCTTCCTACTTTGAATGTGATCATGGTACCATTTGACAGTTGCTGAAGCAAAGAGATCCATCAGAAAGATTTTGTTGGCCCCAACATCATTCACCCACTGAATCAATAAGAGCAATAGCCATCTATAAGATTCCTTATTATGGGAGAAGATAGAGCCCTATTTGTTTAAGTCAATTTCCGATTTTCTGCAGCCAAAAGCAGTCCTAACCAATATGAACACTTAGCAGTATGTTAAGGGTTAAAAAAAGTCCAAGAAGGAACAACCCAGGACTGCTTCACTGTGGAGTGGAAAACTAAGTTGTAAGATAATTGGAACCATCTTTATTAACTCTAAGATAATGGGTATGATGTAATCATTTGTTCAAGCAGAGGTTGAACAACTAGTTGGCCTAGATTTGAGTAATGTAGATTGTTTGAGGCTAGAGAATCCTTCAGATCCCTTCCAGTCTCAAATTTCTATCACTCTCTTATGGGAGGAAAGGGAAAAGTCATAGTGGTATTTCCAGAAAGGCTCAGGGAAAAAAGAAGAAAGAGATAAGCCTTGAAAGGTGGATAGGACATGAATAAAGTGAAATAAAGAGCATTGCAATTAGAGCAAAGGGGTGGATATACATACTGCTAAAATACCACTCACAACTTGGAAATCTCATAGCTGAAAGCCCTAAATTTGGATCTCCCCCCACTTAAAAAAAAAAACAATGAAGGGGAAAATGCAGCCACTGTTGATGAATTTCAATGCAGATGTAAATGTAGACACCAGCCATTTCAGAAGAGCATCTTTCAGCTGAAATATTTGCCATGACTGCATCCAGATGATCTTGCTTTTAAGTCCTCTGAAGAATCTCAAAATCAGCTCAATGGATAATGACAAAAGTGCTAACTTCTGTTACACCACTCTCTGAAGATGAGACTGCATGTCATCAGGTGTGGCATTAAATGCCAAGATGAAAAGGAAATGGAAGAGACTGATGTGATGGAATTCAATGACACTGGACCCCTGAGAGAAGCCTGTTGTCATTGCTTGACATTTATAGCATCTGTAATTCATTAGCTATTCTTTAGAAGAATCCTGTGAACTAGATGTTTTTTAAATGAAGAAACAGAAAGAGGATCCATAGATAAGTAGCTAAAATATATTTTTCAGTAGTAATGTAAACACACGTTACCATGAATCTGAAAGCTAGAGTTCTGTGTGGGAAGAAATATATGGTCTCTGCTAATTCTAACCAGGAACATTGACTGTGTATCACAATAATAATAAAAATTAATGGTGTCTAAATTTTACAAAAATGTTTCCCTGGCCAGTGTGGCTCAGTTGGTGGGAGCGTCATCCCGTACACCAAAGGATAATGGGTTCGATTCCGGTCAGGGTACGTACCTACGTTGTGGGATTCAGGCCCTGGTTGACATGTGTACAGAGGGCAACCAATTGATATTTCTCCCTCTCTTTCTCTCTCTCCCTTCCTTCCTCTCACTAAAGTCAATGAACATGTCCTCAGGTGAGGATTAAAAAATAATAATTAAAAATAAACTAAATTAAATTAAAAAATAAAATTTACAATGCATTCAAACTTCATTTTTAAAAACCCAGGCTGTAGATAAGTCATAAATTAAATCCCTGCTTTACAGAGGAGGAAACAGGCTCCTAGAAGTTAAGCAATCAAGGTCACCTAGCTGGTAAGAGACTAGAATTCAAGCTTTTGAATGAAAATTCCCACTCTGTTTGTTACTCCACCCTGCCACCTAGCTTTCAGCTACATGAAACCAACTTAATGGTCAAATCGGATTAGACTTAGAGTGTCCAAGGTACGGGCCAGCAAAGAAATAAAATTTTTTGGAATCTCTATAGATAAAAGAATTGATTCACTTGCTCATTGAACAATTATTAAATGATGCCCATGTGCCAGGCACCATGCTACATGCTGTGGCTATTTACAGAAGGAATTTCCAAAGGCCCTAAGCACCTTCGAATTACTCTCCTCAGACTGGAGGCAGAATGCCTTTCCCAGAGACACACTTTCAGCTGGCTTTGGTATTAAGGGCAAGACCTGCTATGGTTTGCTGACTAAATCATCAAAAACAAGGAGGTGAGTAGAAGTGAACAAAAGAGAATGGTGAGAGAGGTCTAGGGACCCAGAGAGAAGGATACATGTCAGAAGCCATACGATACCCCTGGCTCACGGCTCCTTTGGGTCTGTTTCTTACTACTGCTGTGTCCCTGATGGCTTTTATTCCTGTGGTTTAAATTCAGTTAGAATCCTTTTATCAAACAACTGAAAATTTAACTGAAAAACAGATATTCACACATTTATATAAGTAGATAGTCATTAATATTATTCATGAGCATAAAAAGATGTTTCCTATTATAAACAATTAAAACAATAGGAAATGGTTACATAAGTTATAGTGTAGCCATTAATCTATATTTGTAACGATATGAGGGAAAGGTTATCATATAATATTAAATGGAAAAACATGTGTCACTGTGTGTGTGAATATACCAATAACAAAGTTTTTATAAAATTGTTCACACACAGAAAAATGGTTAAAAGGGGTTATACCGAAACCCAAGTGTGTGTGTGGGGGGGGGGGGGAGGGAGGCAGGGAGGGGGGAGAGATTAATGGATGATTTTTATTTTCTTTATTTTTTTCTCTGAGTGATTACATAGTCTAATTTTAACTTGATTAGTGTGCATCATACATACATTCATATAGTCTTTTTTTGTTTATTTGCTGATGTATGTATGTATTCTATCTTATTACCTAAGACATTGACAATTAAAATTTCTGGCCCAAATCCCCATTTTTAAAAACATTTAACTAACTTATTAAAGAACTAAAGAGGAAAATTTTAAATCCTTGTTCATTAATGTCTCAAATGAGATGAGGGAGCTGTGTTTGGAGGTCACAGCTGATCCCCTGTTCCTTCCCTCAGAAATGCAACAAAAAGGGCCAGGACAGTTCTGCTCTTGGAGTGGCCAACCATGGTGCTGTTTCAGCCTCAGGTAGGGAGCACCAATGCCTTCTATTCCTCTCTCACTTGCCCTCCCCACCCCACTCTTACAGGCAACATTGAGTGAACCAAGACAATCTTGAGGTTCTGGAACACTGGACAACTGAGGACCCTCACCTTCTATTGGGGTCATGTTTGAGTGTGGGTTGGCATTGCATTTTCAGGGAACAAAGAATGACCAGTCTCTCACCTTCAACGCTGGCTCTATCCTGGTGTCCTAAAATTCCATTTCATTTCACCAAAAGGAATTCATTGGGATTTTCTAAGTCTGAGGTCCATTATGCTGCTGGCCGTGATAAAGCAGTTCAATGTGCAGCAGGCAGATATTGTGGAATGACAGCCTAGTTATACAAACTGGGAAGTGCCAATGGGTGGCTCCACATTGGTTCACTGGGGAGGTGACATGTAGGAGGTGCCTAGGAATGCAGAAAAGAAGAAGACTCCAGCAATCAAGCAGAGAAGTTTTATCAACATTGGTGAAAGCCCTGGCCTCCCTTCTTTGCCCACTGATGCATGCATGCTACGTGTGAGGAAGCTGTGTGAGAGTGGTATGGGCTTAGAACTCTTTCCCTGTGTAGTCTGATTCCTACACATTTCATTGACCTGAAGGTTTTAGTTCTCCCTCAATAAGATCCTCATCCAATTTCAGAGTCTCTGCCCAATGCCAGCTCAGTTGCTCACTTGGGCATCTTGGAATAACACATTTGGCACAATCAGCTAAATAATTTTCATCTTCTTACCAGTGGGTTCCAATCATGGCAACCTAATCAATCTTCTAGCCATCTACATTAATCCCCAAAATGACCCAGATAATCTGATTGGCTGCAGTGCAGCCCAGTCACAATTTACATCAGACCATCTGGTGACTCTGTCTCCTCCAAGGGTAGCCCAGAAGGACCATCTGCTTCGATGCTCCGTATGTCCTGCTGAAGAGGCAAAGGTTGAGACTGACCACACACCAGCAAGCCATTCTCCTCATGCCTTTGACTGAACCAAAGAAAGCCTGAAATGCACTGTAATTTAGTTGCTCACATCCTGCAGAGCCTGCTTTGCATTCTCAGTGAACACAATGTAATATTCAGAATGCAAATTAAACTTTATGGGTGCCATAACCTTGGCCATTTATTGCAGCAGATTCGGTAATTGCCTGATGCTGCTAATAAAGCCAAGACTACTTTGGCTTAAAAAAAAAAAAAACTTTTGCAGATAGAACTTCCATGTTGATTAAGCAATCCCGGTGTTTCTTTGCACTATTTCTTAGACTAATGAATTAGTTAAGGTCCTTTTGCATACAAGCACTCAGCTAGAGATGGACAGTAAAACTTAAGATTAAATATATTAGTATGCTCCAATTCTAGTAGTACTCGGAAAATGAGTAGAGTTAACATTGTGAGGAGAAGTAAGTTTGCACTAAAATACAAGGAGCATTAAAAAGAGAAAGAAAAAGGTCACTTGAAGACCAACTGGTGGCTACAAGTTATACTAGAAGGTGAACGTTGGTTCTTTGGATAATTTTAACCATAAAGGCATCTATGGTTTGCACTAACTTGGAAGAAAATTACTCAGCATTAAGATTATCACCAAAGAAAAATTAAGAAAGCCAGGGCTACTGTTGACTTATGTTGACACCTGTGTGTTAATGAGAAAACGGTCCCCATTTTTCCAGACAGGTAAGTCTGGTCCTGACTAGGTATATTCTATTGTGATCTTCTGGTGTGGGGAAGCCACCACCAAAGAAAATGTCCCAGGACAGCAAACGGCCCCCTATATTTTAATGACCTGGTCATTAAAGGAGGTGGATATACTGGTAAAAGCCTAATCTAGAAATGAAAGTAGACAGCATTTCTGGAGTGTCCTGGGGTATGGGCTTCCATAGGGAAAATAACAGGCAGAAACTTTAGAGTTAAAGGAAGAGTTGAGAGATTTGAATAAAAACTGAACTCTAAGCATGTGTTTGGGGATGTCCTGGGTTACAGGAGACCTGTTTCTCCTCCCCGTCCCAGTGGACTGCCATTATAAATATATCGAAGTTGGGGTCATTGTCTTTTGCCTCCTCTATGCAATGTCATGGCCATGAGAACTGTGTCTTTAACCAGATTACAGTAGAGCTTGCTCCTTTGGCCATGCTTATGGGCTTAATTGGGAATGCAGCAATCTCAAATGTGCTTCCTTCTGGTTACTTGTGAGGCGAGGAAAAGAAGTAATGTATGGAACAGGTATGGGGGCTAAACAATCAATATAACCCATATTCTGCCACAGCATGGCAGACTGTGATAGGCCCCAATGCTTTACCTCTCCTGTGTCACATGAACTTGTCATTTCTCTCACTAAAAAGGCAGAGTCTATTTCCCCACCTTTATATCTGTGCTCAGCTGTGTAACTTGTTTTGGATAAATAGAATGAGATGGAAACAACAGTGTGCCTATTCAATGCTTACACCTGCATGTTTCTGCTTGCTCTCTTGCACTGTGCCATTGCCATGACAAGAACACGCATGAGCTAGTCCTCTGTCCCATGAGTGGATAAGAAACAAGGAGTAGAGTTGTCCCAGCCACGATCAGAGCCCCCAGCCAACCCTAAGATGCAGGAGTGAGCCTAGTAGAGGTCAAACAACCCATAAATGTGTGCATTATAGGAATAAGTGGTGTTTTAAACCACTGAGTTTACACTATTACAAATGTCCCCACCCTACCCGCCATTTTGTCCACCTCCACCCTGCCCTCACACCCCCTTCCCTGTGGCCAACCACACTGTATCTATGGGTTATGCACACGTGTTCTTTGGCTAATCCCTTTACCTTCTTTCACCCAGTCTCCACCTCTGACAGCTGTCAGTCTCTTCCATGTATCCATGCTTCTGTTTCTATTTTGTTCATTAGATTTTACATGTAAGTGAGATCATAAGGTATTTATCTTTCTCTGACTGATTTATTTCACAGAGTAATAATTTCCAGGCCCATCATGCTGCTGCAAAAGGTAAGAGTTCCTTCTTTTTTATGGCTGTGTAGTATTCCATTGTGTAAATGTACCACAGCTGTTTTATCCACTCACCTACTGATAGGTACTTGGGCTGTTCCCAAATCTTGGCTATTGTAAATAACACTGCTATGAACATAGGGATACATACATACTTTTGAATTTGTGTTTTGGGATTCTTAGGATATATTACTGGAAGTGGGATCACTGGGTCAAATAGCAGTGCCACTTTTAATTTTTTGAAGAAACTCCACACTGTTTTCCACAGTGACTACACCAGTCTGCATTTCCACCAGCAGTATACTAGCGCTCCCTTTTCTCCCCATCCCCGCCAGCACTTGTTGATTTATTAAGGGCAGCCATTCTGAATGGTGTGAGGTGATATCTCATTGTGGTTTTAATTTGCATCTCTCTGATGAGTAATGACTTTGAGCATTTTTTCATATGCCTACTGGCCATTTGTATGTCCCCTTTGGAGAAGTGTCTTTTCAGGTCCTTTGCCTATTTTTCAATTGGATTGTTTTCCTGGTATTGAGTTGTATAAGTTCTTTATATATGTGATTTTTTTTTAAACATATTTGTCTCCAAATAAAAAAATTATTAAAATTATCACATAGTGTAATAATTTCCAGGCCCATCATGCTGGAAATTTGCACCAAGCAAATTCAAAAAATTCCAACTTACTCCATTTTGTGTATAATTTGTTTGAGGCCTTAGATATTTAATGATTTTAGGAAAAATTTTTACTTCTTTTCAATATATTTGGCTCAGAAATGCTGTCACCCAGTGATCATTTCTACCCTTTATTTTAATCTCATTTGAGTGGGAAGAATGGCTTTGACTTTATTTAGGGTCACTTGAACTCTGTGAGCTCCAAACTAACTTTTTCTCCTGCACCCAAGATCCATTTAGTGCCAACAAAATATGATTCCCTAGTTCAAATCAAAATACCTTTGAAAAAGCTTATAAAAAGGTACATAAAATGTGCTGGTATTTGAAATGGCTCTGAGATACATAAGTGAATCAGGCACACAAAGATTAACTTTCCCTTGAAAAACAGAATTTCTGAAAGTCCTTGGAGGAAACATTTATGAGGATTTACTGTTTTATTTTGTTTTGTTTAAACATCTGAAGGATTGTTGAGATTTTCTCTTCAATAAAATTATCCCCTGAATTCTCTTGAAATTAATGTTAATAATCATTTTTCTGGGGAATGAATATTTTAAGTTCTTACTACTTAGAGAACTAAAATGTTGAAGTTCTGTCAATTTGGAAAAAGTTGTTTTAATGTCCTTAAATAAAATATCTTTAAGGATTGTGCGATTTAACATGAATGGACTTCAGCATGTGTTTACATGTATGCCAAATTTATAAGGATACCAAGATTACAGTTCTGGAAAAATGATTTGAAAATTGTCTACATTTGCAAATTCATTTGCTTGTTTTCCATCAAGGTTTAAATTTTTTTTTGGTAAATTGTTATGATATCCAGGAGTCTGTATGTTTTAAATACTTCATATTAATTAAATATGCACCAAAATAAGATTTTTAAAAAAAATATGTTTGCCTATGCATGACTAGGCTGATAAATAAAAGTTCAGTTCATATTTAAAGAATTGTTTTCCTAACCTATACTATATCTAACAAAGGCATTTAGAGCTGAAAAATAAATTATAAATGATACTATACATGGCTGGTCCTCATATATTTTAAACTAGGGGCCCAGTGCACGAATTTGTAAACCTTGAAAGGAACTGTGGGCCATGAGGTTGCAGTGGGCACAGGGGCGGGTCTCGGCCCATCCTCTGCACCTCCACTTGGCCCCTCCCACCACGTCCCCCAGTCCCATCTGCCAGCAGCCCCACTCCCGCCACTGCCACTCCCATGTGCTGATGGTGCCAACCCCGCTTGCACCTGCTGATGGCGCAGAGCGATTGGGGCTGGCACCAGCAGCAGGTGCGAGCAGGGCCAGCGCTGTCAGCGGGTGTGAGTGGTGGCTGCTGCCCTAATCGCCCCTCAGGAGCAGGGGGAGGTGGAGAAGCCCTCAGGGGCAATTAGGGCCGGCAGCTGTCGCTCACACCTACTGACAGCCCTGAGTGATTGGGGCTGGCACCAGGCACCGGCAGCAGGTGTGAGTGCCTGGCACGACCATGGCACGCGAGCAAAGAATTTTCAGTAACCACCAGAGGCTCGCCCTGATGACAGTGACTGGCGCCCCGCCTCAGTCTGGCACCCCCACTCACCTGCTCCACCATCTAGCCGCAGCCGATGCCCACCATGTTCCATGTTCTGCTGCCTGCTGTCAATGCCCACCATGTCCTCCCTGGTGGTCAGTGCACGTCATAGAGACCGGTTGTTCAGTTGTTCCGTCGTTCGGTCTATTTGCATATTAGGATTTTATATATATAGATTAACATGCTTTAATAGAAAGGTACAGTAGTAGGTTTCCAGGTAAATTATTTATTAAGTATATTTCTTTTTAGTTATTTCAAATATTTTGCCTCACCTTAAAAATACCTTATTTTTATTTAAGAAAAATACATACAATAATTAGTTTCTTAGGACTAATCTTTTTTTAAATAATGTATTCTTCTTCCCTCCTATAAACAAATCCTAGTATTTAAATAGTTGTTCTTTTTCCTTTCTGGTTGTATCTCAGTGGTGATCTCTCCAATCTCTTCACCTAGAGACACACACACACACACACACACACACACACACACACACACACTATAGACTTTTTCTCTCTTTGCATCTCAATGTCTGTGTCTCTCTCTGGTTTTCGCTGATTCATTCTAGCTATCCTACTCCCCACGTCCCCATGTCTCCCTCTTTATGAAATCTACTCTTCAGAATTAAAGCACAAAGAAAACAATTCATTAATTTGCCAAGATTATGTTCATAAAAGGGAGCAAGCAAGCAAGCAAATCACTCAGCTTTATAGAGAGAACACCAGCTGCTGCCATGGAGAGCCATGCAGGAGCCCTTGTGCCACGATAGCTTACAATGTTAAATGCGAGCTTACGTTCTGTGTTGTGCCCCTCAGAAGGGCTTTTACATGTCAAAGTAAGCATAAACTGGTTTATCTGAGGTGAAATGCAAGATTAAAAAATTTGGATGTCTATGAAATGCAAACACAATTCACTTACTTATGATAAGAGACATGCTATAATCAAGGCAGAACTCATTTTTCAGTGATCATTCAATTCACTGTGACATGTGTTTCGTTCAGCAAGAGAGAGAAGAGGTAATTCCACAGCACGGAATGACAGAACAGTTAGGAAACAGAATTTTATTTGTTCTTCTGTTGGGAGAGTTAATTACTCATCGATTTGAGACCTTATGTCTTGATAAACATATATTGATTGAGCCTGATTATTTCCTGCCATGTCAGAAACATTCAAACATATCTGTGTTAGCTCAAATGCTGTATAATTTATTGGTGGGCACTAATGGCTTCAATGAAGTCAGAGAGCTTCAAGTGGCAAACGTAATGAAAGGAAGATTGCAATCAGTGAATTTTCCAATTCTTCATTCCGGCTACAAGTATCAGCCTATTTTGACTCATTAGTCATGTTTATATGTTTATATGATGAATCACTTACATTAACAGGCCTGTTTAAAGTATACCAATATCTGGTGACCTTTCACATTTAGTAAACAAGGGAAAGAGGGGTCCAAGTCATCAAGTGAGACTTAAATGTAGAGTTGTGAACCCACTAGTGAAATCTGTGACAAATAGTGAACATGGCTTGAGCCATACTGACTTTATTGAATGTGCCACACTTTCCCAGTCTCGTGGCCTTTGAACTTGCAGTTCCCTCTGGCTGGGATGCTCTTTCCCAGATACCTGCACAGATCTCTTCTCAAATGTCTCATCAGAGAAAGTCTTCCTGACACCCTGCATCAAATACATAAAATAGCATCTCCCATCTTTGTTTTACTTTTCTTCTTAGCCTGTCATCATTGACCTGGTTCATATCTGTATTAAAATTACTATGCGTCTTACCAAGTGTTATTAACTTTGCTCCTTTTTGTTTACTGCTTTCTTTATCTCCTAGACCTAGAAGAGTGCCTGGTGGGTATTAAAGAAATATTTGTTAACTTGAGTAGAAGGAAATTGTGAAGCATTAACAACATCTATTTTGACTAATATTATCTTAATGCCATGTAAGTCACTATGAAAGGTATGGTTCTTTTCCTCAGGATGCTCATGATCTAATAGAGGCCCAGTGCATGAAATTCGTGCATAGGTAGGGTTCCTAGGCCTGCCTGGTGATCAGGGCTGATCAGAGTCTTCCAGCTGCTTGCCGGGGCCTTCCTTCGTTCCACGCCACTTCCTGGAGGTCAGCACACATCATAGTGAGCGATTGAACTCTTGGTCTCCTGGTCAAACTCCCAAGGGGACACTTTGCATATTAGTCTTTTATATATAGATTTGGTGAGACAAATCTGTCACATATTCTATTAGCTATCTAATGCTGTGTAACAAATTACCCCAAACATTAGTAGCTTAAAACAATGAACATTTATTATCACATGTGGTTTCTATGGGTCAGGAATCTAGGAGTGGCTTATCTGCATGGTATAGGCTCAGAGTGTCTTAGGAAGTTGTAGTCAAGATACTGACCTGGGTTGTGGTCATCTGAAGGCTTGACTGGTGCTGGAGGATCACTTCCAGAGGAGTTCCCTCACATGGCTGTCAAGTTAGTGCTGGCTGTTGGCAGGAGGCTTTAGGTTCTCACCACATAGACCTCTCTGTAGGGCTGTTTGAGCATCCTCATGAGATGCAGCTGAATTCTTCCAGTTGAGTGATCCAAAAGAGAGCAACGTGGATGCTGCATAGTCTTTTATGACCTAGCCTTGGACGTCACACTCTGTCATGTTTACAATACCTTAATGGTTATACAGATGAGCCCTACTTGATGTTGAAAGAGACCACACAAGAGTGTGAATACCAGATGATGAGAATCATCTTGGAGACTGGCTACAATACACACGAAACAGTAACAAAGGATACATACCTGTGTATAATTAAATACTAAATTTTGAAAACATTCAAGGTTCAATCAGTTTGAGAACTTGGACTCATATAATTAGAATGACTAAGTTAGATGGCAAATATAATCCTTATTTGGGCAAGGATGTTTGGTCCAGATATTTTTATAACATAAATTCCATTCATTCATTTGTTCAGCAAATATTTATTTATTAAATCAATATGTATAAACAATATTTATAGGCCCTTGCTTGCTGTGCTAGTTCCTGGGATTATAAATAAAGCCCAGACTCTGGGAAGGAGGTACTTATTGTGTATAAGGTCAAAATTTTAGAGCAATAATAGTTTTAAATAAATGTAAATACTTTGTGCAAGGGGAGGCAGGGTGGGAACAAGAACCATCATCAAAGCCAGTTTTCCTCTGGGCACTCACAACAGAAATTACAATATACAAAATAATCACATGTGTGGATGGAAAATAAAATAGTCTTTATGGTCTCCTTATAAGCAACTTCAATTTACTACAAGAAAGGTGGATTTGGGAAATAACCAGCTAAGTATTTTAACATCCAAAATTTCACCGATCATGAATATAATACACGAAAGAAAGCCACGTGATCACCTTACTAACAGCAATCAGTAGAAACTGATCTTACTCTCTAAAGCACCTCTATTTCCCTGTCCAAATTGCAATGTAACTTCCTAGATTTTTTAAATGTATCTGTCCACCAAAACATTTTGCAGCCCATTGACTTTCCACTAGTATTCGTCACAACAAAGACTGATCAAAAGGACATTCATTCTAAATCAAGTAAACACTGTTTTGTTTTGTTTTTAACATTTCTCTTCTCCCTGCCATTACCTGATATATTATTCTTATCTCAGTCACTTTTGGGGCCAAGTCTATGGCCTATGTTAATGCTAATTTTCATCCCCTCTAAGGAATTAAGAAAAAAACTACCATCTTATAGTCATTTAGTCAATGTTCTTTAAGACAGAGATTAACCCAATGCACTGTAATAAGTAACATGAAATTCAAGTAGAAACCAAACCACAATAGAGAAATAGATACTCTCATACAGCTCTAGTGGAAGATAATAAATGATAGGCATAGAAAGCCTTACCACTGCGTAAGGCTCTTATTTATTAATTTCTAGGAATGTACACAAAGATGGAAGGAGAAAGATGTTCATGGCGAAGTGGTTTATAATTATGAAAACAATCAAGAGACTATTTCACTGTATAAATGTAAATATAATAAAATACTAATAATTTCTTAAAAATCAGGTTGTAGAACAATATTTCATGGCATAAAATGTGTTTACAATATATAGTTAAGAGAGAAAAGCAATGTGATTGATATTACATACCGTATGTGCTTTCAAAAGTATACATTCACTACAACCACTACCTTATGTTCAAACAAGCAGTGTTTGCATATAGAACTTTTTGGAAAACATTTCTAATAGGGTAGGTTGGTATAAAATTTAAAATCAACACAAATGCTCTAACCATGCAAGGCACTATGCTATGGTCTGGGTGGGGCACAAAGGGAAGGACATGTGGCCCCTACTTCCTGGAACTCACACTGCAGGAGCGGAAATCCCTTCTGACACAGATACCTAAGAGAGTTACCAATAACTGAATTAATATGCTATAGCACCAAAGAGCTTTAAATTGCTGGAGCTGGTTAAAAATGCATTAGCTCTTCCCCCAACAAGATTCTGAGAGCACAGTAAAATCAAAAAGGCTGCTCTGGCTGCCCGGCGAACTTGAAGTAATGAGGTCTGTGAGTTGACTCGAACAGAAGAAAATGATATTAAGCTTTCATGGAGGACAAATGAAAGTATCTACCTATAACCTCTCTGACAGCCAGAGATCCTTTGCCATTTAAAACTCTGTGGCTATGGTGCATTATTTCCAGGCAGCCAAGAGTTTAATAAGACTTCGCGGAGACACCTAACCTTCCAGTCGCTGGCTGCCTGCTGGCAACCCTAAGGCGCTCGCTGTGGAAGCTGACAATCTGAGCTAACATCAGGGCACGTCTGCCTGCTGCCCCCACCCTCCTTCTCCAATCATGCACATTGCAGAATAGTCTTGATTCCAAGCCAATCGCGCACCCAGCACCCTTGGGTGTTTAAACCAGCAGATTCTGGTGATCACTGTTCTCATGACTGCATGACTTGGATTCCCTACTGAATGAGGTGCTGCCCCTTTAGGATGATATAGGAGGATTTCTTTGAGCAGAGCCCAACCTGCTTGGCGCAGCCTTAATCCCCATCCCCTGCCCTCTCCACCCCCTGCATTCTGGTACTGGGATTAGGGGCTGGATGTTTGTGTTCCTGCTTTTCTCACCTTCATGCTTTATTCAGCCTGTGGCTTTCACCCTTTCCAGCAAGCCCACTGTTCTCCCTCCCAATTCTGGCATTGCTTCAGAGGTATCTCTCTTACTAGACTGTAAAAATAGTAATGACAGTTACATAATGTGCCGGGCATTTTGCTAGGTGCTTTGCATGTCGGAACTCATTTTATTCTGCTCAACAACTCTAGGACATTAGTATTATTAAGATGATTATTACCATGATCATCACCATCATCCTAATTTTTCAGATAAGGAAAGTGAGACACGGAGAGGCTAAAGCAACTTGACCAAAGTATCACTTCCATGGGGTTGAAGGCATCAAGAGTGGGTTCACCCCTAAAGAAGTACTTAGAAGTCTTTAATTGTGGTATGCTACAGACTTTTGCAAGTACATAGTGCATTTCCTTCTTCACCTCACTGGTGGCAATAACAGACTAACCTATCAAAAGTGCACAGGCAGCCTCCAATAAAGATAGAGCTAAGCCTCCTACCAATGAAAATCCCTGCATAAATTCAACTTCCAGCATGGGCAAATGGACCAAACTTCCTGGAATATAGGGCAACAGAGCTGGATCTGATACTCAACTCTCCAGAGTTTACAGATCTCAGGACACAGCTTCTAATGGACCCAGACCTTCCCTAAGTTCATGGAGAATGTAGACAGACAGGCTTAATCCAACTCATTCCAAAGAATATCAGTCAGCCACTCCTCAAACCCAAATGCCTGGGCACAAGGCCCTGACATATTGCCTTATACCTCACATATCAAACTTGATATAATAAGTGTACTTAGAATTTAACCTCCCTTGGTAGGCAGATGCAATTTCCTTATGATGTTCTCCTTGAGCCTAGCAAGAGGTTCTAGCTATAAATTTTAAGGTATTGCCTACTACCAGGCCTGACCTACACGTCAGCTAATCACACACAGTCTTTGGTCTCAGTCCCCCAAAAGCAGGTGTGTTACTTCAGGTTCTGTCCAAAGGAGCATGTTAGTTCAATGAGCATAGAAGAGGCATGGCAGGGGTGGTCAGAAAAGAAATGCTCCAAGCCAACAATAATCATGGTCATAACTTGCATAGTTTTCCACATGTTCTCTGCTTTCGGGATGAAAAAACAAAAACCTCAGCTCAGAGAAGTTGAGTAACTTGCCTCAAGTCTCCCAGCCAGTAGATGGCAGCACCAGGATCTGAAGGCAGGCATTCTGTTTCCAGAGCCCCACTGCTATGCCATCTCAGTAAACAGCCTGCCTTGGAACACTGGACATTTACCAGCAGGGAGCATGTGCCAGCCAGGCAGGATTCTCAGCCCTGACTCTCCCTTCATCCCTTTTCCTGGGGACATTCTATCTGGAAATTTGAAAGCCTTTATTCTCACATGGATAGAGGTTCCTCCAGCCTCTTCTTAGAAGGAGTCTGCGGTTTTCACTGAAGACAGAACCAACCCAAATAATTGTTCTTAGAACTATTTTGAGCTGCTCAAGTACACAACGTCTTTAGTGAAAATTCCAGACTTCTAACACTCAGAACGTGGCAAAAATAAATTCAATCTGAATATTTCAGTATCTGATCTGTGAAATCTGACTCTAATGACCATTGACTGTTCCACCAGCAGGAATTAGTTGCAAGTGACCTAATTGATCTTCTAGATGGGGGGTTTATATAAAACACTTGAATTGCTGATAAAGTCCTTCAGATACAATTGTAGTCATTTTTATAGTTGATTCTAAGCAGTAACAAAAAATGGGACTAATTACTTTGAGACATCTTATAGGCTGTGAATATAAAATCATACTGCCAAGAAAAGAAGGAAAAGTTTTTCTAAAATGCTGTGGAGTAAATTCAGCTGGAAGAAAGAAAGGAAGCCTTAATCTTCACTGTTTTATACCACATAGAATTTAAATATGACATGTTGAGAGATTATTCTAGTCACTCTGTTCTCAGAGTGTTATCGGGATGCAGGATTTGTCAAAGCACAAGTAGCATAGAATCTCTGCTGAAGTCACATAGTTTGGCCCAAACTTGGTATTTGTCCAACATTTCTAATCTGCATGTATTGTGAATAGTAAAAACCTGGAATCATCCTTGACTCCCCCCGTCTCATCCTTATATTCAGTCCCTAAATCCTAATAATTCATTGGTATGAATTTAGCCTGAATCTATCCAATTCTCTCCATCATAGCACCACTATACTTCACATTTGAATAACATCCACATTTGAATAAAGGGTTTAAATAACCATTGTAAAGCATGTATTTGTGCAGTAGGTTCTCAGAATCTCACAACTGAATACCCAAAGTAGTCTTCTAACTGGTCTGCTGACTCCAAGGTTACTCCTTCTCACTCTGTTCTCCACCCTGCCGCTCATGAGATCTTTCTGAAGTAGAAAAGGGATTCCACTGTTTAAGCTCTTCCCTTGGTCCCTACAGTTATACGCTCCTCCACCTGTCTACACAGCCCTCATCTGTTATAGCTTACTTTCTTGCTATCACATGTCACTCCAGCTAATTCAACTAACAGCAGGTCCCAGATGCTCTCTTGCTTTTCTTTGGAATGTCCTTTTCCCTACCCTTATCCTCAGAAAGAGAGGCAGGCATAGAGAAGGGGAGCTGAGGCTGGAACTAGAGGTGGATGTGGCCAGACACACACTGTGATGCGTACAAAACTCGGTCTAGACTAACGCCCACTAAGGCAATCCCTTAGGATGGGTTTCAGGGGAGATGTTGAGAGTGGTATTGCAGGATGTGCTTTGCACTTTTCTATATGGTTTAGATTTGTTTTATAGTGAATATGTTTAACTCATCGTCTAGATTTTTAACTACATTTGACCATCCCCATTTCCAGATTTACTGATTCAGTGGAAAAGGGTCCTGAATTCTGATCTTCCAAAGATCCCCAACAGAGATTAGCCAAATTTGAGCACTGTGGTTGAAATAATTATTTCCAATATAATAAGGCAATTTAACATTTTTGCTTTTTAAGAAAAGCTCCAACTCTATTATATAGCCATTTTTACATTTTCTTTTATTTTGTAATAGCTTAATTCTACTACAAATACACATTCTCTCAACATATTAGATTTGAATTATCTGTAAGAAACATAATAGATTTGTCAGCCACCTTAACATCCATATTTGAATAAAGGGCTTAAATAACCATTGTAAAGCATGTATTTGTGCAGTACGTTTCACAACCCATTTTAAACTTAGGGCAAACAAGAAAAACAAACTACAAACATTAGGGTTTCTTAAATTCTTAAATTGTAACACTAACTTAAATATCATTTGATTGGACCTCAAAACAATGTGTATCCTCAAAATATAAAGTAGGAAGTTATTACAAATATCAACTTTGGTATAATACATACCTATTTCACTAAACATTTTAAGTTTTTGACTTTGTTTTTATAATTACCTTTTGAAAATATTTATAATGCCCTATAATTCAGATATCAAAGCATCGATTTCATTAAACTTGTTAGTTATATTTTCAATACATTCCCCAGCTTTTAATTTTATCCCGTCAATTATAACATAGTCATCTTCACAGTGGTTTTCAAATGGACTGCTTGCAGAAGCGTCAGGGCCCCACTGAGGCAACTGTAAAAATAACCACACAATTCATCAGTACTACTCAACTGTATCTGAAGACTAGGTTCAGTTATTTGAACAAAACATAAAGTAATTGGTAAGTCTTGAACCACAGCAGTTACACAAAGTTTTCTGTTATGGTGGTGGTCAAAAAATGATCCCTATGTATAGTATAATGTATGGTAAATGTTACTATAAAACTTAGGTCTTGTCTGTTCCCCAACACTACACTTTTAGTTTTAATTTTATATTTTGAAAAAACTGGATCATTTTAATTCTGTGAGTTTTCTATATTTGTTTACTTTTAAAACTATTATTATAGGGAATACAACTTAAAGCTATTTTAGTCACATTTTCTGTGGTCATCTTCTTACAAGCATCTGCATTCCTCACAAACAGTGATAGTTTTCTTAAGCTTGTTTAGACAGGACACTGGTAAAAACAATGCAAACATACCCATACATGGGAGATTTATAACTTCAAGGTTCATTCGAGTTAACTTCCCAGGAAATTCAAGGAAAAAATATAAATAAGTATTTTCATATATCAAAAGTATACTATAATATAAATAATTATTAAGTAAATGGTTTTCTTTGTAAATGGATTATCTAATTTGTAAATTACTCGGATTTTATAAAAATCTGAAATGAATCCCCTCCCATTGCTTGCCAAGTCAGGACATGTCGACCGACCTGTGTTAATATTAGCTAAAGAAGAAAATAATCAGAAAGGTGACTCAACTGAGGAAAATAATCTAAGTATTTCAATGACAAATAGAAATAAATTCTGATTTTCCATATGTATGCTGTTTTCATGTTGCTACTCTCATCCATTAGTATAGATGCTTGCGAGAAATCAACTTGAAAACTCATATGTGAAGTGAATGATGAAAAACATCATCAAATTTACAACTTTGAAAATAGCTCAGACAATATTTGCTCAGAGTATGAACATGATCAGAACTTTAAAATTATCAGGTGGTTCTTTTTGGTGGATTAGCTTATAAGAGGCCACTTTTTCCAAAAAACAAAATGCAGCTCCCATTTTATGTGGGAAAGGAAGGAAGGGAGGGAGGGAGGGAGGGAAAGAGGAAGAAAAGAAACCCCTGAGGTGATCACTTCTTTGCGTTTAAAGTGGAAATCACTCCAGCTTTGATCATTGGTTTCATTGCTATTCTCCTTGCTTAAAAGTGAACAAGGCCCTAAATATCCTGAGCCTGGTGTGAATGCCAGACGTACAAAGCTCAGTGTGGAGAGTGGCTTATAAACCAGTCGGCAGGAGGCCTTCCCCTGCCTGCCAGCGAGTTAAAATGGTTAATCTTTACAATTCCTAAATGCCTTTTGAAAGCATATAATATTACAAGAATCTAAAACAAAAAGCAAGCTCTTGCCTGGTGATGTATTAAAACTATGTATTTTACCTGAAGAAATAAAAATCAGAAGTAATTTTCTGTTTTATCAAGTTACTAGTTATAATGGCAAAACAGAAGCCAATTCAGTGACTGTAAAAGCTCCAGGACATCTCTATAAAAATCAACCTGGCTGTTTTTTGAAAAGACAAACTGCAAAGACTGAAAACACATTGTACAGAACCATATGGTGCTTAAACAAAACACACATTTGCTAGAAAAGAAAAATGTACAGTAATCTATAATAAAAGGGTAACATGCTAATTAGACCAGACGTCCTTCCTGACAAAGCCGGGCCAGAGGGAAGCCAGCCCGGGTCCTGGGTGCCTGCGGGCAGCCCAAGGGAAGCCAGTCTGGGTCCTGGGTGCTGGAGGGAAGCCGGTGCCGGCAGCCGGGGGAAGGAAGGCCTACTCTTGCACAAATTTTCGTGCATCGAGCCTCTAGTTAAATATAAGATACATCACCAATCTATAGATCTTGTTCTATAAAAGGTGAGATACAGAAAACAAGTTTTTTGAAAAAAGGGACTCTAAATGGAAAAATAGCATTTTCAACTAATTAAGAAAACCATCATGTTTTTCAACTCAGTAAGAGTTTTTAACATTAATTTTACATATTTTTTAACACACTGATCTCCTTAATTGTAAATTCTGTACATTCTCTTGATTTCTAAATCAATAAAGGAGGTGTTTAAGAATCTTCTTTGTTGTTGTTGAAGTTATGAATAAAATCATGCAATTGGGCAGTCTTCCAAAGTGTGTATACAATATTTTCATTTTAGGGGGATGAGTAGTTAATCAAAGTGAGAATGTGGGGAAAGAGATAAAGTAAAGATATCTTTTCACTCATTCTCTCTAGTGACCGCCATTGCCATTTCTCACCTATAGTAACAACTAACCTTAGATGTCACTACGTGGAGCACTTTTCCCAGTTTGTCTTATTTAACCCTCCAAACAATCCTCTGAGGCAAGTGATGAGCATCTTTGCCAAATTACACAAGTCGTCAATAGCAAGACCAGGCCTGGGACGCAGGCATTATATTCTAGAGTCAGTGCTCCTAACCTCTGTGCTCTGGACTCCAGACCCACTACCTATCTAAATGATTGAATGACAGAATGAATAACGCCATAAGGATACCCGACTCCTCGCTGCCATTCTCCTTCCTAACCACTCAGGGAACAGCTATGCTGCCTGTGGAAGGGGCTGCCTTATGACTTATTTTTTTCACACCTACCACATCGCTGCTCTGTATTAATGACCTGGGAGTTAAGTAAGACAAACCAGGAAAAGATACATGGAGCTCATGTGCTGAGCAGTTTATCAACCAATTTAAATTTCTGTTGTCATATATAAGTATTAAATAAAGTTAAGGACACATGGCCTTTCTCAGCCCAACATGTTGGCCAAAAGGAAAAAAAGGACAAGTCTAGATATGAATGGTGAAACGTATTTCAATAAAAGATTCTACCCTCGTATTTTAATAATGGAGCCTGTCCCTATAGAAGCTATCCCTCTGCATGAAATAGAGAGGGCAGATTTCCCCAGCTGCTCTAACCCCAGCGCCCCTCCTGACTGTGGAGATGGGCAGTGCGGAGGAGGCCTCTTTAGTAGCATTCCATTCACTACATCAAGCCCCTTCCATCTCTCTTCTATTTCAACCTCAAAGATCTGAAACAAAAAGAGCACCTCTGCTGAAACTCAGGTATTTTTTCAAAGACTGACAGGTCTATTCTGATTTCTCAACAGGCTACTAGTTTACCATTCAGCTCATGATAATCAAGGGCTCAAATCTGAGAAGTGAGAAAGGTTTTCCATATACTTAAAATGTCCACCCAGGAACAATCTCTGCCATGTAAAGACTCTGAAGTTGTTACTTATAACTATTAATATTACCTCTTCTCCTGTATTTATTTCCTCCCCACGTTCCTCTTCGGGATCATCCGGTGTTGCTGTGGGTTCTAGAGCTTGCTGTAGCATTTGCTCCAGTTCTTTTAGTAAAACTTCTGTCTCAGAGACAACTAAAGAAACATAATTAATATAGTAAAAAATGCTACATCTTAATTCAATCTAATTACTAATCGTAGCCACCACAAAAGAGGAAATCTTCCAAATGTTACAAGATAAGAAATAATATTTTTTATAAATTTCACATATGCCCTCTACTTGATACAAAATTATTATAGATTTCAAGGTGAATATTTTGCAATTATTCCTTGAAAAAAGTAGATGACATTTTTGCTATGTGTTAAGTACCCCAAAACAACAAAAGCTCACTAAAATGTTGTGTGCTTTTTTTGAATCAGGAGCCAAGGACACTAACCTAAATTATGTTATTAATAGACCAGGGGTCAGCAAACTTTTCCTGTGAAAGGCCAGAGAGTATATTTCAGACTTTGTGGGCCAGATGGTCTCTGTCACAACTACTCAATTCTGCTGCAGTAGTGCAAACCATAGACATGTACACAAACAAATGAGAGGGGCTATGTTCCAATAAAATTTCATTTACGAAAACAGGCAGCCAACGGTAGGACTGAGGGCCACAGTTTACCAATCTCTGCAATAAACTATTAAAATTACTCTTTAAAAGGGAGCCATATGATTAAGTGGCTAGGCTAGACACAGGCTAGTCTATTCCTAATCCCAATATCAACACATCTTAATTGCCTAATCTGATATTTTTTAAAAACACACTTAAAAGTTTTGTGTGTGTATGCTACTGTGACAGGAATATATTAAGTTGGCAAAAAAAAAAAAAATCTGATAATTCACTGAACTTGCTGAGATAAAACAATACCCCCCAAAGAAATAAACACCTATTATAACTCTATAGACTCAACTACTGATTAACAATATGCAACTGAATTTCTGATTTAAGTTAAAAAAAGCATTTTCATTTGCTATGGAGTCTTGTTGAGGTAATGATCAAGGAAAGGAGGCCATGTGGAGCCTGCTGTCCTGCACAAGAGACAGATGGAGCACCTGAGAAGTCCTTCCAAAGGCAACATGATTCAAAGAGAAAGGCCATGAATACACATCCCATCCCCTTCCACTCTGGTTACAAAAATCTGACATACCACCTCCTATTATCCACTGTTCCTTGGCAGACCACCACAAATCACACTAATAGAACAGCTGAAAGTTTATGGAACATAAAAATAGACCCAGCAAGATACACACTTTAGAGCGCAAATATTATCATTGAATACAGAAGCAAGGTGTTCCTAGCAACAGCATTAATTTTTACTGTAACTGTTGAATGCATTAAAATTTTTTTTATTAATACTGTTTAGGAAAAGTGAGATATATATATCCATATGAGATTATAGCCACACATGCGCGCGCGCACAAACGTACTTGTAAAATGAGCATGCTGTAAGATAAAAAACAAAAATTATGTGAAAAGTTTGATGCATTGTTTCCTTTTCTCGATTTCAAAAGAAGCCATACTTTATTGCCATCTTTGTTGATAATTTTCTCTTACCTATTATTTGTAAGAAAGAAATTTTAAAATTCTGCTAAAACACTGTTTATTAAATAATGGTGTTAAATAAGATTATGGAAGATTATTAAATAGAAAGTTTTCCTTCCCTGGTTGTTCCTATAGTACTGAAAAAACAATTTTTA
This sequence comes from Myotis lucifugus, assembly GCF_000147115.1. Lineage (NCBI taxonomy): Eukaryota > Metazoa > Chordata > Mammalia > Chiroptera > Vespertilionidae > Myotis > Myotis lucifugus. The sequence continues at coordinate 3,644,344 of NW_005871087.1, forward strand.
GTTTACATTTTTGACATTCCAATTTTTAATTATTTTATTTTTTAGAGAGGAGGAACAGGGGAGGGAGGGAGGGAGAGAGAGAGAGAGAGAGAGAGAGAGAGAGAGATGAAAGAAAATATCGATCAGCTGCCTTCTGCATGCCCCCTTACCAGGGATTGAGCCCACAACACGGGCATATACCCTGACTGGGAATCAAACAGGCTACCTTTCATTGCATGGGATGACGCTTAACCAACTGAGCTACACCGGCCAAGGCACATTATAATTCTGTCTACAAAAGAAATTTTTCTATCAACATTTACTGCTTTCCCCAATTTCCTTTATATTAAATCAACAAATATTTATTTTGTGCCTACTAAGGGCCAGGGACTCAAGAGAACAGGTCTAGACCAATAAGACTTCCTGGCCCTCATGTCTTCACAGCCAATCTTAGGTTTTCTCAAAACAGCTTGAAAACAGCATTCTGATAAGCCATTCCACACTTTAGGACCAGTTCCTATGTTCAAAAATAAAACAAGCAAAAACTTTAATTGATATGTTAGTTTCATCCACATAGATCTGTGTTCTAGGGTAACTGCTAAAGCCTAAGAACATGAAGTCTGAACTATTACATTCTAGAACGATGGTATCCAAATTTTGATGGGCATAAGAATCACCTGGAAAGTTTATCTAAAAATATGAAAGCAACCCTATGTCCAAAATTTTCTAGAGGAATGTACATTTTTGCTGAAGCAATTTTGTTAATGAAATTGACCTCTGCCGAAACCGGTTTGGCTCAGTGGATAGAGCGTCGGCCTGCGGACTGAAGGGTCCCGGGTTCGATTCCGGTCAAGGGCATGTATCTGGGTTGCGGGCACATCCCCATTGGGAGATGTGCAGGAGGCAGCTGATCGATGTTTCTCTCTCATCGATGTTTCTAGCTCTCTATCTCTGTCCCTTCCTCTCTGTAAAAAAATCAATAAAATATATTTTTTTAAAAAAAGAAAGAAATTGACCTCTATATATGACAAACTTTTCACTTAGTAACCTGTTACTTAACAGACCACTATTTGTGGTTACTTTACACTGATTCTTCAGTCCTACTTACAGGTGTTGTGTTTTCCTGCTTTACATTCTGAATCTAAGGCTATTGACACTGACATTTAATGCATGGTTGAGAAGATGGATTTTGAGCTATGCTGTAAAGGAAAAATGGCACAAAAACATCTTTATATTTCTAAAGCTATGCTAAAATACAATCAATTTATGATAATGAACGTCAGTGCTGAATGGCATTGGAGGCTCTCTGTTTTCAAGTGATCTGGAAAAATACGTACACTGCTTTTTGAACAAGGGTAGATAAAGTAATGGATGACTTCATAAATCAACCAGGGTTCATAATACCAACTTGATGGATGTCAAATCCTGTTTCCAGAGCCATGGGAGCTTTGCTTTTCTAAATAGGTATTCCTATTTTGTGAACTGATAGAGTTCAAAAATAATTCTCAAGAAAGAGCAGTTACTGTAATCTACAAACTAGGTTATCAAAATTGGTCAATGATAGTTTCCAAAGATAGAGACAGAATGAATGCCTTTGCTGATTGCAGACCAATCATCTTCTATCAATACTGATTATCCTGTAGTTTCCCTGACTTCTTTGAATTTGTTGTTCAGAGTAAAGTGATAGCATTACAGCTGCTCCATCACTCAGAGAAAGTGAAAAAGAAATCTCATGCTGAAGTCCACATCTGGCTTTTAAAAATGAAGTTTTGTAAAATAAATCAAATTGTTTTTCCATTCTCAATGAGAAATGCTGTTTGTCTCAATATATCAGTCATTATTTTAAAAGCTTTCAAATGTATATTTATGGAGTTTTCTTTCAACTCTACTTCTCTATTAAATGTTTAAAGAAGCTGTTTCCATCCTATATAAAGAGGCTACTGGTTGGGTCACCCCAAAGCTGGCACTAAAAAATATCATCCTATTAATAAAAGCCTAATATGCTAAGTGTCCAGTCATCTGGTCGGCCGTTCAACGAATCAAAGTGTAATATGTTAATGATAAGCTAAGGCCGCTCAACCACTCACTATGACGTGCACTGACCACCAGGGGGCAGACACTCTGACTGGTAGGTTAGCTTGCTGCTGGCATCTGGCCGATTGGGACTGAGCAAGATGGGCTGGACACACCCTGGAGCCCTCCTGCGGTCTCTCCCCAGCTGGCCACCTCCCGCATCCCTCCCCAGCCCAAATCATGCACCAGTGATGCCCCTCAGCCTGGCCTATGCCCTCTCACAATCTGGGACCGCTTGGGGGATGTCAGAGAGCCTGTTTTGGCCCAAGGCAAAACGACCAGTCACTATGACGCACACTGACCACCAGGGGGCAGACTCTCAATGCAGGAGCTTTCCCCTGGTGGTCAGTGCATTCCCACTGAGGGAGTGCTGCTCAGGCAGAAGCCAGGCTCATGACTGGCAAGTGCAGCAGCGGTGGTGGGAGCCTCCCCCACTTCCGTGGGGAGCGGGCCTAAGCCAGCAGTCAGACATCCCTTGAGGGCTCCCAAACTGTGAGAGGGTGCAGGCCTGGCTGAGGGAACCCCCCTGAGTGCACGAATTTCGTGCAACTGGGCCTCTAGTGTTAAATAAATTTGCAGGGACATTTCAATAAGGACATTTAGAAGGCATTCTTACAGAAAACTTGATGTTGTTTTGATTTTGAGTAACCACAAACACTCCTCTGTCTGCTTACAATGAATATAGAGATGAGTAAAATACAGGGTGGAATGTAATGGAGAAGACAGCATCATTCCTGGAGACACAAACAGAAATTGGAAGCACAAGGCTTTGTACAAGGGGCATGAAGACCAATCATATCTTACCAAGAGGTAAGATTTGTCTTGAGTAGTAAGATATCACCTCTCTCCTTGTCACCCCTTCAAGCTCCAAGTTCTTCATGCTCTTGCTTGGACTCACCCCATGATGCAGACCTTTCCTATATTAACATCCCCTTCCATGCTTACATGTCCCAAGTCAATTATGAATATACCATTTGCTCATTTAACAATGAATGCTAATAGATTATTAGTTTGCCCTGGGTAATTATTAATATGTCAATATCTTATTTAATCAAACTTTTATAGACTGTCTATTCACCCAAAAGAAATGAGCTATTTACCAACAGAAAATAATGATACAATTTGAAAAATGATAAAAACTCAAAGATTAAAAGAAATAAAAATCAATTCATTAAAGGGGATACTAATGGCAATAATTACATTTTAAAATGGTTAGACCAGTAGTTGTACCAGTGGTGTACATTTTAAAAAATAGCTTTAAGGCTCCTGGTACTTAAAGCAACCAAAGAAATAGCTGCACACTTTGATTAATTTTAAGAAAAATGTGACCCTAGAAAAGTCATGTAACCTCTTAAGTGCCTCAGTTTTCTCATCAATAAGATGGGAGATATAATATCTACTTTATCAACCTCATACAGATCTCATAAGGGTCAAACTAATACATAAAATACTTAGAAGAGTGAGGGTATATAGAAATTGTTATAAGTATTGGTTTTCATTGCTATTATTATTGCTATTTATATTTCATCATCATAGATACATTTTCTTATCCCTAAACACTGGGGAAAATCAATTATAGGGATAATACAAATATAGGGTGGGGAAAAAATAGGTTTATAGTTGCTCATATGGAAAATAATACAATAATTAATAAATAATAATACAAGAATAAACTCTTTTCACATACTCACAACTGCAAACCTACTTTTGCCCCACCCTGTATAATACATGATATTCCTGGTATCAATTTTCCAAAAAATACAGACATGTTCCACAAACAGTTATATCTTAGATTAAATCTTTACATAGTGGTGGGTATACAGTTTAAATTATTTAATGATTCCTCAGCTTTTTCTTGACTATTCTGTCCTTTTGCCTCACAAGAATTAATTTATTGCCAGAAACAGTCCTTTCCATGTTGGATAAGCCAGATTTCACTGCATCTCTTGATTACAGATGAAGAAACTGATAGGTGGAGAGTAGCTGCACTTAATTAGTTCTCCTCCTGATCTCTAAGGTGTGTGTGAGGGTGACAATTGGTAGAGAATCTATATATATAAAAAGCCAGCGACCAGAACGCTGTAAGGACTAGAACAACCCATCACTATGACACCCACTGCAGCTAGCGAACCCGCCCGATGGGGGGGTGGGGATGCAGGCCAATCTCACGTGGCCCCTCCCCCCAGCCAGCCTGGCCCTATCGGGCCCGATCAGGGTGGGCCTGCCAGCCAACCTCCCACCATCTCCTCCTCCCCCCGACAGGCCCGGCCCCGATCCGCCCCAATTGGGGATGGGCCGGCCAGACCCCACCCATGCACGAATTCGTGCACTGGGCCTCTAGTAACTTCATAAAAGAATAGCAAATCTGGAGTAGTAGACTAATAGGAAAGATGGTCCAAAAAGTAGGACTTGCAGAGATTCCAGAAGAAGATGGTATAATTTTCCTGTATTACTTGATCTAGGGTTGATTCTGCCTTAAGAATACATGTGAGATATTGGAGGCTTGCATTTAGGGATCCATAGAAATATAGGTAGCAGGTAAAATATCTGAAGAGGGTTAAACTACTATTAAATAATTACTCTCTCAATATGTAGACAGCTCTTGCAAAGAAAACTGTAGGCTAGATGTTTCTGCTCTTCAGATGTTCAAATGAGATGGAGGAGTAAAACACAGATTAGGCTATTTTAACAATTAACCATTGAGACTTTTAAAGCCACACAGAATGTGAGACTCCTGAAAAGGCTTCCCTTCCCATGGATAACTCCTGAGATGAATTCCCTTGCTTACACGGAAGAGTCACTTCCTGTCAATGAGCTCCTGGCTGCACTGGGTTTCTTGTGCAGTACCCCTTGCAAGTTCGAGGGTAGAAGGATCCCAGCGATGGAGCCCTCAGCTGTGGTGCCAGGTCTTCCTAGTGGAAACTCAGTCAGGGATAAGCTACAGGAATATTTGAACTGATCTTGTGAGGCAAAGGGACAAAATAGCCAAAAAGGGCATCTTAATTAAAAGGAAAGAAGCAGCCAAATAAGGATAGAAACAATAGAATTTTGTAGTAGTTTAGGAGAAGAATAAAGGATTAAAAGTAACAATAACTATCCCAACCTTTCTCTGCCTGTTTTTCTTTCTTTCAATGAGACTATAAATAAGTGACTATTTAGCTAATTGAAACACAGTGCCATAGGATCTGGGGGTGGCTACTAGTGAAAGGGAGGATGGCATGAATAACTTCTGGGGGTTTACTGTGCTTTGAAACCTCTGTAAGGCTGCCTAAGTTCCATTTTGCAAATAAGCATTTGCCTGCTTTTCAAGACACAAAAATGTACAAAGGGTAAAGCACTTTTGAAATTAAAACCTTCTCCCTGCATTCCACATTCACCTACTGTGTTCTAATACCAACGGCTATTCAGCTGGGAGCCCCAGGCTGCCACTTTTCTTCCTTCTCTCCCTTTGGCACTTCACTGCATTTGGAATGGAGAGGTCTGAACTGAAATGTATTTTTGCTGATATTTCTTCCCACAACTGCTGGTACTTTATTTTAAAAAAAGTTATTTCCACAAACAGTCTTCTCCATGTTGGATAAGCCGGTTTTCACCGCATCTCTTGATTACAGATGAAGAAACTGATAGTTGGAGAGGTAAAGTAGCTGCACATGATTAGCTCTCCTCCTGATCTCTAAGGTGTGTGTGTGTATGGGGGGGGAGGGACAATTGGTAGAGAATAACTTCATAAAGGAACAGCAAATCTAGAGCAGTAGACTAATAGGAAAGGTGGTCCAAAAAGGAGGGCTTACAGAGATTCCAGAAGATGGTACATGCTAAAAACAGAGAACATTTAATTCAAAGGAATAGAAATGTAAAGACAATTGAAAAGCCCTAGAATGTAAATTAAAACTCAAAATAACCCACTAATGTTTCTCAGATATGTATATATGTACATTATTTTTCTTCAAAGGACTACAACTTTATTTGGTAGTATTAAATAGAAGTAAAAGAGCTAAAATTAGGACAGGCCTTCACATACCCATATTTTCCTTTGATAAGGCATCATCGGTACAAACATTTTCAAAACAGCATTTTAAAATAGCTTTCCTAGAAAAAAATGTGACATAGTTAGTTTCAAATAATCTCTCATGTATATTTAAATGACCATTCATATATATGCATTGGTAATCATAAATTATGAATATATATTTACTTTAAAGTACTCTTCCTTGTTTTATACTGTAAGGCAGAATGATACAGTGAAAAACCAAAGGGAAATAGTATTGATTTGGGTTCTCTCTAGGTGAAAAGCACTAATAATCTACCAAGCACCTTACATAGGCTTTTTCATGTAATCCTTCCCCCAGAAACTTACTAAGTAATTGTCAGTCCCATTGTGTAAAGAAACCGAGGCTCTGAGAAGTTGAGCAACTTGACAACATAGGTAAGTGGTTGAGCATGACGCACTAAATTCTGTCTGACTGCAAAATCCATGCTATTCCACTACATGGTGTTGCTGATTAAGAGTCAGAAAACATTTGTCCAAACACATTTTCTCTAACCATAAGATCTTTAAAAAGCCACTTAGCTTCTCTAAGCCACAAGTTCTACACCTTTTAAATGGAGATGACTGTGGTACTCTCCCTACCTATTTTGATGGGGTTACTGGGAAATATAAATGAGATAAGGCATTTTTAAAGTAATTTTTAAAACTTTAATTATTCATCTTCTGAAAAAAGACTATCAGAGTTAGTCTTTGAGTAGGACTCACTTTAACACAGTACTGATTACCATTCATTAAAAATAAATAAATAAACAATGGCTGGTTCAATGATAAACACTAAAATTTGTCATCAGTGCTTATTAGTTCACTAGAGGCCCGGTGCACGAAATTCGTGCACGGGGGAGGGGGATCCCTCAGCCCGGCCTGCACCCTCTCCAATCCAGGACCCCTCGGGGGATGTCCAACTGTGGGTTTAGGCCCGATCCCACAGGGACTGCTGGCTCTTAACTGCTCGCCTGCCCCATTGCCTGATGGCCCCTAACCCCTCTGCCTGCCTGATGGCCCCTAACCACCTCTGCCTGCCAGATTGCCCCTAACTGCCTCTGCCTCAACCCTGCACCCAGAACCCGGGCTTCCCTCCCTCTGGCCAGCTGCAGGCACCCGGAACCTGGGGCGGCTTGGCCCAGGCTGGCCACAGGCGCTCAGAACTGGGGGCGGGCAGCGTTGCCCAGGCCGCAGCTGCCGGCGCCCGGGACCACAGGTGGGCGGCTTCTCCTGGGCCCAGCTTTGTCAGGAAGGACATCCGAAAGACGTCCAGTCTAATTAGCATATTACCCTTTTATTAGTCTAGATTATAAAGACCTGTTTCTGGTTCCCATGACCTATTTTAAACTGAAAACCTGCTTCTCATCTAGTTGCTCACATGATATTAAAAGTCCTGGTTCAACATTTTTTTATAAACACCAAACTTTCTCCATACTTCTAAGACTACTACTTATCATTTTATTAATTCTTTTAGAAAATTTTAAACCCAATTGTCTCCCTAGAGAAACAGAATCAAGAGCCAGGGGGAAATGCCATATAATAAGTAAACCCAATATATATTTCAATTTTATTATAATACTTTTTAATTAAAAAGAAAACATACCTCTTCCTTTTTCTGAATTTGGGCTTTTTTGTTTCAGTATTATTTTTGGAAACTGGCAACTGTAAATAACAACAGAAAAGATGAGACAATTCATATGGGACTGGATGAGCTCAGTAAAATAGTGGATCCTATATGGGCCCAGTAATTTAGCCCATAGCCCTGAACAACACCCTAGGTCATTGGTCAGCAATCTCATTAATCAACAGAGCCAAATATCAACAGTACAACGATTGAAATTTCTTTTGAGAGCCAAATTTTTTAAACTTAAACTATATAGGTAGGTACATTGTCATTAACTTAATTAGGGTACTCCTAAGGCTTAGGAAGAGCCACAACAAGGGGCCAAAGAGCCGCATGTGGCTCGTGAGCCATAGTTTGCCAACCACGGCCCTAGGTCAACTCTATGTCAATCAACTTCACAGTCCCTGCAATTGCACTGATCTGCTCAACTTCCAGGAATGGTAGGCTGATTCACAGATGAATATTATCCCCTGCATCCAGGTTCGTCACCTTCACATACACATAAAAATACTAAGTAAAACAACTTTTTAAGTCTTAATACATATATGACCATTAAAGAAAGGAAAATAAATATGTATGTGCCAGAAACATGAGGAATGCAACACCATATAGGTGGGAACTGGCATGGTGAAGGCCACAAGGAATTTGTACCAGGATAGGGCACAAAGGACTTGGGACTGGGGCTTTAATGATTCAGCAAAGATACAATGAAGAATGTGGAGAAATTAGAACCTTCATACATCGCTGAGAATGTGAAATGGTGGAGCCACTTTGGAATACAGTTTGACAGTTCTTCAAATGCGAAGTGTAGAGTTACCCTATGATCTAGCAATTCCACTGCTAGTTATATACCCAAGAGAAATAAAAACATGTCCACACAGAAATTGTACATGAACATTCATAACATCATGATTGATAATAGCCAGAAAGTAGGAACAACCCAAATGTCCATCAGTAGATAGATAATATGTGGTATAGTCATACAATAGAATATTATTCAGTCTTTAAAAATAATGAAGTAAAGACACATAATACAATATGGATGAATCTTGAAAACATTATGCTAAGTGAAAGGTCAGAAATGTCAGAAACAAAAGGCCACGTGTCTGATTCCATTTGTCAGACACATCCAGAAAAGGCATATCCATAAAGACAGAAGTAGATTAGTAGTTCCCAGGGACTTTGGAGAGGAGAGAAATGGGCAGTGACTGCTAATGAGTATGTGGTTTCCTTCTGGGGTAATGAAAACATGTTCTAAAATTAGGTAGTGGTATTGTTTTACCCAACTGTATCTATACTAAAATTCAATGAATTGTAAGAGTGAATAAATTATATCTCAACAAAGGTATAATTATAAAAAAATTAGTGACAGAAAAATTGAAAGGAGATAGAATATACTATATCAATAACTATTAACAAAAGGAACCCAATGTAGCAATATTGCTGTTAGAAAAAAGCAGGTGTTAAGGCAAAAACCATAATCAGGGATAAAAGGGTTATTAGTCAATGCTAAAAAAATCCACCCAGAAAGTACAATAGTCCTGAACCTGTATGTACCTAAAATCTTAGCCTTAAGATATAAAAAGCAAAACAAAAGTAGAAACTGATGAATCTACAGTTAAAATAAGATCTTTTAATTTACTTCTCATAAAAATTATAAAGCAAACACAAATTAGTGAAGAAATAGGAGAATTCAACAAAACAAATAATAAATTTAATAAACACATATCAAACCTGGCACTGATTAATTATAGAATATATATTGTTTTCAAGCCTAAGAAATTTGCAAATTTGATCACCTATTGAGTCACAAAGGAAGTCTCAAAAATATTAAAATAATTTCTATCTTATAGACCATATTCACTGACTAAAATGCAATAAAATAAGAAAGGAAATAAGAAATCAAAACCCAAAATATAGCTGAATAAATTTATAATCAAATTATAGATATAGAAGAACTCACATTTTCCCATGGACCTTCCTATGATAAAAGTTATGATCTATGTCAGGATATGGTCTCATATTTTAATTATTTGTATTCAAGACTTATCTTCTCTCTACGGCAGTGATGGCGAACCTTTTGAGCTCAGCGTGTCAGCATTTTGAAAAACTCTAACTTAACTCTGGTGCCGTGTCACATATAGAAATTTTTTGGTATTTGCAACCATAGTAAAACAAAGACTTATATTTTTGATATTTATTTTAGATATTTAAATGCCATTTAACAAAGAAAAATCAACCAAAAAAATGAGTTCACGTGTCACCTCTGACACGCGTGTCATAGGTTCGTGCTCTAGGGTAATGCACTTTGTCTCCATGTCACATCTTGCATACTGTAGGTGCACATGAAGTGCATGTGGAATAAATTAATGAATAATTGTTGGGAGAAAGATAGGATAAAGACATATCAGCATAGAGAAGAAATGGAGTCGATGTTACTGTCCATTCTCTACTGCCATTGTTGGTGACTTGGGCATTTAAACAATTCATTCCATTTATCCTCAGCTTCTAAGACAGCTCAGTGCAACTTTCACCTCAATATATTCGTTGGTTCCTTTTATTTGTCTTTTCACTTTAACTTACTAAAGTGATACTTTCTTAGCCTGCTTTGTTGAATTCTTTCAGTTTTACTGATCTTTTAATGTTGAATCAAGTATTTGAACTACAAAGATAGGAATAACTTTTTTAAAATTTACTATATGTTTAGCAGTTAGCAGAGTGACATTCACATTATACATTCAAAAGCATTAACTATGAAATGAAGACTGAATTTGATAATTCCTCAAGGTATTATTAAACAACTTAAATAACTTAATAATTACTCAAGGGAAGTTTGTATGAAATACTCATGTGGCTGAAAACTAAGTAATTATTCTTTTTGTGATCTTCAATCTCAAGGAGTAATTCAATTTTTTTTCATTTTTTCCCAGGACTGGAAATATAAATATAAATATTACACACACACGCGCACACACACACACACACACACACACACACACACACACACTGAGTGGCCAGATTATTATGACCACCTGATGTTTGTAGGCAAATTAGCAATAATTTTACGCTGAAGTTGCTAGAGGGCCAGACCATTATAAATAGGGAAGCAGGTTGTTTACCACGACAGTAGAAGTGATTTTTTTCTGAAGATATGGGTAAACATCGCGATTTAACAGCCTTTGAACGTGGGATATATTTGAACGTGAGATATATTTGAACGTGAGTGGCCAGATTATTATGACCACCTGACGTAGGTAGGCAAATTAGCCGTACACTGCATCATATGGGATATGGAAGCCCAAGGACTGTTCGAATACCTTTGCTGTCTGCAGTTACCAAGATAAAACGTCTCCAATTTGCACAGGAACACAAGGATTGGACAGTCGAGCATTGGAAAAAAGTCATGTGGTCCAATGAATCACATTTCCAGCTGCATCATGCAGATGGCAAAGTGAGAATTTGGCAGAAACAGCATGAAAGCATGCACCCCACATGCATGAGTACAACCCTTCAAGTTGGTGGGGACAGTGTTATAGTTTGGGGCATGTTTTCCTGGCATGATTTGGGCCCTTTAATTCGTGTGGAACAACGTCTGAATAGCACAACATACCTAAGTATCGTTGCTGATCAAGTTCATCTTATCATGTTGATGGTGTATCCCAATGGAGATGGCTTCTTCCAAGACAATGCGCCATGCCACGGTGCTCGTATTGTGCAGGAGTGGTTTCAAGAACATCAGGGAGACTTTACCTTGCTTAGGTGGCCCCCACAATCACTAGATCTCAATCCAATTGAGCATTTGTGGGACAAAGTTAAAAGAGCCATCAGGCAGCTGGTTCCACAACCATCAAATTTCACAAAACTGGACAGTGCTATTCATCAGGCATGGTGTCAGATTCCTCACATCACCTTTCAACATCTCATGAAGTCAATGCCAAGAA
>NW_005871087.1:3656090-3661208 GCF_000147115.1 Myotis lucifugus
CGTTCAAAGGCTGTTAAATCGCGTTGTTACCCATATACTCAGAAAAAAAATCACTTTTACTGTCGTGGTAAACAACCTGCTTCCCTATTTATAATGGTCTGGCCCTCTAGCAACTTCAGCCCAAAATTATAGCTAATTTGCCTACAAACATCAGGTGGTCATAATAATCTAGCCACACAGTGTGTGTGTGTGTGTGTGTGTGTGTGTGTGTGTGTGTGTGTATAATTTTGTTTATATCAGATTTATGTAATCTGCATAAACTGACTTGACATTGCCCATTTCCTTAAGTCACTTATTCATCAAAATGAAAATATTTTTAAACAAGAAGTTTGTTAGTTGTGTTAAATCTGAGGGTATAAAATTCTGATTCAGCATTTTATGCTCACAGAAGACAAATATATTTCATAACCTTCTTTTGAGAGTAACTGTCAGTCAAATAATCACTACAGAGCTGTCTACCTTTATAGAATTTCTAAAAGTATATATGTGCCTTGAATAATGTACACAAACTCTTTGTCAAAAGTTATACAAAAGAACAGCCAATGCTCTCGTTTAACTGGAAAATCTGCTGGGAAAATAAGCTTGGCATAAGGATGAAAACTAGTTTCATGGAGCATTGTAAATGACGGTTATTACTTAAACTGAGTATCTGGAGAGTACAACAATAACGTCTTCAGGCCAAGATAATGATTGTTTTTAACACTTCTTTGAAAAAGGGGAAGGTTGAAATGAGCATTTTCTAGCCCTGTTTTCAACATGATTTCAACAGAGAGACTACAAATCTGCATAAATGTCCGTCAGTTACCATATGCTCCAGTCTAGCGAACCTTTAGAAGAGTTCAGTATTCCTGTGAGACTTGAATAATATCACAGATCAGTCCCTGGCAAGATGACTTAGAGATATCCTGCTGTCCCCTGCCCTATTTCTTCAGCCATGTGTAAGTTCACACTAAAGCACTGTGAATTTCTCTGCTTTGAGGGGCTTACCAGAGAAAACACTGAAGTGTGTATTCAAGCTGTGAGCTGAGACACAGAAAGTATCTTTCCTAAAAATAGAAGTTGGCCACTAGACCACCTTAAACAGAAGGCTTGAAAGACCTTCTATTAAACACCTCCCAATCCCGGGTGAGGGTAGAAGGAACAGGACACTTACGATTATGTACTTCATTTGATAATTTTTAAAGCCTTAGTCTTAATTTCTATACCAGGGAGAGAACATAGAAATTCAAGAGGTTTTTGTTTGTTTTTAAGCAGCTCAAATTTCACTCATATCTATAAAGAGCTTAAGAATACTAAGGGCTAATCAAAACAGGGTGCCTGGGAGGAAAGATGCCCATGAAAAGCAGAACTTATGTCACAGTTGTTTACCTGATGGAATTGAATTAGATTATTTGACCTTTAATTAGAGATGCTCTAAAAATCCAAGTCTATTGAAAATAATTCCTATTTGTGTATAGTTTTCATCTAAAGTCACTGGTTATTTTAGCAAGATGAATGCAAGAAGAAGATAATGTTTCTAAGGAAGGCTTTCTAGAATATACCCATTTCAATTAAATTTTAAAAATCTGAAGCACATAGAACAATAAATGGGTTATAGTACCTATATTACACATATTTTTCTGGATAGAAGAATGAATATTGAGAGCTTCGTTATCTGTTTTACCATTTTGTGCTCCATCAACTAGAGTAGTAAGGATCACCAGTCTGATTCTTTAACCCATGAATTACTGTCAAGTGTTCTCAGCATTTATTCCCAGCAATGTGTAAAAGATTCTCTCTCTCCTACAGAGAAATAGACAGACTCTATCTACACAATAGCAATATTTTAAAAGAAAGATTATTCTTTAAAAAATGTTATCTGGATCCAAGTCTTTACATCAAGTTTCTGATGATTCCAGAGGTTGAAGTGGAGGACAGTCTTAAACCAAAGTTCATATATACCTCCCTTTGTCTAATCAGAATAACTATGTCCCCCAATATGTATACGAGTATAGCTGTAAGGTATGCACCTAATATACATATTTCATAGTATAGCAAATAATTTTTGGAACAAAGTAGAAATATGAAATACATAAGCAAAAAGAAAGATAAATAGCACCTCAAAGTCATTATAATTTTAAAGCATTAAAAATTAATAATTTATAGGTCTTCAAAGAAAGTAAATAGGTTTACCTTGTCTAATATACATGAAAAGTTGGAAGACTGGTGGGCAGAAAGCAAATGTTTATAAATTTGAAGTTATAGGTGAGTTATCCTAAGTTAAAAGGAAATTCTACTAATTTTCACTGACACTGTATTTTTATGCATTCCCTTTGCAAATAGGAAAACAGTAGTAATTACTATTAGGTATAGAAAGATCATTTACTATCTAATGCAACAGCTACAATTTATAAAATAAAAATTCACTATTCAAATTCCAATGGAATGATATATCAATAACCACTCTACTGATGAGTAATATTGTTTTTAGTTTTAATGTAATGAATGAGGAAGATGGTGAATGAGAACTATTCTAACCTTTAAAAGAAACCCAGATTCATTTCGTGTATAGCTGGATGTTGGAGACATGCCTTATGTGTCGCTGGATCAGAGAGAAAGTATTATGCTTGTAATGAATATAATCAGCAAAATAAATTGAAGAGCCTTTAGTCCCAAATAAAAAAGGACAACACCTAGAAATTTCTTTTATGTGATAACTGGGACTGGAGTTGAAGAAGTTTTTGTTTCTTAACAAAAAACGCAATCATATTTGGCAGAATTCTCTTTATTGCCTTCTGGCTCAAAGTTAAAATATAGAATATAAAATGTGGAAAATTATAGTTGAAAAGTTTTGAATTTCTGGAATCTGTGACACCCACTTGGAATTCTGTAAACTTGAATTCCAAGTGGGTTTTTAAATAGGCATTATGTATAGAGAAACAAAATTAATACAATATTCTATTATTATAAATGGTGACATTCAAAATGGTATGTATTTGTTTTTTAGTAATTAGGATGAAAATAATTCTTAAAAGACAAAAGAAAAAATTGCTGACAAACATGAATTTCCTCTCACTAAGCACCAGATCAGCATATCTAAAACGAATTTTCTCAGATAAATCTCTGCACTGGGACAAATCTCTGATTTAGGAAGGCAGCACTAACATCCCTTCCCTGTTCCCTTCCACTTTCTACAGCACCCCTTAGGGCTGCAACCCCACAAAAACAGGCTGCCCAGCAGCCATGTGGATGGAAAAACTGCCCTCTATCACTACTCCTAAGCAACACATCTCCCACCACCAGCCCTGTGAACTTGGAGAAGAGCATGCTCCTCACACTAGGACACTGTTGTTTTATCTCCAGGGATGAAAACCAAAGGAGACTGCACCTCTGCTGCACTCACTCTGATGCACATTTCTCCTCCCGATGCCCCTGCCCATCGCAGGAGAACAAGAAGGTCAATCTGGCTGAAGTCAGATCCACTGACTGAGAGTCAAATCAAACAAGGGTTAAGCAAGTCCCAAAGTAGACTTTTCTTTTATTTAAAGATCAAATACAATCATCCACACCAGAAAACAGTTACTCTGAATCAAAGAATCTTTGCTTGCTCTCAGAAATGGTATATTATAAAAGGATATCAGAGATTAATCCATTTTGCCTAATTTTAATATTTTACTGCTAATAGTTATCCTGTAGAATTCCTATAGATTGTAATTTAAGACAAAAATAGGTAAATTTTGCAACCAAATCAAGGTTGTTTGGTTATTAAGTTATTAAAGAGTATTTTGTTAAAAATTATTCTCCTGGAAGGCTGTTTCATTGCAGTGCTTTCTGGTGGTACAGTTTTCCTCTGCTGATTTTGAGCATAGGGTAACTGAAATTAGTATGAAAAGAACTTTCTATTTTAAAGTTTCCACTAATTGATTTAAAGTAATAAATGGACAATGTTCTATATTAATATGTATGTATTTATAACTATTTGAAAAATGCACATTAAAAGACCACATTTATATTTTAAAATTTATAATAAGAAAATTTAGGGGGTGATAACACTGGTCTTTATTTTGATCAGGAATGGCAGTTACATAAGTACATAACATAGAAAAAAACTCATCAAACTCTATGCTGAAGATCTGTGCATTTCACGTGTTTAACTTTGACCTCAATAAAAAATTAAACTAAGGAAAAGGTAAGTCAAATGAAAGATCACTATAGTAACTATGGCAAAATGGTGATGGAATACCTGAATGATACAATTTGGAGAACAGTGGTCCAAGGAAAAGTGAGTAATGCCCACAAAGTATAAGGAAACTAAATGAGTTTGAAGCCTGACTGAGACTCTTTCCAAGGGTTTCCTCTGCTTACTATTCTTTCTGATATTTCTCTCTGCCTGGGGCTAGAAGCCAGCAGGAGGGATCTATTATAATATTTATCTTAGTGGAAAGATGAATATAAAGCTAAGTGAATCAAGTGAATTGCAGTATATGAATTCCAGATTAGTAAGCAAGCTTATTAATTAACACAAATACCCAGACATCTAGTCATAATATGTAAGCAATTTATCCTTCCACTGGGCTAATGAAAATGTCCTGCTTATTTTGAAGAATTTTTGCAATAATTTCAGGAAAAATATTTTTTCTTTGGAAAAAATATAGCCTAAATTCCTCATACACAAATGTATAAATCAAAAGAGTGGTCATTAATTTTGCCTTTCAAAGTTAATGAGTAGGGGGGGAAATGCCCATATATATGCACATAATTTTTATATATAAGCCAAAAAATTAGAAAACAGAATGAAAAAGAGATTATTTTGTCATTAGTAACACATTCTTGGGGTAGCCTTAATTAGAAATATGTAATATTCTACACTGAAAAAAAACTGAAGCAAAATGAATAAAGAGAATCCTGGGTCTATCACCTAACTTGTCTCTTTATTCATTTTGCTCTAGTTTTTTCATCTAATTGTTATCAGTAGCAATAGGGAGAAAGGTTAAGTGAATTTGTAATATATTTTGTTTTAATGAAAAAGCAATCTTTTTAAACGTATCACAAATGCTCTAAAGCCCTAGAAGAAAAGTTTTACTATACAAGTATTAGCTAAAGAATTTACATAAAATTTGAAAGAAAAACTTGAAAAAT
>NW_005871087.1:3661308-3662979 GCF_000147115.1 Myotis lucifugus
GCTTACCCCAGCCAGTCCCTTAAACTAATGAGGGGCCCTTATCTTGTACATTACTGCTGGGGTCGTACTCTCGGAACAGGATGTTCCCCCCCCCCCCCCAATTCAAAATGTGCTATTACTAGAAACCTATTTGTAGTAATTCAACCCGTCAACATCTACAGAGATTTGTGCACACTGACGCCCCCCGCTTCCTTACTTGTAATCCCGCAAATCAAAGCAACCTAAATGTCTAGGAGATAGTTCAATAACTTAAGACATTTCCATAAAATAAAGTGCTCTGCAACCACTTAAGATTTGGCAGATTTGATGTGAGATGTCAATAAAATATTATTAAGGGAATCAGTAAAGTTTTAATTCATTTAATTTATGTTAAGAAAGTATATATACTTATACATGTTATATTTAGACGTATATAAATAAATAACTGTAAATAAATGCATTAAATTAATAAAACTTGGTTTAATTAAGTGATGAATCTTATATGATTTTTAAAATTCTATCCTCCAAATATAATGTTATAATATTACTTTGAAAAAATAAATGATTAAAATGTGGGACTTCTTAAAAAAAAAAGACTTCTACATAATCTTAACTATCTAATAGAACTATGATGCTATTACAAGTCTGAGAATTTTAAATGTCCTTAAGTCCTTACTTCCTATCTCTTTTTAAGGAGAAATTAGGGAGAAAAGTGCTAGCATTTATTATACAAGCACCTACTAAAATATATTAACTATATGCTATTATAATTGCTTTTCATATTAACGTTTATAGCAATCATACAAGGTGATTATTATTGTTCCCAATGCAGAGATTAATTCAATGAGGTGCAGAAGTGTTAACTTGCCTAACGTCACACAACTAAGTAGCAGAACTAGCTCTTGAAAGCAGATTTGGCTCATTCATAAGTCTGTACTCTTTCCACCAAAATTTTGTTTCCTAAATACACACACACACACACACACACACACACACACACACACACTTTCCATAATCTATGGTAGGCAACACCATCAGCTACTCCTGGCATACCACTGCTATTATTCATTTAAAATTATTTTTATTTCTAGGCTAATTGACATAGATATTTACTCTGGTCTACACCAGCCTTTTGACATTCTGAAAGTACTTATTGAGCTGTTATAAATATTTTATAGTTCCTGGAATATTAGAGCAGGAAGGGACTTAGAGCAATCTAGATCTTCCCCTTCTTTTTAAAAATAAAAAACAATTAAGTGTGACTTATTCTCTTTCATTCAGACTGCTGCCATTGAGCAGAGATGTGGTCAGGTGGGTGCACCTACACAACTCACATCTATCTTAACAGTAGCCACATGGATGAAGAGCTGAAGGATGGGGACTATGAGATGAGCAGAGGCTTGCAGACAGAGCTCTGAGTAACTGCACTTCTACCCTTTATGGCTAAATATATAGTTGAAATGTTACAATATGTTGAGTAGAGAATAAGTAAAGTATTCAATGATCTCAAGAACAGTATGTTTATTCCATTTCAACTTCTCTCTCCATAATAAGCCTTCCAAATCTCTTGCCTTCTTGTCTAACATGTTACCATATTATTTTGTACTAGAGGCCCAGTGCACGAATTTGTGCATGGGTGCGGTCAGGCCTGTGCTGCCCTGATTGGGGTCAATCAGGCTGGGCTGGCCAGGG
>NW_005871087.1:3664644-3708306 GCF_000147115.1 Myotis lucifugus
CAGCTCACCTCTCCAAGCTGATGGGAAGAGGGACCTCACACAGAGAATCTCAAAGACTCTCTTAAGCACAGAGCCACAATTCCAAGTCAACAGCAATCACTGAAACTCACATTGGAATTTTAATAATAATAATCCTATATAATAAAAGCCTAGTATGCAAATTTTCCCCTCAACCAATGACTGGCAGTTTGACTGCTTGCTATGACATGCACTGACCACCAGGGGGCGGCACAGAACATGATGGGCATTGGCAATGCTGCGCTGGCAGCGGGCAGCAGTGGAGGCACTGCCGGCCTCGACGGGCCCCCGACGAGAGTGGGACCATGGCAGGATGGTGGAGCAGGTGAGCGGGTGGCGCCAGGCCAAGGCAGGTGCAAGCAGGAGCCAGGCGGGGCCGGATCACCCTGCAGAGGGCAACCAGCAGCAATGTTCACCTCATTGCCTGTTCATCTCGGTTCATGCCCAACGTCCTTTTCTGTTCTACCAGGTTACACTTAACCTTCTCTGGATCCACTCTGCACCAACCCCATCACTCAACACAGAAAATATCACAGGTATAGGCTTTCCTTTCAATCACAATTCTTTTTCCTATGACACCAATATATTATTTGTCCAGAAGAATTTAAGCATTGACTCTGCTTTTTTCAGAGGTATCCTATTAAGAATATTGTCTCTTGAAGACAATGCCAAGGTTAATCCTATCCCTATCATAGTTTTGACAGTAAGTACGGTTAAACATCTCTCTGCATACAATACACTGAATGACATGTTAAATTTTTAAAATTCTTTAAGAATGCTAGTGACTTTACAAATCCCCCCCCCCAAAAAAATTCTAGGTTTAAATTCATTCAAATGGCTGCTGTTCTCACTTAACTTTAAAGTAAATATCATTTAAGCTGTGAATATGAATTGTTTATTATATTTTCCATGAGATTGCACACATTATAATAACATGGCATATAAAAATAAAATATTTTAGTATATGAGAGTATGCATGTGAACAATAATGTAAAGAAAATAAAATTTTTATTTAAATTAAAATTTTCTATTCTAAGTTCTGATAATTCTGTAACACTGATATAACCAGAAATAATTAATTTCTAATGTCAATCTACAAAGAAAACATAGCCAACTAACATTTAAAAGAAACATTTGATTATGTTATTTTGCTTTTAAATATTCATTTAATTTTTTTAAAAGTTGTATTAATCAAATGGAATTTGAAGTCTGTACACTTTACATCATAAACCATGATCTTACCCTTTTCTTGGCCACGACAGCAACTTTGTCATCTGCTTTGGATTTATCTGTAAGGTAATAAAATATGGCTGCTTCAAAAAAAGTGCCTATGCTCCTGTTCAAATAAATTAAAAATTACACAATCGGAATTTTCCACTTTCTAATACTGTGATATGTGTTTTCAGTGGGGTTTTTTGATCTGAATGCTAATACACTCAGCTTACCAGATTTGAGTAAAGCACAGTAATTCAAAAGTTATAATAATAACATAAGGGAGTTATAATAATAACATAAGGGATTTGTATACTGATTTAACAAACATGTTTCCTTAAATCTGACTGGTTGATTGGATGTCCTTTATTTAAGCATCACATATATCTTATTTTTAGATTCTGGTCAGTTTGTGTGCTCTAGCGCAGCGGTCGCCAACCGTTTGGACCTCACAGACCACCGGTTGGCGACCGCTGCTCTAGAGTATATAGGATCTGGAATTAAATCTCAGCTACCTTTACTTGCATATCTACTACATGCCAGACATGAGATAAAGACTTTATGTAGACATTACTTTATTTCATCCTCTTGATAATCTTGCAAAGTATGTAGCCCATCCCACCTTCACAGTTGACACTGAAGTTAAATAGGGTGCCTGAGGTCATGAAGTGGGGCCAGACCCATACTATCTAATAAAAGACAAAGATGCAAATTGACCATATCTTCGCTATGCCCACCAGCCAATCAGAGCGATATGCAAATTAACCGCCAACAAAGATGGTGGCTAATTTGCATACTACAGGCAGGGTGGGACAGCCCGAGCTGCCATCCACGCCGCCTGAGCCGCGCCACCAGCTGGGGGCTCAGGTGGTGCGATCAGCGAAGCGGGACTAGGGATTGGCGAATGGGCGCAAGGCAAACCTCCTGGTCCCTCCCCACAGCCGGCAGGCTCCTATCAATCTTCAGTTTGACTGAAAGGAATGTGGCGCCTCCACTGCGCAGCCTCCCAGGACTCGGACTCGCAGGCTCCAGAGTGGAGACTTCAACAAGGGCTTCAGCGCCCACTCAGGGGAAAAACTGCCACCTCCCTACTCCACAGCTGCTTCTGTGTCTGCAAGAAACTGTGCATGCTCCCCCCTGTGAGATGGGCAGGGCCAGAACCTGAGTTGAGCGGTTCCACGATTGTGATAGCAGCTGGACCAGTGCAGGGATGGAGGGAGGGAGGAGCAAGGGGGAAGGAGCAAGGGGGAAGCCCTGGTTCCCTGCTCCTCCTCCCACAGGCATAGCCCTTGCTGCTCTTATGATAAAAGGAGCTGTGTTTTTCTAACTCTGTCTGGATAAAGGAAACAAGTGTCTGTTGACTTCTGATCTTACTCTCCGAGCTGCCAGTTAATCCCTCTGGATGCATCATATCCAACCTCCAAAGGATCCGAGGGGCAGGATCAACCTTCGTTCCACAGTTGAGGAAACTGACCAATAAACACATGTGTCTCATGCCTAAGTGTCAACTCCCACAGAAATCTCTGGGTAATGACTCCGGTTCTAAATCTAAGGGTATATTTTCTTCTGTTTTCATGTTTAATTCAGCCCCAGGAATCAAATAATACAATAAAGAATAAAATCAAATAATACAATAAAGAATAAAATGAGTTCAGAGGGCTCAGCATTGTATTCCCAGGGCCTTTGGTCCCACACAAACCACAGAGCTCAGTTATCCTGAGATGAAAGGAAAGGAAAGAGAAACGTGAAAGGTTTCCCAGCTCAGTCAGAGAGACATCTCATAACCACATATTAAGGACATGACATTAACTTAGGGGTGGAAAGGACACAAATGAAATGGAAGATGGAGCCATTTGGAGTGAGCGGGCCAGCAGGGGAGCAGTTGGGGGCAAGCAGGCCAGCGAAGGGGGGGCAGTTAGGGGCAAGCAGGCCGGCAGGGGGGTATTTGGGGGTGAGCACACTGGTACGGGGGGCAGTTGGGGGTGATCAGGCTGGCAGGGGGGCATTTGGGGGGAGTAGGCTGGCAGCGAGGGGGAGTTGGGGGCAAGCAGGCTGGCAGGCAGGTGAGTGGTTAGGAGCCAGCAGTCCCAGATTGTGAGAGGGATGTCTGACTGCCAGTTTAGGCCCGATCCCTGTAAACCGGCAGTAGGACATCCTTCCAGGGGTCCCAGATCGGAGAGGGTGCAGGCCAGGCTGAGGGACACTTCCCCCACCCCGAGTGCACAAATTTTTGTGCACAGGGCCACTAGTCTGACTATAAGTCCCAATCTTTCCAAGATTTCTGCCAAAAGTCACACAAGAAGAAATAGCCAATGTTACTTTAAAAATTGAATCAATATAATAACCTTCCAAAATAAAAAGTATCAAGCCCATATGGGTTCACTGGTAAATTCTATCAAATATTTAAGGAGGAAATTATATAAATTCTTTACAAACTAATTTAGAA
This sequence comes from Myotis lucifugus, assembly GCF_000147115.1. Lineage (NCBI taxonomy): Eukaryota > Metazoa > Chordata > Mammalia > Chiroptera > Vespertilionidae > Myotis > Myotis lucifugus. The sequence continues at coordinate 3,668,321 of NW_005871087.1, forward strand.
GACAGAAGCAGAGGAAATACTTGCTAGCTCATTCAATGAGGCCATTATTACTCTAATACCAAAACCAAATAAAGACAAAACAGGAAAACTACAGACCAATATCTCTCATGAACATAGATGCAAAAAATCTCAACAAAACATTAGCAAATCAAATCCAACAGTGTATAAAAAGAATTATACACCACAACCAAGTGGAACTTATTCCAGGTATACAAAGCTGGTTCAACATTCAAAATCAATTAATGTAATCTATGATGTCAACAAGCTATAGAAAGAAAGTTACCTGATCATATTAGATGCAGATAAAGCACTTTGACAAAATCCGACATGCATTCAGGATAAAAGCCCTCAGGAAACCAGGAATAGAGTAAAATGTCCTCAACTGGATAAGGAGAATCTACCAAAAACCTATCATTAACATCATACTTAATGGTGAGAAACTCAAAGCTTTTCGACTAAGGTCAGGAATAAGTAAAAAATGTTCCCCCTCACTACTTTTTTCAATATTGTACTGGAACTCCTAGATAATGCAATAAGACAAGAGAAGAAAAGAAAAATTACAGATTGAGAAGAAATAAACACGACTTTGTTCACAAATGACATGATAATCTGTGTAGCTTATAGAAAGGTTTTAATACATAGTCCTATTTACCATCAATTTGAAATTAAAACACATTACCATTTACATGAAATAGTTAGGCATCAATCTAACAAAACATCAACAAGAGGAAAACTAAAACATTCTGATAAACAAAATCAAAGAACAAAATAAATGTAGACATAGTTATAGATATTTGTCAATAGAAGGTCTCCATATTGTCAAGATGTGAGTTCTTCCCAACTTGATCTATGGATTCAATGCAATCTCAATCAAAATCCCAACAAGTTATTTTGTGGAAATCAACAAATTGATTCTAAAGTTTATATAGAAAGGCAAAGGCCCAAAATAGCTAACACAATAATGAAAAGGACAAAGTCAAAGGACTGACTCTATCTGACTGTAAGACTTACCACCTATCCTATCTAATAATAGACAAACATGGTAATTGACCATACCTTCACTATGCCTCCCATTGGCTAATCAGCACGATATGCAAATTAACCTCCAACAAATATGGCGACTAATTTGCATACTGCAGGCAGGGCGGGTCAGTGCCATCCCGCCTGCCCCGCCGCCATCCAGGCCTGCTATTTGCCACCCGGGGCGGTGGGGCGGGACAGCGCAATCCCGCCTGCCCTGCTGCCATCTGGGCCTGCTATCTACGACCCGGGGCGGTGGGCGTCCCATGTGCAACCCAACCCGGGGCGGCCGGGCGGGACAGCAGCAATAGGCCAGCCTGGCTGCCACCTGAGCATCCCGTGTGCGACCCGACCCGGGGCGGCCGGAAGGGCAGCAGATCCACCGGACCGCCCGGGCATCCCGTGTACGACCCGACCCAGGGAGGCGGGGCGGGGACAGCGTGGCTCCTCTGTCACCCCAGCTTCCTCATCACAGCTCCCTTGGGGGCCTAAGCCTTTAGTCGGACATCCCCCGAGGGCTCCCTGGCTGCCAGAAGGATGTCTGACTGCAAGCTTAGGCCTGATCCCCCGGGGGAGTGGGCCTAAGTCAACAGGTGGACATCCCCCAAGGGGTCCTGGACTGCAAATGGGCACAGGCCGGGCTGAGGGGACCCCTGCCCCGAGTGCACAAATTTTTGTGCACTGGGCCTCTAGCCTATATATATAAAAGCTAAGGGACCGCCGACTGGCTAATAGCTATGACGCGCACTGACCACCAGGGGGCAGACACTCAACGCAGGAGCGGAAACCACAGGCATGGAAACATGGAACAGACAGATGAATCTCAGAGGGAAGGGGGTGGGGGGAGGGCAGAAACAGATTAACCAAAGATCTTATAGGCATACTAGAGGCCTGGTGCATGGATTCGTGCACCGGTGTGGTCCCTCGGCCTGGCCTGAGGAGATCGAGCTGAAACCGGCTCTCAGACATCCACTGAAGGGTCCCAGATTTCGAGAGGGCGCAGGCCGAGGGACCCCACTGGTGCGCAGGGGCCTCTAGTAAAACTATAATAATCAAGACAGTGCGTATTGGGAAAGCTAATAAAAAATTGAACAATGAAATAGATTAGAGAACCCAGAAATAAACTTATATAAATACAGCCAACTGATCTTTGACAAAGAAGCAAAGGCAATATAATGGGGAAAAGACAGTATTTTCAACAAATGCTGTTGGAACAACTAGATATCCACATGCCAAAAATTTAATCTAGACACTGACCTTACATCTTTCACACAAAATAACTCAACATGGATAACACATCTAAATTTAAAATGCAAAACAATAAAACTCCAAGAAGGTAACATAGAAGAAAATCTACAAGACCTTGGGTATGCTATGAATTTTTAGATATAACACCAAAGCAAAGTCCATAAAAAATAAATAAGCTGGATTCATAAAAATTAAAAACTGCTGCTCTGCAAATGACATTAAGAGAATGAGATGATAATCCCCAGAGTGGAAGAAAATGTTTGCAAAATACATATCTGATAAAGGAATGATATATAAAGTATACAAAGAACCCTTAAAACTTAATAAGGAAATTAACAACTGGATTAAATAAAAAACAGGCAAAGAAGATTTACAAATGGCAAAACGCATATGAAAAAGGCTGTTCATCATATGTCATTAGAGAGTTTCAAATTAAAACATTGAGATACCACAACACACCTGTCAGAATGGCCAAAATCCAGAACAATGACAACACCAAATGCTGGTGAGGATGTGGAGCAACAGGAACGGTCATTCACTGCTGGTGGGAATGCAAAATGACACAGCCACTTTGAAAGATCATTTGGCAGTTTCTTATAGAACTAAACATACTCTTTTTTTTTATATTTTATTGATTTTTTTACAGAGAGGAAGAGAGAGGGATAGAGAGTTAGAAACATCGATGAGAGAGAAACATCGACCAGCTGCCTTCTGCACATCTCCCACTGGGGATGTGCCCGCAACCCAGGTACATGCCCTTGACTGGAATCGAACCTGGGACCTTTCAGTCCGCAGGCCGACGCTCTATCCACTGAGCCAAACCGGTTTCGGCTAAACATACTCTTGCCACATGATCCAGCAGTTGTATTCCTTGTTATTTAGCAAAGGAACTGAAAATATTTATATCCACCCAAATATCTATACATGGGCGTATATAGCAACTTTATTCATAACTGGCAAAGCTTGGAAGCCACCAAAATGTCCTTCAGTAGGTCAATGGATAAACTGGAACATACAAACTATGTAATATTATTCTGTGCTAAATCAAAGAGCTATAAAGACATGGAAGAAACCTAAATGCATATTTCTAAGTGAAAGAACCCAAACTGAAAAGGCTATATCCTATATGATTCCAACTATATGACATTATGTAAAAGGCAAAACTATGGAAACAGTAAAGAGATCAGTGACTGCCAGTTATTAGTGAAGAGATGCAGAAGGAGGAAGACTGGAATTCAGGGTACTTTTAGGCCAGTGAAATGATTCTGTATGATAATACAATGGTGAATACATGCCATTATACATCTGTCAAAACCATAGAAGGTACAGCACAAATAACAAACCCTAATGTAAACTATGGACTTTGGGGGATAATGATGTGTCAAAGTTGGTTCATCGATTGTAACAAATCTACTACTCTGATGAGGAATGTTGATAGTGATGAGGTAAGGAGCATATAGGAACTGTACTTTCTGCCTAATTTTGCTGTGACCCTAATACTGCTCTAAAAAAATTGTTTATTTTTGAAAAATAATTCTGAAAAAAAGGTAGAGATAGGAACATCTACTCTAAAATGTAGAGCATGTAAGAAATATTAATTCTATAATAACACAAAATCCTAAGGCTCAATTATAAAGAGACCATTCGTCTTAAAAATATAATTATAATGAATGTTCCAATATAAGAAAAAGCTTCCTAATCCCAGCAGAAGAATCGCTCATTGGGAGTAATAGTTAATATAACAGATACAGGACAACCAAATCATGTGGACAGGATTTTAAAATTTGTCATAGTCTGACTGGTCTATATTTACATATCATTTACTGACTCTAGATGTCAACAAAGAAAGAGCGGCATCACACATAATTGTGAGCCAATTTCTGCAGGGCAGGAAGAATTGAGGCCCAAAATTTAGTAGTAATTATTTCTGGATTGGAAGAAGAAATTTTGGAGTGAAGATATCCTCAAAGTTGCTGGAATTAAATAAATGGTTTGCAAGTGAGTTACTCACCTTTTGTAAAGTATCTAAATAGTAGCTAATTATCTCTCACACTACTTTTAAACAGAATAAAAAGCTAAATGCATACTAGAATTCACCCTGAAAGCAGAGCAGACATAGGACTAAATTGTCTATTATGGAGATAGTGAAGGGTGAAAGAAAGGGAGTGAGACAGTTATGGCAAAGACGGTACTCATAGTAGTCTGTCCCCGCCCCTCCATTTTTGCTACTTCAGAGAAAATGAAAGGCTTTAGACATAAGGCTCTCAATAATCAGGCTGAATTACATCGGATTCTACATGCAAAAATCATCAGACTTCCAGCAGAAAATGGTCTGCTGCTGCAGACCTGAGAGAAAATAACCTGTCTCTCTGGACAAGCCCAGAGAGGACCCATGCTCAAGGACCCAGAGATAAGTAACCCGCCATGTACAACAGCAAAGACAGTTCCATAACTTATTGGAAGAGTGGGTCTACTGCTCATGTGAAATGGCTGTAGTATAATTTTTTAAAATAAATGACTATATTACCTCAGGCATTAATGTTTTAAAAAACTAAATTATTCAAATATTATTTTGGTTACATAATAGAAATCTATAGTCCATGCAAAGCATATAATTGTATTTGTAACAACAGAGTGAATTCAACTTTTATTGCTAATAATGGAGACATTATATTTACAACACAAGGAATAAAATCACATTTATGATTATAAATGTCTCTTTTCCTGGTCTTAGAGTAAGTCAGAGTAGTGTCTTGTTATTCTTTTTCTACTCGTTTCTAACCTACATATTTGCTTTAAAATCTAAAGTTAGAAAAAAAATCTAAAGTTAGGGGGATGGATTAATATTTAAACATTTTCTCAAATAAAATGTTTTCACAAATTTCAAAATCTATATATTAAACTTTTCCAAAGGAGAAAAAATTACTGTGATAAAGTGAAACGGGGCCTTCATAAGACAGAAAATTATTATGATTACTAAGTAGAAACATTTCAAAACACTTAAGATTATTGAAAATCAACATTTTATGTGATAATCATAATTTTTTAGAGTTTAAAAATGTTATACCTACTATAATCCTTATGTTGAATCCATTTAAAAAGCTATATATAAATATTTGTAATTCAAATAAGTTTCTTTGAAAATGACCTGAAATATTATTTTTTCACCTAATTAAAAAGAAAATTGAGGATTACCTTTTATCTGTCTTGAATTTATTTAAAAATACTTTATGCTGAAATAATACAACACATCCAATGAAAGTTTCACCCCAGAAATATATTTTAAAGACATAGTTTCCAATTTTGAAATATATGGTTTGAAATATACAAGAGGACCTATGTAGATAATCTAAGAGTAAAGATGACAGACGCGCCATTTAAAACCCCTATATTTACTAGTAAATAGAGTGTATGTATAGTCATTGAAAATAGTTTCAGAGAGTAAAATATATACTATTAATCTACACAAAAGTAATTTTTCAGTGGACAAAGATATAAAGAAAAAGATTTTTACTTGAGCATACACATTTTGGAAAGCATGCATCTGAATAAATCTTTATTTGGGGTGGCAAAAAATAAAAACATCATATACCCTGTTTTGATAGGCAGCACATTTCCAGTCGTTGCTCAAGAGAATATCCATAAAGATGGTATGCTTCTTGTAGCGCACTTATATACCACTTCTTCCTTTTACTTTTACATTCACATTTTCCTGGCTAAGGAAACATAAAAAAATAAGATTCATTATAAATATATAATTGTGTTTGCATATCCACTTGATTTAGCTGAAGTGGAACCAAATCTAATTTAAGCATTGTACAATATATTATTTAGATTTTGATATCTGATTATTATTGTATTATTTTAGAATATAGCAGAGTTGTAGAAATTTTGCATGTTGATAGCCAAAAGGGTCATATTCTTGATTCAAGATATTTGAATATGATTCACATAATACGTAGAAAGTTATAAAAATTAAGGCTACAAATATAACAAAGTAGTCAATGTTAACACATTTATTAGAATAATGTTGATTCCCTCTTACGTAATATAGCAATGATGCTGTAGTGACAAAAATTGAAAAGCTGTTTCTTACTGTAAGAAAATTAATTCAATTCACATCTAGTTTTGGTGTTATGGAAGACAGCTGACATATTCATACAAGTTCCTTAAACTTTCTGTGCCTCAAATTCTTCATCTATAAAATGTGGATAGCTGTACATATATCAAAGGTCTCATGAGTATTAAATGAAATAATAGATGACAGTTTGCTTGAGTAGGAAGCACTCAATAAATGTTGTTCTACTTGAATACAGAACTTTTCTCTAAATGTTTATTTAGTTTTGTCAAAAATGTATTTAGAAAAGAAAAACAATTGAAGAATCTTTAGGTAAAAAATGACTATAAGAATTACTCTGGTTCTTCTCAAATTCCACTTTATTCTTGAAGTCTCCAAATTAATATTTACTATCTAGTTCTCATTACACTTAATATTTTCATTTAATTATTTACTACAGTCTGACTCATATTATAGTTAATTTGCATTCATGACTATCTCCTCCCATAAAATGAAAGATCCTTGAAGACAGAAGCAATACATAATATTTCATTTTTGTATTCTCCACAGTACCCATTTGCCTAATCTCTCTGCATATTATAAAAGCATGCAGAAATTGGTTCTTAAATTGCATGTGGTCCTGGACATTGATTTATTTGGTCTAAAAGCAGCGAAGCAAAAAAATCAAATAAAACTCTACTTTGTACACAGAATCTTTAAATTTCATTCATTAAGCTATTTCACATGATAAAAGATGAAAAGTAGAGATATACAATTCAATAAACATTAAAAATGTACACTAAATTAAGGATATCTTAGCTAGTATTTGCCTTGAGACATTTCTGGAACTCAAATGCTGTAAGAATGCTAAGTAAGAAGTTATAGAGAAAAATCACCGAAAATCTGATATAGCACTAAACAACTGAAGGTAAAGAAATTTCTTGAGAAAAATCAATGCAATATATAGTTACAGCGAACTTTGGTAAGTTTGGGTAACTGAAGAGCTTTTTGGAAAATCTGTCTGGCGGTCTTGAAGAATTTATCAGTAAGTATGTGCCACCTAGTGGTGAAACAATTAAACATCTAAACTCAAAAAGTTGACTCAGAATTGAGAATTCCAGAATTAGTCTCAGCTTATGGATTGCAGTTTCTACGAGTTTGATTTTTAATTGAAGAAGTGATAGGTGCACATTCTAAACGGATAGAAGGCACCTATTATTTCCAGTTTCTTTCAGTCTTCCAGTGATACTGTAAGCAATGGGCAACAATGGCCAAGCTGTCCTCAGCTTCTGTAGTTTTAAAGATCTATGCCTTTCACTTAGACCTGAACATATCTAATAAATTTAGAACTTCTATCTTATCTCCCACCCCAAAACAAAACACAGACAAGTTTTTAAATACATTTAAGAAGTACATTTTCAAGGTAACTAGCAGATTTTCAAGGAGCTAAAGGCTTATGAAGTCAAGAATTAAGATCAATGACTTCAGCTGAGACTATAAAAGGGCTGGGCACCTTCATATTCCAGTAAATTCTATGATCCCAAGAGGGAATATCAAGTCCTTCATTCTTTTTATACTACTGTGGCAACCTGAGTTTTCTCAATCAGTTTCATTAAATTTGGGGTGGAGGGAAATAATAAGCAATCATCAAGGAAAGAGAAGGAAGATACATAGTCTAAAAATTTGTGTCTATTTATGAAAGTAAATAATACTTGACAGATGTATTCTTAATAGATGAATAGCATCCAAATATTTGGAGTAAGCATGAGGTTAGAGACTTAAACAAATGGTTAGACAGGGAAAGATAGTGCTCTAGTCTGAGAAAATTCCTGGCCATGTCCAAAATTGAAAAGTTTGTAAATTACTGTCCTATCTGGTCTTGTTTCAATCCAGTGTTATTGGCTGACAGAAGGCCTTAATATCACTTTTACATTTCCTAGGGTTTGAGGAAGAAGCTGAATGACACTTCTCAGTAACTTTCGACTTACTGAATAAGGTTTGTGTTATCACCATACACTAATATGGAGTTTCCAGTTCAAGGAAAAGAATACATATGTGTTTGTCCACCCAGTAAAGCCAGTGGAGAGAAATCTGTAATCTGGAGAAATTCATGTCTTCTGTTGATTTTTATTTTTTAAATAACTTTTTAATATGTTTTTTATTGATTTGAAAGGGAAGGGAGAAATACCAATTGGCTGCATTCTGCACACTCCACAATCCAGGCATGTGCCCTGACCAAAAATCGAACTGCCTACTTTTTGGTGCACGGGATGACGCTCATCCAATTCAGCCACACTGGTCAGGGCCTGTTGCTTTGTATTTTAAGATTGCTTCTCTACATGAGAACTAATCAAGATATAATAGCCCGGCATGGTAGCAGGATAAATTTTACTCCACAAACTTGAATGTGTACGTAATGTCACAGTATCTTATTTTTGCTAAGTTGAATGAGAAAGCCCTAATCCAACAAGGATGATTGATCTTAGTCATTTTGGAGCCATCCCTTACTTTCGCCAGGTTCACATAAATTGATGGGAAAAAATGTGGTGAATGAAGAGTGAGGACAGATCATTACTTTTCAACCTACAGTGGTTACATGAATAACATCTTTGTTCAGGTCCCTTGAAGTCAGGCAGTCTAACAGCTTCTTTGCCACACCTGGACAAAAGAATCTTTAAAGAGGCTGGGAACCACGATGGCATGGGTTCAATCTCCCTGAGTGCACCAGACTGCTATCCTTCTCTGAGGTCCTGCCACTACCCAGGGCACTGACAGACTTTTATCCTCTTCCAAGTCTGACAGAATCTCTTCTCTGCTATGCTGCTCTTGCCTGTCCCTCTCAGAGGAGCTGGCCTCTCATTCCCAGTCCACCCTTCCCATCCTCAAGGAACACAGGTCAAGAAGACAGACAAGCTCAGCTTTTGGTCCCCACAACAAAACACCCAGGAGACATGGGAATACTAGGGGCCTGACCACTTTCTGGAATAAGTGAAAGGGAAAAATACAATCAAAACAAATTGTTAACCAACCATTGGTATTTGATTGGTAGGGAAGGATTTCCTAGCTAAGGGACTTTGAAGATTAGAATAATAGGCAGGTGGTAGTCTTTCCACCCCTTGGCACCCTACTCCTTTATCTATTGCTTTTCCTTAATTTTTCCTCATAACACTCAGCAACAACCAGCATACCATATATTTATTTATTTAGCTTATTTACTATTTCTCATCCCACCAATTTAAATTTCATAAGGGCATTTAAATTTTGTCTGTTTTGTACACTTCTGAACCTAGAAGAGTCACAAATAATAGGAGCTCAGTAAATATTTATTGGATATTATAAATACACTTTTTTTCCCCCCAGGGTAAAACCTGGTCAGGAAATTGGTGATGAATGTGAGTGGTTGCACCCTGGCCAGGTGGCTCTTTTGGTTGGAGTGTCATCCTGTACACCAAAAGGTTATGGGTTCAGATCCTGGTCAGGGCACATACCTAGATTGAGGTTTCATTCCCAGTCAGGTGCTTATGGGAAGCAACTAATCGATATTTCTCTCTCACATTGATGTTTTTCTCTCTCAAATCAATAAAAAACATATCCTCGAGTGAGGATTAAAAAAAAGTAAAGTGAAAGGTTGCTACATTTTAATCCTGAATTATGTGATTATGCCTAGGAAGCTAAACGAAAAAGTTATAACATGATGACTACCGGGCCTTATGAATCATATGATGATACTAGAGGCCCCGTGCACAAATTCGTGCACCAGTGGGGTCCCTCGGCCTAGCCTGCAGGATCGGACCAAAATCTGCTCTGACATCCCCTGAGAGGTCCAGAATTGCGAGAGCGCGCAGGCCAGGCTGAGGGACCCCACCAGTGCACATTCGGGGCTGGGGAAGAACGTGGGAGGTGGGCCAGCCAGGGAGGGACCATGGGAGGGCTCCACGGTGTGTCTGGCCAGTCTCGCTCAGTCCTGATCGGCCAGATCCCAGCAGCATGCTAACCTATAGGTCAGAGTGTCTGCCCCTTGATGGTCAGTGCACATCATAGTGACTGGTCAACCGGTCGACTGTCTGCCCCCTGGTGGTCAGTGGACATCATAGCGAGCGGTTGAGCAGCCTTAGCATATCATTAGCATATTACACTTTGATTGGCTGAACAGACAACTGGACACTTAGCATATTAGGCTTTTATTATATAAGATTACTCCTAAAATAATATAACCCTTCATTTTGAGTACAGAATTCAGATCTTTAAAGTGTTTCATAGACCACTGATTTATCCTATTATATTGGAGTGTATAAAAAAATGTGTATTTAACTTCAAATACTTGAAACAGTATATAAAAAATAGTACCGTATTTTAAAACAAATCAATCAAATGTTTCTTTATCTGCCCTATTTGAGGTATGGCAGAGCCTCACTACAATCCTGTAGGTACAATGATAGGGTCTACAATCCAAAATTTTAATTTGAATTTTTGTTATATCAATACTAGAGGCCTGTTGCACAAAGAGATTTGTGCAATAGGCCTTCCTTCCCCTGGCTGCTGGCACCAGTTTTCCTCCAGCACCCGGGGCCCAGGCCTTCGCTCCGGCCACAGCGGAGAAGCCAAGTCCAGAGGCTTCTCCGCTCCGACCGCAGCAGAGAAGGCAAGCCTCTTCAGTCTTCAGTCATCTTCAGTTGTCTTCAGTCGTCTTCAGTCGTCTTCAGTTTTTGCTCCACACCTGCATATGCAAATTAACAGTCATCTTTGTTGGGTCAATTTGTATACTCATCCTGATTGGCTGGTGGGCGTAGCGGAGTGACACCAATGTGCATGTTTCTCTTTTATTAGTGTAGATTAAAGTTAAATGAAAAATTGGTACTTACAATTTAGGAAATTTTTCTTTTAGACACAATGTTGAGCATATGATAAAAATCTGGAAAACCAGAATCATAAGTACTTAGTCTGCTTTATTGGTTTCATAAATTCACTGAAATGACTTCAAATACTGACCATTACTTTAAGTTACTTCTTAGATAATATGCCTCTTAAAATATGGGGATATAAGTCACAAATTTCATAATCTAAAGAAGTATAAAATAATTTTCCTTTGGAATGCACCCCCACTAAATGAGGATGGGCACCACTGCCTTTTATAAAGTCCTCTGCCTGGTCATTTATGTCAATTGCTGCTACTTATACATTCAAACTTGCAGTGTAGCTCACTGACTAACCATGTACTGCCCTGATGCATCGTTCTATTTACTATCATGCCAAAGCTATCGCTCTTCTCCTCTGTTGAGCAGATCGTTTTCACTTAAAGCAGCTCAGTAGAAAGTTAATCACAAGGATATCTTGTCTTCCTTAAATTGGATTTCTGCAACAGCAACTGGTAATCTAGACAGTAAGAGCACTCCTGTTCCTTTGATGCCAACTGGAAGATAGTCACATCACACCTATGTGCACCACACATTCCTTGGCTTCCTAATATCTACCTCCCTCTCATCTGTCATCTTTAACATAAATTCACATAATCTTCAATAATCAACTCTGGGATATTTACATAGCTTACTCAAATTATTGAACACTTGAAGCAAACACTGCTCTCAAAGATGTATTTCTTACCCTGTTTAAGTTTCGTTAGACATAAATAGGCATATTGCTTACTCTGAATCAACAAGATTTTAAGATCAAAATAACTTCTGTGCCCCATCCCACACCACTACAAAGTGTGAACCAGTTTACCTGACCACCCCCCGCCAAAAAGAGTACTAGCTCTATTTAGTCTGATACTTTACATCATTCTGAGACATAATGCCGAGAATGCAATGAGTGCCAGGGGAGAAATTAGGCAGAAAAAGAAAGAATAAAAAAAATTGAAAGTTAAATCTTTACAGTGTGATTCCATTACTTGGCTTAAAATACTGGGATTTTGTATTCGAATTCTATACAAAAATTACCAATACAGGAACTGAGTATTCCCTGCAACACTGGGGGTGAGAGAAGAAATAGGAAGTCAAGATGTTTATGATAAAGATAACCTCAATGGACAAATCAAAAAAATAACAGGATACACAAAAACAAACTCAAAATGGATAAAGGACTTAAACGTAAAACGGGAAACCATAAATCTTAGAGGAATCCACAGGCAGCAAAATCTCAGACATATGCTGAAGCAATATCTTCACCAATACAGCTCCTAGGGCAATGGAAACTAAAGAGAAAATAAAAAAAAATGGGACTACATCAAAATAAAAAGCTTCTGCACAGCAAAAGAAACCATCAACAAAACAACAAGAAATCCCACTGCATGGGAGAACATATTTGCCAATGTTATCTCCGATAAGGGTTTAATATCCAAGGTTTACAGGGAACTCATACAACTTAACAAAAGGAAGACAAACAACCCAATCAAAAAATGGGCAACGGACCTAAATAGATATTTTTCGAAAGATGATATAGACAAGGCCAAGAGACATATGAAAACATGCTCAAAGTCACTAATCATCTGAGAGATGCAAATCAAAACAACAATGAGGTACCATTTCACACCTGTCCGAATGGCTATCATCAACAAATCAACAAATGACAAGTGCTGGTGAGGATGTGAAGTAAAAGGAACCCTCGTGCACTGCTAGTGGGAATACAGACTGGTGCAGCCACTGTGAGAACAGTATGGAGTTTCCTCAAAAAACTAAAAATGGAACTCCCATTTGACCCAGTGATCCCACTTCTAGGAATATATCCCAAGAAATTAGAAACACCAATCAGAAAGGATATATGCACCCCTATGTTCATAGCAGCACAATTTACAATAGCTAAGATTTGGAAACAGCCTAAGTGCCCATCAGCAGATGAGTGGATTAAAAACTGTGGTACATCTACACAATGGACCACTGGGTTGCTGTAAAAAGGAAGGAACTCCTACCATTTGCAACAGCATGGATGGAACTGGAGAGCATTATGCTAAGCGAAATACGTCAGTCGGAGAAAGATAAATATCACATGATCTCACTCATTTGTGGAATATAATGAACATAAACTGATGAACAAAAACAGATCCAGAGACAGAGAAGCATCGATCAGACCATCAAACCTCAGAGGGAAGGTAGGGGAGGGTGTGGATAAGGGGGAGAGATCAACCAAAGGACTTATATACATGCATATAAGCATAACCAATGGATACAGACACCAGGGAGTGAGGGCCTGAGCAGCGGGGTAGGAGTAGGGGGGTAAAGCAGGGATAAGGACACATATGTAATATCTTAATCAATAAAGAAAAAATTTTTTTAAAAAATCTCAGGCTACATATATTTACTAAATATTTTAAATATCTAAGCTCTTTTGACCTAAAGGATTTTTTTTTATCTAAAGGATTCTAAACAACAACAAATGAGGATACAAAGACCTGAACCTAAAAGAAAGTTAACATACTTGACTGCTATTTTCTACTCCACATTTGCTCATTTTTCATGGAATATGAGTTCATGAGAGAACAATGGTTGTATTTATTACAGACAGATGCTCAGATTATGTTTAAAGATAGAATCATAGAGCAGGTGGAAGATCTAGGAGAAAGGGATGGTTAGATATGTGACACAGAATCAGTACATATTCTGTGAGATAAACAAAATGGTAAGGAAGTGGTTCTGAAATTTATTTTCAGTTATTTTAATAAAAATTATTTAGGATTTAGGGATATGGGTTTTGCCTGAGTCATGGACTGGTCTTGACCCTTGGCTAAAAGATACTTAAAATCAAAACAAAGCAAAAATGGTGGGGGAATTAAAGAAAATGAAACGAAAAAGAAGTTTATATATCAATTGTGCACTCATCTGATTATGAGTTTTGGACTTCACCATTCCCCAATGGAAGAATGTACCAAAAAGTTACACTACAACTATTTACTTATTTAAGAACCCCAATATAAAAGACCCATTATAAGGCAGACTTACTTATAAGGGGTATGACTCTGAAGGCAATTTAATGAGCCTTGTATTTTGGCTTAAAAACAATGATCTGACTCTGGTTTCTTTAACAGAAAATAAGCACTTCCAAAAAATTGAGAAAGCTACACATTGGAATTTCTTAGAAAAGATGACTGTAATCTCACTAAAGAGTCAATATGAGAAACCTAGTTGATACTTAAGGTAAACAGAATAAACTTGGTCATTTATTTGGATTTGGACTTTTAACTTCAGTAGAAGTTCACAGCTATCTAAATTCATAAGAGATGAAGGTGGGAGATGAAAGAAGTGAATTCAAAAATTTACTTGAAACAGCAAAGTCAGCATATATAAATGTGAGTGAATCAAAAAGCGGAATAGAGATAGGGGAAAACTGGTTTCATTCAATTGCAAAGGATCTGAAAGATAGTATTTCCTATTCTCCTTCCAAAGTCCATCAAACAAATCCAAAGTATTCTTGGGGGATTGCTGATATTGAGGACTATTCATTCATTCACCAAGAAGTCGGATTCAGAAGGTTTTAAATTATCTCCTGCTTTCAAAAGTTCTTAGCACTTCCGTTTACCTTAAACTAGAAAAGCATTACAGCAATAGACTCTTTCAGCCATGTACTGAAGAATCAAAGGATAAGATAGATGATCAATTCAGTCTATTTCACTCAATTTCTGGGACCATCATGTTGGTTGATTTAAAAAAACACACACACACAACACACACCCCCACTAAAATCATGCCATCTGGACATATGATCTTAATCAAAAAGAAAAATATTATTCTCCACCTTTTCGTTCTTGTATCTTTTTCGGTGCTCCCTTTTACAGATACTAGTTTCTAGGGGGAGAAAATAATTATTTAGCTATGTATTTCACCTATATTCCCATTGTAAAATATCAACTAATGTTTATTAAGAGCCTACTATATGACAAGCACTGTGCTAAATGTTTTATATATACTATCTCAGTTAACCACTACAACTTTATGAGGCGGGTACTATTATAACCTCCATTTTAATACGAGGAGTGTGGGATTTGCAAAGGATAAGTGACTTACCTGAGTTCAAACATCTAGTAAATAGCACAGCCAACCTTCAAACCCAAAGAACCTGGCTCTAGAGACTGCCTTTTTAACCACTATGACAACTTCATTCTTTTCCTAATATACATTACTACAAAAGTTTCCTTGGCAGATTAGATTATTCACAAAAAGGTCACAGTTATAGAAACATTCTAATTCCCTTAACATTTCTCCAGGCCAAAAACTAAAGGATGCTTAGAAAACAAGCAAACAAAAAGTCTTAAACTAATAGCAAATCACAGAAAATTTTACATCAAATATAGAATCCATATGATAAAAAACTTTTGAGAGTTTGGTAGCTCTACAGATTTACTGCAAATGTGGTTTTCCACTGAATTGGCTCAATAGATTTGTATCCAGTTTCACTCCATTACTCTAAGAGCAAAATGCTGCCTGATAATCTAGTCTACAAACTAATGGGCTAATCCTTATTACATACTACATTCTTAGTATTTGGATCCTAATGAATATTAGAAGCAAAACACTTGCTTGAATAGATATTATTCCAGATGCACTTGTGTAATGACTACTACTGCATATATAATTTGAAAAGTCAAGAGTTCTGCTTAAGCAAGTCTACCCAAGACTGTCATTCAACATGAGTATCTATATATATAAAAGGCTAATATGCTAAGTGTCCGACCGTCTAACCGGTTGCCATGACACGCACTGACCACTAGGGGGAAGACACTCAATGCTGGAGCTGCCCTCTGGTGGTCAGTGTGCTCCCATAGTGGGAGCCCTGCTCAGATGACTGGGGTGAACAGGCCTGGGATGAGTGGGAGCGGCTCCTCCCTCACCACCTGCCGCTTCGCACACTACTACATCCCTCGGGGGATGTTGGATGCTGGTTTCAGCCCAATCCCCACAGACCACGCTGATGGACCCCAACAGTGCACGAATCCATGCACCAGGCCTCTAGTATAGAGAAAACTCCAATAAAACTCTGATGCTTCATGATGTGAAAACTCAGCAGTTCTCTCTGTCTCTCTGGGCTGTACATCAGATCTATCTGAGAAACTTAAAAACGCTGAGGCCTGGCCCTACTCCAATACATTCTGATTTAATCGATCCAGTAGAGTAGAACCCTAGCATTGCTGTATTTTTGTTGTGTGGTGGTTTTGTTACTGTTTTGTGAAGCTCTATAATGCACATCCAGGCTTAAGAAATGCTAAACTCATAGTCTATCAAGTAGTAGTCTATCAAGCTAAAAAATAAATCTGCAAATAATGAGTTCTGCAAACATGTACCTACTAAATACAGGAGAAAGATTTGTGCCAACGGGGAAAGAATTTTATTCCATGCATTGACTCTTAAAAAAAAATAGCCATTTAGCCCTAGCCAGTTTTGTTCAATGGATAGAGTGTCAGCCCAAGAACTGAAGGGTCTCAGGTTTGATTCCAGTCAAGAGCATGTACCTCAGTTACAGGCTCCAACCTGGTCATGGCACGTGCCGGGAGGCAACCAATTGATGTGTCTCTCTCTCTGTCCCTCCCCCACCCTTCCACTCTCTCTAAAAAATCAACGGAAAAATATCCTTGGGTGAGGATTAACATTAACAACAACAACAACAACAACAACAACAACAAATAGCCATCTGGTACACGTTCATGTACATTTTATCTGAGTAATTATCAGAGTGATATATATTTTAAATACAAACTTTCAAAAGAATCAAGGTTTCTTTAAAATGGAGGGAGAACTTTAGCTTTTTTTATAGCTACTGATTTTATGATAAATGAAAAAAATAATGTATGAATAAACCAATATAAATTACAAATATGCAATCTAAATATTGCCTTCAACTGTTTTCTAAAGTATATTGCACTGTATCTATAAGTTTTATTTATTGGAGAAAACCCTACCATTCGTATTAATAGACAATAACAGAGTTATTTTGCACTTTAAACAATAAAATTACTAATTCAGTGGTCCCATAAACATATCTACCAGGGGAAATTATCTATTTAAAAAAAGAACTAGACAAACATGAAATAAAAGAGTTAAATTTTTATAATCTAAAACTAAAAACATTCCATTTCCCTTATTTTTTCCCCTTATTTTTTCACTTATTAAAGCTTATTTCCCTCCCACCTTAACATACACTGCAAAATTAATATAGTCCACAATTAGTGAAAATTCTGAAATATTATTTAATCACTTGTTAAACTAAGCTTATACAATTAGGAGAAAATGATGTTGAAATAATGTATGAAGTAAGATTTAGACAGCTTAAACCAGTAAGAGTCATATGTGCCTCTCATTCCTTGTTGAGTTTTAGAAAAAGATTGGACAATGTGTATCTCTTCTCCACCCCTTCTAGAAAAATCTTAAAGAAAGTCTACATTGTCTACTATATATTACTTGTGTAAGTGATCTTTCTAATGGGGGGAGGAGGTATGAATTTAATATCTGGATCACTGTGGTGCAATATAGAGATAGCATCTGAGGATACAGGAGCTCCAGTGCAAAAAGGACAATAAAAGATTAAACCCCTGGAGGTCTAGGTAACAGAACTACAGGTTGAAGTCAAGACTATCGCCATCTCCAGGAGACAGGGACATAAATCCCAGCTATCTCCAGGTAATACATAGTTTGGAATTAATACTTTTCAACCAATTTCTCAGACGTATCATTTTTTACCATTTTTCTACCTTGGTTGTCTGTATTCCCTGAGTCTACCACCTTGCCTTGTGTTTCTTGAGTCGATTGGAGCAAGGAGGCTTCAGTCATGGGTTAATCTCCCCTCCCTGGCACGCTGAGATCTTAGGTAGCCAGGAGTGGGGAATCAGAGCACAGCCAGTCTGGCATGTGCCAGCTGAACTGAAGTGAAAAGGAACTAAAATTTCAGACTTGAATGAAGAGACCCACAGAAGAAGGCACCCCTATTATACAAGCTCTAAGAGAATAAGTGGGAAAAAAAGGCACAGGTAAGAAAAAAAGAGTATAGGCCAAGAGCAGAGCCTGTAGGTAGGTACCCTGAATGACAGTAGAGGACAGCGCCTGCCCCAGAGCCTGTGGGCACCCAGTGAGTTATCCACCCAGAGTGCCTGGCTAGTTGGGAAAGGGGGGAGGAAGAGCAGAAACCAACACTTTACTTTCTTCTGCTCTCAGCCTTTCATTCATTTAAGCAGCCCTGAATTCCTGGTCTTTGCAAGACTTTCTAAGTTTGCTTTAATGATTTCATAAGGTTAAAAACTAATGTCTACTGATTCTTGTGTGTTGGCTTTGTTTTGCATCAAATTTTTTTCCTTGTCCCAGGGATTAATGGTATGCTCACTGATACCAGACTACTCAAATTAATCATGACAGGAGTCAAATCCTACAAGTACTACTAGTTCTGACAATTTTAAAACACACTTTGATTTTTTTAAACTTATATTTACATATAATTTCTTAAGAGTGTCCCACTCGTCCTTGTCAGCTTGGCTCAATGGATAGAACATCAGCCTGCGAACTGAAGGGTCCCAGGTTTGATTCCGGTCAGGGGCACATGCCCAGGTTGCAGGCTCGATCTCCAGTAGGGGATAGTGCAGGAGGCAGCTGATCAATGATTCTCTCTCATCATTGATGTTTCTATCTCTCTATCCCTCTCTAAAATCAATAAAAAATATGTTTAAAAAAAGTGTCCCACTCTTTAGCACATTATCAAATATCTAAGTTTCTAAGGTCTGCTTCATGAGAAGCTAGACTTCCCCATCCTTTAGAAAGGGGAGGGGGCAGAGAAGGGAGAACACTCCTTCCTGTCTTCAGTGACTGTCAGTAGAAGTACCCAGGCATACATCCAAGAAGTCAGAGTTGAGAAGGTGCTCACATTAAGATGACTGGTTCACAACTCCCATGACATGAATATAAGCGATGTTATTCCACACTGAAATAAAACATCCTTTCCGGCCAGCTGTTTTCAAGCTGAAATGGGCAAATATACTGCTTATGCCAAAGACAGAGTAAAAGCCCATTTTAAAGTACCTCAAATCTCCACAGATTTACTTATAGTGTGGGTTAAAGGGCACGCCTTAAATGTACATACACTCATATGTGTATTTGAATACATAAGCTTCTCATTAAAAAATAGACACTATCCAAACTGAGGAAAAGGAATCCACATTTCTGACATCAACCAGATTTCTAATGAAAGCACGATTTGCAGATGAAAAGTTTTAATATTAAAATACAGACAGATAGCTGAGCTAATTCATAATAATTAAACCAAATCCATGGAAACAGGTCCAGTTTACCTATTCTCATCAACCTGAGAGTCCAGTCTATTCATTAATTGGACTGTGTGATTTAAAGTTTAAAAGGAATCAAAAAGATACTGATAGAGTTAGTATAATGAAATATTCCATTTGAAATTTGAAAATCTGGTTGCATTACATAATTAATTTTCCCTGTTAGCTACAACTTAAGAGTTTTCTCAAAAGAATTGAAAAATTTCCAAATAATCTTAAGATTATTTCAAAACACAATTATATGAAGTCCTCAGTTGATTTATACTATATGTCTATTAGAAAAATAAAATTTTAAAGTACCCCATAACTATTTTTATATCCATACTTCCTTTGAAAAACTGCTTTAAAAATAAAAATATGAGTTTAAAACAAAGAGTATATACTATTTGTTTATATAAATATAAAAGTTAATCATTATGTATCTTTTAAGATCTGAGACAAAAATGGCAATAATTAAAAACAAGTGCAAGAAGAATAAAGTTTTGATTTTTCAACTTACCTTTAATGTGATACTATAATGTCCAACAAATGTTGCATTTATCCATGATGTTGAATGGGGATCACCCAGGAATTCTATGTGATACTGTTCAACATTTCCATCCAGGTCATAGGTCACATATTTACCTTTAAAAGGATCAGGGCAAAGTATCCCTGGCCAACTTTCAAAGAAAATTATATTTAATTATTTTGATGCTTTTCAAAAAGGCAGTCATCAATATATCTGTCATAGTCGTATATCAAACTTTCTTCTTTGAATTTAATAAATTATTAAATAAACTTTAACATATTCACATTTTAAAAGTAGGATATTCATTTGATACAAGTAATCAGTTGTGCCTTTATAGATATAGAAAGCTTTGAAATAGTCACATATTTAAGATATACATGAGATATGAGAAAGAATTATAAGACAAAGGGGTGATCTCCAGGGTCTGTAAGAGACATTAGGTATTGCTAAAAGAAAAAAGATTCATCAGAATCATGACAGGACTGGCTCAACTCTAACCAATCAGAATGACTAATTACTAAAATGTTAACCCATTGACAGGGCTTCTGAAGGGGTAGGAGAGCGTTGGCATTTCCTGAGCCAGGGATGCCAAAAGGGTACTGTTAGCTCAGGCTGTGCTAACTCTGGAGATTGTAACTTCGGTGGGACAAGCAGAAGTAAGTTCAGCAGTCAATATTGTCCCTCCCCCGACCCCCCCCCCCATCTGCTCCATTGACAGGTGACCACATTGCTAAAAATCCTCAGTGCAGGAAATAAAATTTATCCTTTACTAAAAATAAATCTTTAGGGTTTTTTTTAACTAACATAAATCTCTAGAAATTCCTTGGTATGTTTTATTTTTTCATTTGGCAACTTAGTTGTAACTAGTTTACCAATCTCTCTAGACTATGACCTACTATTCTTCAGAAAATAAAGCAGGAAAAAAGGTACTAAATAAGGTCAGGAAGCTGTGACTAAATAATGAACAATAGAAATCTGAAGTTTATAGTTCATGACCCAAAATATACATATCTAATATACCCAGACATTCAAAGATCTGTACAACTATCAAGTTCTATTTCAGTTTGCTGCACTATGGAGTAAAAAGATAACAAGGTTCAAATCAGGAGACCCAGACTCTAGTTCTGCCTTCTCCCAGACAGGAGGCCTGCAGCAGGTAATGAGGCCTCACTGTAACTCTGGTTCCTCACTGTGCCGTTACTACATTGAAACAAACATGTGTTTTACACATTTTAGTTTTTAGGTAAATTAAAATATTTTGAAGTATCATCATTATATACTGAATTGTGTACAATTCAATTTATATGTTGAAGTCCTAACCCCCAATACTTCAGAATGAGATTGTGTTTAGAAACAACACCTTTAAGGAAGTAACTAAATTAAAAGGTGGGCCGTAATCCAATATGAGGGAGGACCATGTGAAGACACAAGACCCATCTACAAGCCAAGGAGAGAGCCTCAGATGAAATTAACCTTGTTGACACCTTGACCTCAGACTTTTTTAGTCCCCAAAATTATGAGAGAATAATTTTCTGTTATTTTTAAGCCACCCAGTCTGTGACACTTTGCTATGGCAGCCCTAGCAAACTAATACAACTGTATATAGTTAAGATAATTGGTACCATTGAGAAGTAGAAGGAATAATACAAAAATATTTTTGCCTAATTTCAATAATTATTTTAAAGCTAAATAAATGCAACAGATAAGTTTAAAATCTAAAGGATGCATACAAATCATGCTGCAAAGAATCTGAAATCACAAAAATATAAAATCCATATATTATTTGGACTTGGGGACTGTAGATTATTGATATCCTACTAAATTATCAATTGATATTAAAGTTATGAAGTCATAAATATAGAAATGTATCTACCATAGCCAACTATAAAAAAGTTTCACAGATTATAGATTAATGAAAAGAGTTTATGCTTAGCATTATTAAGGTAAAAACATTTGATCCCAGGAAGCTGATAAGTCCCAAGTAGAACTGCAAGGAGGTGGTGACTTAGGTGCACCAGTCACCAGAGATGATAGAGTGTGAGAATGGAACAGCTATCCACTGTTCCCTGATGCTGAGCAGAGTCCTGTGGCTTTGGGCCTCTCTAGGGTAAGGGAGGTAGAAGGCTGCCTTGGTAACCTTCCATCATGGAAGAAGAGGGGCTAGTGGATTACAGATTGAGTCACACTATCTGGAACCCAAACAAGCCTAATAATTTGGAAGAAAAGGAAACGACAATGGAAAACAAACGGTGGTTCAGGACTTAAATGAAGACTGTCTGGTTATTATCGGGTTCACATAACAACATGTGAAAGCTCTTATTGTGCTGTGCTTAAGAGTAAAACTCAAGTGGAGTTCATCTTTTAAAACTAAGTTGGAAATCCACTTTCTGAAGAAACCCAGTCAAAAGAAGACTTCAATAGACAAACGACTAAGAATAAGTGGCAGCTGCAATGGAGACCCCCAACTTATTGAACACCAAGGAACAACTAGGTGCTTCAATTAACAGCTATTTTAAAAGAACCAAACTGATTGTTACATTATATTTGTTTAAACTTTTTGTAAAATATAAGGGGCTCATGCTTAATACTACTGATTTACACCTCACAGCAATTTTTAAAAGGATCATTGCCAAACAATAGCAAATTTATGCATAGCAACTACTCCATTCAGTGTCAGTCTCAGGATTTCTAACACTTAAGACATGAAAGAAATATTTTGCAATTATGTGTAAGATGAGCTGGTATTTTTCTGACACAAATTCTGATATAACTGTTTCTACATCAAACCTATTGGGCCCAAGAGTCTTCAATCTAAATCACTACTCTATAAAATATATATAAAAAAGATGACTCTAAAAATTATTGAATGCCAACAAAAGAAAAAAAGCTTCTGTTCATTATTAAAAACATGCTATATTATAGAAAATATTGCATGTTGATTCAGAGATGAATTATGCGAAATTCTGTCAAATGTCTAAATAACTCTGGCACTTTTGTATTTCTCCAGGCGGTGCAAAGGAATCATGACTCCTAGTCTGTATATCTCAGCTAACACAGAATGTTCCTAAACAGTAGGAAGAGCTGAGCAGAGGCAATAGATGTAGAAAACATGATTACTTCCCTGCAGCTGCTACATCTATCATCTTCTCTGACTTGCTGTGATTCACAAAAAGCTGATGTCCATTTTTGCCCTCACTCTGACTTCAATTTCAGTTCCAAAACTGTCAATGATGACAGCATATTGTGCACGTCTACTTCCCAATTTTTCACTTTCATATTGATGAGAAATTCTGAAGCTTAAAGGTGAAGAGGGAGAGTAAGAATAGGCAGCCCAATGGAAGTGTATCAGAATTACAAGGGAAGTGTATGATCAATTTTAGAATCTGTGGGTGTAAAATGTACAAATACAACAAAGTCAAAAAGGTACCTGGTGTTATAATCCCCTTAGGAGGGAAGGAGAACATTTTGGCAGAACAAGTGGTAAATTCAAGGGGAAGTGCAAATCCTATATAATAAAAGCCTAATATGCAAATTGTCCCCTCAACCAGGAGTTCAACCAGGATTTTAACTGCTCACTATGACATGCGCTGACCACCAGGGGCTGGCATAGAACATGGCAGGCGTCCGCAACGTGGTGCTGGCAGTGGGTGGCAGTGAGGCACTGCCAGCCCCAATGGGCCCCGACGAGAGCAGGACCATGGCGGGATGGTGGAGCAGGTGAGCAGGCAGCACCAGGCCAAGGCGGGTGTGAGTGGGGCCCGATCAGCCCTCCGATCTCCCTGCAGATGATGACCAGCAGTGGGGAGTGGGGCCACCGCTTGGCTCCTAGGCACTGAGGGAGCTGAGTGGGGCCTGATCGCCCCACAGACAGCAACCAGCGGCGGCGGCAGCGGGGGGGCAGGGCTGCCACTGGGCTCCCAGGCACTGAGGGAGCCAGGTGGGGGCCCAATGACTCGGGCAGAGGGGGGTACGTGGGGGCCCAGGGGCCCAGGTGCTGCCCAGGGCCCAGAGGTCAGCTGGGACCTGCCCTTCCATGCCAGATGCTCGGGCTTTGATCACTGGCCAGGCCTAGGCACTGCATCCGTGCACAAATTTCTGGCACCAGGCCTCTAGTATATTATGAAGACACTGATATCTTACACATTTCTTATCCAGGAAAATGATCTTTAATATGACAGCTATTGCCCTCAATAGGAATTGAAGCTTAAAGCATGAATTTATTTATTTCCAATGAGAAGAAGTACATGACTTATTTTTAACTGTGGTTTGGATGTTTAAGAGGAGAGCAAATTTTACTTGGGCCTCATTCCTAATCCTTGAGAAACAGAATAGATGAGCTGGAATCATCACTAACTGAACATTATACTTGTCAAGAAATCTCTGGGCTGTGCCTAAAAGCAGGGGTTGTTGGGGAGAAGAAATTTCCCACTCATGCGCGTGCACACGGGCACACACACAGTATATCAATCCATAGGCAAAAAATACAAAGTAATTAAATAATAATTTGTAATACTGAAAGGATCTAGTAGAAATATCAATTTATAAATTTACATACTATATCTAGAATGTATCACTGGACTGGTTTGTTAACCTAAAGACATATTTTATTACTAAACTGTTTTACTACATTACATTAGGATTCAAATATATTTTCTATAAATTAATTTTCATATTCATGAGAAAGCTTTGTATGTCTGTGTAAATATGCCCAAGGTAGTTATCCTAAACAGAGCCTAGCTTCTGTTTGACAATGTGTCCTACTATACTAAATAAGATATGCACTGTTCTCTTTTACTTTTAACTTCTATGCTCTTTTTAGTTGAATACAATGCTATTTGCAATTTTTAAAAATCAAGGCTGCTTAAGCATTATAGAGATAGTTTTCTCTTCCTAGTACATGCAGATATCTCCACCACAAAGCAGAGAGACATAGTCCAAAGGCAGGAGGTTGCATCAGTATTTTTATAAGTACATCAGTGTGTGCTAATTCACAATGTGGATGTAAATATAACTATTATATTTTGATTTTCCATAGAGTTTGCTGTAGGAAAAGAAAGTATTACTTTATTGGCAGGTGCAAGCACTGGGCAGGACCATGGCATGCAGGAGCAAAGAATTTTCAGTAACCACCAGAGGTTCGCCCCGATGACAGTGACCAGCGCCCCATCTTGGTCTGGCGCCCCCGCTCACCTGCTTCACCATCCCGCTGTGCTATGCCAACATCCACCGAGTTCAGTGCTCTGCCGCCTGCTACCAACACCCACCATGTTCCGCACGCCCCATGGTGGTCAGCGCACATCATAACGACTGGTTGTTCAGTTGTTCTGCCATTTGGTCTATTTGTATGTTAGGGTTTTATATATATATATAGAAGATATACATATATATACACATATATATATATACACACACCCATACAATATTTCACATTTGATCCCTAGAAAAGCTCTCAGCAACAAAATGTACAAATCTCAGAGTAATTTCCACATTTGCAAAGATATTAAATGTATTAGTTTGTTATGGCTGCCATAGAAAAATTACACAACCCGAGTGGCTTAAACAACAGAAATTAATTTTCTCACCATTTTGGAGGCTAGAAGTCCAAGACCAATGTGTCAGCAGAGTTGGTTTCTCCTGAAACCTCTCCCTGACTTGTAGATGGCTTCATATGGTATTTGTTCTGTGCATCCTTGGTGTCTCTTTGTATATAATCTCCTCTTCCTATAAGATCACTCAGATTGGATTAGGGTCCACCCTAAGAGCCTATTTTAACATAATTGCCTTTTTAAAGGCACTAACTCCAAATACAGTTACATTCTGAGGTTAGGGCTTTAACATGTGATTTTGGAGGACATAATTCAACCCAAATCTAGGTATATGACTTGAAGGCCTCTTGTGTGTGTCTTAGGTGTATGTTAGAATAAGCTCAGCACAGTTTATGAAACCAAACATATTCTTCATGCAAAATAGTTCAATATGAATGCAAACAAGGTAATATGAGCTAGAGTATCCCAGCTTTAAGAATGTTAAGTAGGAGAATGTAATATAAAATAGCAAGGGATTCTGGGAAGAAGGCAGCAATGGTGTTATAGTTTTAGAATCTCCTGATTTTCCCATAAATACAGGCAGAACACTTAATAACAGAAAGGCAAAACCTGACACAAAACCTCTATAACAAAACTAATTGATAAGCTATACCAGTGGTCGGCAAACTGCGGCTCACGAGCCACATGTGGCTCTTTGGCCCCTTGAGTGTGGCTCTTCCACAAAATACCACGTGCAGGCGCGCACGTACAGTGCGATTGAAACTTCGTGGCCCATGCACAGAAGTCGGTTTTTGGCCTGGGCAAGTCTATTTTGAAGAAGTGGCGTTAGAAGAAGTGGGGGGTGTCGGTCGGTCGGTCGGTCAGTCGGGCAACGGGAGACGAGGCTCAGGCGGGCCGAGGGATATGCAGCGCAGGGGAGGCGCACATGATTCATGCATGAGTTGAGTGAGCCAGTCAGTCAGCAGTCTCATTGTGCAGTGGTTAGTGCTAGTCGAGTCCGCAAATTGCGCGCGGGTGACAAAAGTACCTACTCGAAGCATAAAGTTACCTGTATTTTTCCAAACAGCTGCAAATCCTATAGGTATTTTTGTCATCAATTTAAAAATTGTAATTATTTTGTGTTGGTGGCTTTATTATTATAAAATGAGGACGTTTTTAGCAAAGGCCAGCGTAGGAGTACCCTAATTAATTAATCACAATGTACCTACCTATATAGTTTATGTTTAAAAAATTTGGCTCTCAAAAGAAATTTCAATCATTGTACTGTTGATATTTGGCTGTTGACTAATGAGTTTGCCGACCACTGAGCTATACACATGCAAAATGTAGGTACAAACTACCAACACTTACAAGACCCACATTATTAGCATCTTTATATATGAGAGAGAACAAAGTGGGAGGGGGCAGGCAACCAGAGTTCTGATGTGTTTGTGACATAAGAACCTTAAAACCGTAAGTTCTCTTTGGAAAGTCAAACTGAGTACAGCAGCCAAAATTGTGAGGGGGACTGCAAGAAAATTGAAAGCGTTAGAGCAGCCTGGGCCCTATGAACACTTAAAACTAACTGACAGAGCTCCTTTTCAGAGCGAAAGCTCATGCTGAGGAGAAACTGTTGGGAGTATAATCCAAGTTTAATAGGGCAGGACCAATAAGAATAAAGAAAAGAGATGGTACAAATAAAAGTGGGAATATAACACTAAAGGTTGAATTAATACAAATTAAAAAAATAATGTAGGTTGTAAAAAAATATAAATTAGAATTAGAGAAACTAAAAAAGTAGGTTTTGAAGAAAAGGAAGATTTGAACAGACAGGTGACAAAACTCATAAAAACATTTCAAGATTTTTCAATAAAGACTAATTGGGAAGAAACACAAAAGACATTACGTTCAATTGATAATACCTTCAGAAAGATAAAAGATGGAAAATAAAAAATAATTAAAATTTTAAAGATGAAAAGAGTTGAAAAAATACCAACGATAAACAAAGATCTACCATAAGTAATATATGTAAGTCCCAAAATAAGAAAATCAAAACGATGTTAACAGGATAAATATAATTTTTAAAAGTAATTGGGAAAAAAAAACTTGAAACTATATGTATACTGCACATTACATTCTTGGAAAAATCAACCCGGAATGGGAAATATTGAGGTAGACAATAATAAATATACAAAATCTAAAGAAGAAGAAGAAGAAGAAGGAGAAGAAAGAGGGGGAGGGGAGGGAAAGGAGGGAGAGAAAGAGGAAGAAGGAACAAGAGGGGGAGGAGGAAGGAGAAAGAGGGGGAGGAGAAAAATAATAATATATTTTAGGTTTCTAGGCAGCAATTACAGAATACACATTCTTTTCAAGATAGGCCATACTGGGCTATAGAATACAATTCAATGAAACTGACTACAATTGATTTAAATTAGAACTCAGTAACAGTAAGTTATTTTTAAATCTCCAAATATTTGGTAATTTAAAAACATACTTCCAGCCGAAACCAGTTTGGCTCGGTGGATGGAGCGTCAGCCTGCGGACTGAAGGGTCCCAGGTTCGATTCCGGTCAGGGGCATGTACTTGGGTTGCGGGCACATCCCCAGTAGGAGATGTGCAGGAGGCAGCTGATCGATGTTTCTCTCTCATCGATGTTTCTGACTCTCTGTCTCTCTCCCTTCCTCTCTGTGAAAAATCAATAAAATATATATTAAAAAAAAACAAAAAAACATACTTCCAACAACTCATTTCAACGAAGAAATACTAAGAAAATTAATACATCTTTCAAACTCAATGGCAATATAACACAACATACTAAAATTTTTGAGATATAGCTAAAGCAATACTTAAAAGAGGAAAAATAGATTTAAGTCAGTTACCTAAGTTTCCAATATTAGAAACTAAAAAAAGTAGAATTAAACCCAAAGAAATCAGGGAAAGAATTATGATGACATCAGGAAACAATAAGAAATTAGACAAACAACAGGAAAAAGTTGATTCTTTTAAAAGTTTTAAAATTCATAAACTTAGCAAGACTATATCTCAACAGTTTATTATAAAATAACTAGAGGCCCCAAGATTCGTGCACTCAGCAGGGGTGGGAGGGTGGAGGTGGGGGGTTCCTCAGCTCAGCCTGCGCCTTCTCGCAGTCTGGGAGCCCTAGGACCTAAGCCAGCAGTGGGACATCCTTAGCGCTGCCTCAGAGGTGAGAGGCTTCCGCCACCGCTGCTGCGCTCACTAGCCATGAGCCCAGCTCAGGGCTTCTCTGGCTGAGCAGTGCTCCCCCTGTGGGAGCGCACTGACCACCAGAGGGCAGCTCCTGCGTTGAGCGTCTGCCCCCTGGTGATCAGTGCATATCATAGCGACCAGTTGCATATTAGCCTTTTATTATATATGATGATGATAGCAAAAATCTTACCTTGGCCAATTCTTGAATTTTACCAAAACCAGGCTACCAACAGGTAGCTGTGAATAGACAATCTTAAATCCACTTCGATGAAATTGAGACTCTTCAGGAAAGTCTTCTTCAGAAATAGAGCACTTATTATATTTTGAATCAGTGTTCATGTAGCAATACCATGATTCATTGTGATCAACTCTGGCTGCATCCTCAGTTGACAACAATCTCCATTTCAAACAACTTTCACATTGAACCCACATTTTGTTTATATATGTATTGTTTTCCATGAAGGAATCCATTGCAGTGTTACGACAGTCTACTATTATCTTACTGTAAAATTTTTCTTTTTTCATAAATGAATTTAATCTGGAAAATAAGAGGAAAATAAAAGAATAAGGATTCAAGAGTATAAGTTCAATCCAAAATCTGAGAAATAGCTCTTTAAATACCCTCTTTGCCCACCTACTCTCTATCCTTATAAAGATTATACATGTTGAGCATGTTGTGTTTCCACTTACCCAGAAACAAAATAGATGCATCAATTCCTTGGGGCTCAAAATGCTCCAAAATTAAAAACAAGAACAGTATGATGAAGCAGAAGACTAGAGGTTAATATCTATTAATCTACCATATCACACACAGCTGGTAGATATCCAATACTTTTGCCATAAAAAATAGCTAAGCCTTATTGAATGCTACGATCCAGGTATCATTCTAAGTGACTCATGCACACAACTTACATAGTCTTCCCAACAACCTTAGTATAACCATTTTTAAAGAAATATTTTAAAGAAAAACTGAAGCAAAGAAATTTGTAAGGTTCCAGAGCTTATATATGGTAGAGTAGAATTAAGATGAAGGCAGTTTGGTCCCAAATTTGGTGATATTACCTACTAAGCAGTACTGCCTCTGCGTATATATATTATAGCATGGCTTGATTAGCCCATTCTTTTTCAAATTCTGAGGAAAATCAATTACAGAAAAACATTTCATCATATGAAAATTTGAAATGCTTTAAGAAAATTAAAAAATTTGCATGTATAATTTTACCTTTTATTATAATTTAAGTGATTTGAAAAAGAACATTTATCAGAGCTTTCTTATTATAAAAATTTTAAACTTATAAGTTAGCATTGTATGATTAAGGCCTCAATTTCTAACTTCAACAATAATTGCTATGTGCATAATACTAAAATATAGTTAAACTAATAATTATTGTAATTAATAAAGTACAGGTAAAAATATTAGCCTCTTATTTTGCAATGCAAAACCTATTTTTAAATTAAAGAAATCTTAGATATGCTATATTAATGAGTTAGTAGAACACTACTAGCCAAGAATATGCACCATTTAAAAAAGCTCTTAAATCATGATTTAATTACATGTTTTGAAACTCACTTATCATATGACTTTCCAGGATAACTACAAATAGCTTTAGAAAAAAACTGCCAATATATTACAATTGACACAATTCACAATTTTTTACCTACTAATTCCACTCATGTGAATGCATCCAAAGAAAATTTTCCAGTTTCTCTTCTGTTATTGATTTCTAGTTTTATACCATTGTGGTCAGAAAAGATGCTGGATTTCATTTCAATGTTCTTATATTTGTTAAGTCTGGTTGTTGGCCTAACATATGATCTATCCTGATGACTGTTGCAAGTATATTTGAGAATATGTATTATTCCGGAGGGCCGGAACAAAAGCATGGATGGAGTGTTTGTGTGAACTAATATAAATTCATAGTAAACATCATTACATAAAAGGGTACGGTTTTTTTTTTATTTTTATTAGTTTTATTCATTTCAAACCCTATTATTATATTGCTATCAGGCCGTAGTTTGATCTATCCTGATGACTGTTGCAAGTATATTTGAGAATATGTATTATTCTACTATTGAATGTTCTCTATATGTTAGATTCTTTTCATCTAAAGTGTACTTTACATCAAATGGTCCTGTATTGATTTTGTCTGAGTGATCTACCTATTGTTGATAGGGGCATATTGAAATCCCCTATTATTATATTGCTATCTATTTCTCCCATTAATATTAGCTTCTTTATTTTGATGCTCCAACACTGGATGCATAAACATTTTCAATCCTCTTGATAAATTAACACCTTTATCATCTATCTATATAAAAGCTAATATGCAAATAGACTGAACGGCAGAACAATCGAACAACCAGTTACTATGATGTGCGCTGACCACCAGGTGGCGCGTGGAACATGGCAGGCATCAGCAGCAGGCAGCAGAGTGCAGAACATGGTGGGTGTCAGCCATGGCAGGATGGTAGAGCAGGTGAGTGGGGGCACCAGACCACAGCGGGGCACTGGTCGCTGTCATCAGGGCGAGCCTCTGGTGGTTACTGAAAATTCTTTGCTCCCGTGCGCCACGGTCACACCCGGCGCTCGCACCTGCTGCCAGCGCCAGCCCCACTTGCACCCGCTGCCAGGCTGAAGTCTGGCGCCAAGTGATCAGGGCCAGCACCGGACGCCAGCAGTGGGTACGAGCGGTGGCTGCTGACCCCAATCGCCCCTCAGGGCTTCTTTATCTCCCCCTGCTCCTGAGGGGTGATTGGGGCAACAGCAGCCACTTGCATCCACTGCCGGCTCCGGCCCCAATTGCTCCACGCCATCAGCGGTGCAAGTGGGGCCGGCATCATCAGCATGTGGGAGCGGTGGCAGCGGGAGTGGGGCTGCCGGCAGACTGGGTCCCGGGGGCCGCGGCAGGAGGGGCTGGGCAGGGACACAGAGGATGGGCCAAGACCCGCCCCTGTGCCCACTGCAGCCTCGTGGCCCATAGTTCCTTTCAAGGTGCACGAATTCGTGCACTGGACCTCTAGTTATATAATAACCTTGACTTTTTTCAAGTTTTTACTTAAATTCTATTTTGTCTGATATTAGTATCGTAACCTCTGCTTTCTTTTGGTTTCCATTTGCATGGAATATTTTTCATCCCTTCACTTTCCAGGTATGATTGGAGAATTAGTCCATTTACATTTAGAGTATTTTTTTTATAAAAAAAAGGGCTAGTAACCTTTTAATTCTTTTCTGGATGTGTAGATCCTTTGTTCCTTTTTTCTTCGGTTGCTCTCATGCTCTGTGATTTTCTGTAGTGGTATTCTTTGATTCCTTTCTCATTATCTTTTGTATATCCAGTATAAGCTTTTGCTTTGTAGTTACCATAAAGTTTACATAAAACATTCTATAGTCCATCCTAAGCTGATAACTTCACTGACATACAAAAGCTCTACACATTTACTTTCCCCCACATTTATATATTTTATTGATTTTTTACAGAGAGGAAGGGAGAGGGACAGAGAGCTAGAAACATCGATGAGAGAGAAACATCGATCAGCTGCCTCTTGCACCCCCCCCCCCCCACTGGGGATGTGCCCGCAACCAAGGTACATGCCCTTGACCGGAATCAAACCTGGGACCCTTGAGTCTGCAGGCTGACACTCCATCCACTGAGCCAAACCGTTCAGGGCACTTTCCCCCACATTTTGTTTTTGATATCACAATGTACATATTTTTATGTTGTGTATGCATTAAAATGTTTTGTAGCTAGACAAAATACTTCTGTCTTTTAACATTTATGAGAGTAATACGTTATTTACACATCACCATTACATAATATTCTGAATTTTACCTTTACCAATGAGTTTTATACTTTCATGTTTTCATATTACTGATTAGCTTTCATTTAAGCTTAAAGAAAAATTTTAGCATTTCTTGTAAAGATTGTAGTATTATATAAACTATTCCTCACAAAATGGAGCAACTGTATAATGTAGTGATTAACAGTATGGGTTTAATGCCAGTCAGACCTACATTAAGATCTAAGAATATCTACTGAATAGCTGTGTGGCCTTGGGCAAACCATTTAAAATATTTTTACCTGGAAAGTGGGAATACTACCAGCACCTCATAGAGTGTTCTGAATGTTCACTAAAATAATGCATGCATGGTATGAAGTAAGAAGCACAGCACATAGTAGGTGCTCATTAAATGGTTGCATTACTTTCTTTTCTTAAACGTTCAAACTGCATCAACTTACATTATTTGATATATCCCAAATATATCCAATGTGTTCTGTCTCTATGTCTTTGCTCATGTTATCCTCCTTACTCTATCATAATCTGTAAATTTTCCACTTTTAAAATCTACCTCAAATACCATCTCTTTTAAGAAGTTTTTCTGGATATCCCCAACCAGCTGCAATTTCTCCCTGCTTGACCTTAATGTCCTCTTAACTTCTGGTATGTATAACATTCTGCTTCATATTAAAGTGATGTGTAATGACTACTTCCTACCACTAGACTGGAAGCTATCTGATGGAAGAGGCATTATGTTTGTGTTGCCAGCAATGAATGAATTGATGATGGAAAAATTGCTTCTGTATATTGATTCCAAAATGCCTATAAAGTGCTTTACATGCAGGGATTTTTCATATCACTTACCTAATTTTGTTCAATTTCTCCTATACTTCTGTGAAGCATCTGGAACTGGATAAATATTCTAACAGATGGGAAAGGGATTAGTGAGCAATTTTTATTTGTAACAATACATTACAATGCATTACTAGTAAAATTGAATTTATTAAAGAAACCACCAAGGTCTGCAGAACTCCATTAAACAGTTCTAGACAACTTAATACAGTATAATCATTATATATAATTTGTAGTATTAAAGTGAAAATCGTGAGCTAAAGAAAATAAGAAAATTCCATATAGATTTTACATAAATTCTCCAAAGATTTTTGTATTTCATGAATGTTATTTTAGAATGCTATAGCAGAGCCTGAAAAAAAATAAGATCAATTTTTCTTGAATAGAAATATTACATAGTTCCATTGTTCAACAGAACAAAGGTCTTTAAGATGGAATACAGACAATGTGAATTCTTGTGAAGCATCAATTTTTATTACAATGTATATACATTTTATGACTGATGCATCCCAGATGGTAAAATTACAACATACCCAAGGAGTTCTGAACAATATAAGAATTTAATGAGACTGTGTGAATAAATACATACAGAAAAGGAATGAAGATAAATGGCTACTTATAATAGAAATTGCTTTTATTGTTTGTATGTGAATGAGAAAAATGACTGTTCTTCCAAACAAACAAACAAAATTGTCATTATTCTTTTGCTCTCCAACATTGTTGTTATAGGAAGTAATCCATTTTTAACCACAGGCTATCCCAGATAATACAACTCCACTAGGTTTGAGAAAAGTAATGGTATCTGTATTGCTGTCTTCAAAGTTGGGGCATTTCAGCCTTATAATTTCAATTTGAATCACTTCTATTTTCTAGATAATATCTCACCTGTAACCAATAATTATAAGACTGCATTACTGGCCCAGCTGGTGTGGCCCAGCAGTTGAGCATCAACCCAGGAACCAAGAGGTCATGGGTTCCATTCCCAGTGGGGGGCATGCAGCAGGCAGCCAACCAATGATGTTTCTCTCTCATCGATGGTTCTCTCTATCCCTCTTCCTTTCTCTCTCTCTAAAAATCAATAAGATCCTATTTTTAAAAAGACTGCATTACTAAACCTGCCTACTTTCAAAGAGAACTTGAATTAATAATTTTAATGTTATAAATTAAAATTTTATAATAATCAAGAGACAGTAGAAAAGGATGAGGACTCGGAATAAAAAAATATAGTTTCTAATCTTGGTTATACAACTTTATAGCTGTGTAATCTTCAGAAGGCCTCAGTGTCCCCATCTGTAAAGTAAGGAGAGTAGAGCTAGATGACCTCTAAAAAGTTGTCATGCTTTAATGGTTCATGATTGATGCATTCTGGCTGTTTTTCTTCAAAAATCTCTACTCCCTGTGCTGGATTATCAGCTCCTCTATGTTCTTTTTAGCCACATATCAGAGTTTAAATTTCACCAGCCCCCTTTCATCACTGTGTTAGTCTTGTTAGCTCTGAAGACTTGCTAAACTTCATTTTCTTTGCAGTAAATGTTGGTTTTCAGTGTTTATTCTGTCTTTGGTTCATATGTTATCTCCCTTAGGTAGGAAATCATATTAGTCTACAAGGTGTATTTCTTGCTAGTCATTAAAATGTGGCACTCTTCATCACCTTCAATCTCCATCTGGAGCCTTCAGACTGATGTCTTCCAGTATCTCATGAAAGATGCTTTTATCACAATCTTCGAGACAATTAATGATAGCAGATATAAATTCCCTTTGGCAAATGTTAGCAGACTGTTTCACTGACCTTCCCACCTAACCACCCAAATCTGATGTTATCAGCTCTGAAAATAGCGAAGTCTAAGAGGAGTCCATATTCTTCCAATTATTGGCTGTATAACTTTGAGAGTCATTTAAACTCTTGTAATTTTATCTGCAAAATTATTATTTCAGCCATAACCGATTTGGCTCAGTGGATAGAGCGTTGGCCTGTGGACTCAAGGGTCCAGGTTCGATTCCGGTCAAGGGCATGTACCTTGGTTGCAGGCACATCCCCAGTAGGGGGTGTGCAGGAGGCAGCTGATCGATGTTTCTCTCTCATTGATGTTTCTAACTCTCTATCCCTCCCCCTTCCTCTCTGTAAAAAATCAAAATATATATATTTTAAATTATTATTTCATAGAGAAGTTGTAAGGATGCTTTTCAAAAAATAAATAAATATAATAGTGAACAGTAATAGAAATAAAAATGCAGCTGTACCAAGGACAGTCAAGTTTGAAAGTTTTGCAGTACTCCCAAAGGGGGAATTTTAAAAAATTATTCTTAGAAAGATTTTATGAAGGATAAAAAATACTACAAAGAAGAAAGGAGAGGTCTATAATAGCAAAAAGAAATAGGGGTTCCACTGGGATGAATCTGAAGAAGTCACATATCAACCTAGCAAAGTTTAAAAACAATATATTTACAATTTCAAAATGATAAAGAATTATTTGACATTCTCTTACACTATTCAACGTATGAATTTAGGTGTACATAATTTTTGGTATATAACAATCAGTAAAACCAAAAGCTGGTCCCTTAAAAAGAAAAAATTCAGGAATAAATCATATCCTATATAATAAAAAGGTAATATGCAAATTGACCCTAATAGCAGAACAACCACTGGACCAGTCACTATGAGATGCACTGATTATTTCTTGGTCCCTTTCCCCGGCCGTCAAGCACTGATCACCCAATGGCAAACGGGAAACCGGGGGTGGGTGGCAGCGGGGGGCAGGGCGGGCTGCGGGCAGCTGGGGAAGATGGCCCTGATTGCAGGGCAGGCCTAGGGACCGTACCCACCCACGAATTT
Source organism: Myotis lucifugus (assembly GCF_000147115.1). NCBI lineage: Eukaryota > Metazoa > Chordata > Mammalia > Chiroptera > Vespertilionidae > Myotis > Myotis lucifugus. The sequence continues at coordinate 3,704,618 of NW_005871087.1, forward strand.
CATGCGCTGGGCCTCTAGTTAGATATATAACTATAGGACTTTAAAAATTTTAAATTACTAGAGGATACCTTGTATATATTTAACTCAAAAGGAAATTTAAGTTTCTTTCTGAGCATAAGAAAACAAATACTATGTTAATCTCATTTTAAAAAGTAAACTTGTAAAAACCCTACTTAAAGCAGCTAAGATCTGTGAAATGAATCAGATCTGTTAGAGAAAAATTAATCATGGACAAATATCCAATGAGAATTAATGAGTCCAAGACTGGTCCCCTGAAAGATGGCCTCACAAATGTGATGTCCTATAAAGCTCCATGGAAATTAACTATGGCCATCAATTCTGGCCAACAACATTTGGATCTCAGTGCCACCTCCAGCTCCCATTATGCCAGCCAGGAGGCTGGTGCTAGCCCAATCATGTATACTGATATGACTTACTGTGTTGCAATCCCACTACTAACACGCAACATCTTGAAGCTAACTGTATTCACAAGGCTTAGATTTTAGTTGGGCTGGGACTGCCAATCAACCTTGAATGCCATGCTCTCAGAATTGTACTAGAATCAAAGTTCTGCCACATTATATTACTACTAGAGGCCTGGTGCACGAATTCATGCATGGGTGGGGTCCCGCGGCCTGGCCTGTGGTCAGGGCTGTCTCACCCAGTCCTAGTCCCAACTGGGGCTGGCTGAGGGGGAGGGACCCATGGGAGCTTGGCTGGCCGCAGAAAGTTGGCTGTGGGAACACACTGACCATGAGGGGACAGCTCCTGCATTGAGCACCTGCCCCCTGGTGGTCAGTGTGTGTCATAGCTACCGGCTGGTTGTCCAGCTGTCTGATCATAATGGTCACTTAGGCTTTTATATATATACTAGAGGCCCGGTGCACGAAATTCATGCACTTGGGGGGGAGGGGGTCCCTCAGCCTGGCCTGCGCCCTCTCACAGTCTGGGAGCCCTTGGAGGATGTCCAACTGATGGCTTAGGCCCACCTAAGCCATCAGTTGGACATCCTTAGCACTGCCATGGAGGCGAGAGAGGCACCCACCACCACCACTGTGCTCGCCAGCTGTGAGCCCGACTTCTGGCTGAGCGGCACTCCCCCTGTGGGATTATACTGACCACTGAGGGCAGCTCCTTCGTTGAGTGTCTGACCCCTGGTGGTCAGTGCACATCATAGCGACTGGTCATTCCGCTATTCGCTTGATTTGCATATTAGCCTTTTATTATATAGGAGGATAGATTGTATTCTGGTCCCTGGTCATGCTAATGAAGTAGCTGGTGTTTCTCTAATATTCATTAAAAGCTCCATAGCTCATGGTCAACGTACTTCTACAATGAAGTTTGTCATAGGCCTTATTAGATCTCTATGTTTTGATTCAGGTGGAATGAGGCAAAAGAGATTCATCCACTGAACTACTGATCCCTGTCTGTGAGCTCTCTCTGAGAAATGCTACTCCAGCAGGGCTGAAGGTATGCTGCTTGGCACCTGCACTGTTTGCATGACATGCCGCATTACAGATTAAAGAAGGAAAACCATAAAATATTAACATTTGCCGCCCCAAAAGCATGTGAGAAAATCAATATTCATTCATGATTTTTACAACAAAAATAAAATTTCAATCTTGGACCATTTATATAAAAAAAAACTTCAGTGACTAAATAATAATGTAAAAAAATATAAAATAACATATATAACACTGAAATAAAAATGTATTTGTATGTAAAACACAAAAGTCATAGAAGATTGATAAACATGTTGAGATTCTGTGCAAATCCTATATAATAAAAATGTAATATGCAAATGGTCGTTATGCCATGAAGCGTAATGACCGACTGCGTAACTACCAGATCACGGATCAGCAGGAGGGTGGGGCAGCGAGCTACAAGCAGGCAGCGGAGAGCTACAGGAGGGGGCAGGGCAGCAAGCCATGAGATGGGGAGGGGAGGTGGTGGGGGAGCTACAGGAGGGTGGGGCAGCATGCGGAGAGCTACTGGAGGGCGGCAGCAGGCTACTGGCGCACGGATTCGTGCACAGGGCTACTAGTAAACTATAAAAACTCCATAAAATAAGTTGAAAGGCAAGAAATAGACAAGGATGAAATATTTTCAATATACAGACACTTCGATCAATATTCAGAAATACCTAAAGTATGAGGTGAATGTACTCAGTAGAAGAGCTTCAGGAAAGCAGGGAAGCCTCAAGGTTGCTTTTGTTTACAGTCTTTAAATTTTGTAATAAGACTAAATCTATTTAATATTCTAGTAAAAGTCTGATAATCGGAATCTAACAACATAAAAGCATGAAGCAGACTTGTGATTTCAAATATATTAATACAAAGTATATGACTACATAATACATTCCTTGACCAAAAAAAGTGGGGAGGTAGAAAAGAAAACTATGAGTGGGTATAGTAAAAAAGAAATACAGACATAGAGATAATCCATATTGTAGTATATTCTATCATCAATACTAGCCAAAATGTACCAAGTAATATTCAAATAAGGCTCATGAGAGAGATGATAATGACTAAGGCTCTTATACATATCAAAGTCTAAGGAGAGATCCCACCCAACTCACTTTGTAGTTTGTGTATATGGTGGCATGTGGTAAGTAGGTTTTTCCAAAAGGAAGAAGTATAGAATTTTAATTTTAGACTACTAACTATAAAATTACAGGATATCCATAAAAATGATTCATTGCTTACTGTTATACTATCCAAGTTTTAGAAGCCAGTTTTAAAAATCAGCGCTGAGTCACATTTTAATAAGGTAGGCAAAATGTTTTTTCCTAGTTATAAAAACTCTGAACTGGTGATGTTTCTTAACTGAACTTTTAGAAAAGTGACAATGACAATACATTGGTTTGGGCTCAAATGAGAGAGGTTTTTAATAAAGACTTTAGAACTAAAGAGGGTCACACTCAGGATTCACTAATCACTTAACATCGCAATATTTCAAAAGCCTGATAAAAGATCCACCCCAAAACCAACTCGCTCAGCATTAATACACACCTCTTTCTTCCAGAAATTTTATTTATTATGAAATGAAAAAAAATCCCAATAGGTTAAAGCAAACCAAATGCCCACTGTATAAATACTTCACAATGGTCAACTGAATCCAGAGCTGAAACTGAATTGTGCAGGTTTTCAGTGAAATCATCAGTCATCCTATCTAATAATAGAGAAACATGGTAATTAGCCATACCTCCGCTACCCTTCCCATTGGCTAATCAGGGCGATATGCAAATTAACTGCCAACCAAGATGGCGGCCGGCAGCCAGGTAGCTTGAAGCGAACATGAGGCTTGCTTGCTTCAGTGACAGAGGAAGCCAACGTTCTTCGAGTTGAAACAGTGTTTCGATTATAGAAGCCAAACAAACCAGATACCTGCTTTCAGCAGCCAAGGCCTCAAAGCTGGAGCCAAGCCTCAGAGCTAAAGCTGGCCCAGAATAAAAAAAAAAGAAAAAAGGACAGGTTTGGAGCTTCAGTCACCCGCCAGCCTGAAAACGGCCCTCAGCCTCTCACCCAGACTGGCCAGGCACCCCAGTGGGGACCCCCACCCTGAAGGGGGTGTGACCAGATGCAAACAGCCCTCAGCCCCTCACCCAGACTGGGCAGGCACCCCATTGGGGACCCCCACCCTGATCCAGGACACCCTTCAGGGCAACCAGCTGGCCCCCACCCATGCAC
>NW_005871087.1:3708515-3716722 GCF_000147115.1 Myotis lucifugus
TCTGTGTGTGACGGGGTAGAGCCATAACCTCCCCATCGTGCCCTGCCCTGAGTGTGACAGTGGGGTGCTCCAACCCCCTGATCGGCCCTGCTCTGTGGGTGATAGAGGGCAGTGCCCCAACCCCCTGATCCGCCCTGCTGTGTGTGACAGGGGGCGGTGCCCCAACTCCCCTATCGGCCCTGCTCTGTGCGTGACAGGGGGGAGCTCCCCAACCCCCTGATGGGCCCTGCTCTGTGCGTGACAGGGGGGAGCTCCTCAACCCCCTGATGGGCCCTGCTCTGTGCGTGACAGGGGGGAGCTCCTCAACCCCCTGATGGGCCCTGCTCTGTGCGTGACAGGGGGGAGCTCCTCAACCCCCTGATCGGCCCTGCTCTGTGCGTGACAGGGTACGGAGCCCCAACCCCCAATGGGCCCTGCTCTGTGAGTGACAGGGGGCAGCGCCCCAACCCCCTGATCGGCCCTGCTCTGTGCGTGACAGGGGGTGGCGCCGCAACCTCCCCATCGACCCTGCCTTGAGTGTGACAGGGGGCGGTGCCCCAACCCCCCAATCGGCCGTACCCTGAGCGTGACTAGGGGTGGCATCGCAACCTCCCGATCCGCCCTGCTCTGTGCATGACAGGGGGCAGCGCCCCAACTCCCCAATCTGCCCTGCTCTGAGCCCGACCAGGGGCTGCACCTAGGATTTGGCCTGCCCTCTGCCACCCGGGAGCAGGCCTAAGCCAGCAGGTCGTTATCTCCCGAGGGGTCCCAGACTGCGAGAGGGCACAGGACGGGCTGAGGGACCCCCCACCCAGAGTGCACAAATTTTTGTGCACCGGGCCTCTAGTATAATATAAATAAAAGCCAACTATTTACATATGTGGTAAAACCTCTAAGAAATGTACCCCAAGAAGCATTAACCTTTGTGCTGTGTCATCATGATGACCTACACACTTTATTTTTCATATAGTGTAACATTTTAATAGAATGTATTAGCTACTACATGGTGGTGCTTTGGTATATTCCTACAAGATCCCTTATCTTAAAAGTGTGAGTTTTCCCAAAGAGGAGCTTTGGTTCTGCTTTAGAAGTGTCATATAAATTAAATACCTTATCAAATATTAACACAGAGGGAGGTAACACAGGATGCAACACAGATAGTCAAGTTACCTCTTTGTATATTTAGGAATTACTTTCTCCTTCAAGGTACTGACACTAGAAAGCTTAGTCTGTCCTATATATTTCACTAGTAAAGGTTTGAGTGATTAGAACCTTGGCAAAACCTTAATTCAAAATTATTAATACTTCCAGTGACAAGCCTATGTGACCAAGTTACTACAAATTTATATTTATCAGGAAAAACAAGTATAGGCAATAATCATTTAAAAATGCTTCAACCACTACTTTTCAATATAGAAGTATAAAACTACATAGAGTTTATCATACAATTAATCTTATCTCTGTCCCCTGAAATTCCCTTCATTCAATTCATTAGAAGGGGATTTAAAGACTTAAGAACACTTTATAGCAGCATTCAGCTTTCCTATGAAATTCTCAGTATCTTAACTATTAATGTAAACTGGTTTCTATTTTAGTAAGCTAGATACAGTACTTAACTCTGGCTTCAGAGTTTGTAGAAATGAAGAAAAGAACCACCAATTCAAAACCATTCTAGAAATTGCCTTTTGGAGAACAGTAAAAGTCAAAAATGGGAAAGCCACTGTTAAGGGATGAATTATATCCCCACTGATCCCCAAATTTTTTATGTTGAAGTCCTAAACCCCAGTACCTCAGAATTTAACTGTATTTGGAGACAGGGTATCTAAACAGGTAATTAAATTAAAATGAAGTCATCAGGGTGGGTTTTAATTCAGTATCACTTGTGTCCTTATCAGAGGAGAAAATTTGGATACAGAAACCTGCAGACAGAAGATGATGCGAAGACCCAGGTGCAAGACAACCAAGATCCTTAACTCAAGGATCTCAGAAAGATCCAACCCTAAGGACACCTTGCTTTGACTTCCAGCCTCCAGAACTGTGAGAAAATAAATTTCTGCTGTTTAAACCACTTAGTCTGTACTATTTTGTTATGGTAGCTTTGGTGAACTAATACAACCACTTTTCCGAAATTTGGTTCCTCTTCTACATAAACCTCAGGCACCACTCCTCAGTGGAAATGGTTAGAGGCTCTGGCCGCTGTTCCTTCAGCTTCTCAGACACTGCTTTCTTATTGCTGCAGCAAGGTTTAAAAGGATTTCCCCAAATTGTCTTTTATAGATAAACCCACAACATATTTCCTGCCTTTTCCAACATGTGAGGTTAAAATGAAAAAGACAGGTGTTCTTATTAGAATCGGAAGCCATCTGCATGAGAGCCATCATCTGACTGGTAACTGCAACAGGAGATGGGGCTAGAGAAGTACTTCAGGTGGTACCATGGGCATCAGAATCCGGAGGCTGACGTTCTTCTCACAGTTCACTGATCTGGTTGCTTCTTTATCCTGTTTCCAAGTAAACTTTTCACTTTCTTTGGTGTCAATACAGAGAGTTCAGGCTGGGCCCTGACCTTGTATCTACCACATGATTCCAGTTTTTTGTTTTGATTTTTTTTTTATCCTGCCAGCAGCTTTTCCTTTCTTTTCACAAGTAGCACTCAGCCACTGTGAAAGTCTTCTGGAGTCTCACGTAACTGCAAACAGCTCTGAAAGTCATTTCATCATTTACTGTCACTAAACTAAGAACTGGAGAACCTAGCTCTGCAAATACAGCAACCCTCTCTACTTCAGTATGTCTTTGGCTTGTAAAACTAAACATCTTTTCTTCTAGAAATAGTCTTCCAAAAGCAGCCATTCCACACTCATCTTCTCTTTTTCCTCTTGCATCCTTAGTGATTATTTAAAACCTTTATAAATATCCGGATATCTTCCTCATTCTCAAAAGATAAACTTTCCACCTACATTACAAGAAAATATCCATCCCTTTTCACCTCAATACCTAAAAGCTTACCTAAAACTGTTCTCATTTATTTGCTGCAGTTTCAGACCATTATGTTTTCTTTGTTGTGAAATAAGAAAGGAAGGAAGGAAGGAAGGAAGGAAGGAAGGAAGGAAGGAAGGAAGGAAGGGAGGGAGGGAGCGAGCTAGGGAGGGAGGGAGGGAGGTAGGGAGGGAGGAAGTGAGAAAGGAAGGAAGGAGGGAAGGAAGGAAGGAAGGAAGGAAGGAAGGAAGGAAGGAAGGAAGGAAGGAAGATGGATTTCTTGATTGCCAAGCTGGCATGATTCAGTGATTGAGGTCATGGTTCCAGTCCTGGTCAGGGCACATGCCCAGAGTTGCTGGCTTGATCCCCAGTGTGGAGCATGCAGGAGGCAGCCAATCAATGATTTTCTCTCATCATTGATGTTTCTATTTCTCTCACCCTCTCCCTTCCTCTCTGAAATTAATAACAATGTATATTTTTTAAAATAAATACTTCTTGAGGGTTTGATATGAGCCCAGGCAAAGATAAGATCCCTCTCCTCAAGTAATATTAAGCACTATTATGAGACAACTACAAAATGCTGTGGAAGCACATAAAGCACACCTGAGACTTTCCAATAGGCCAGGGGTTTATCAGGCTACTTAGGAGAAGTGATGTCTAAGCCAACCTGAAAAATGATTAAGTAGGAGTCAATGTCCCTACTATGTGCCCCAGCGGTCTCTACACCCTCTGCATACCATTTATCACGTCATGAAAATCCACTTATGGGAAGGTTAATTTCTATTTTGTTAGCATCTAAAGAATACTTGCCAAAGAGGAGCATTAAATATTTATAATATTATGAAATAATTGAAATAATATGGACCTCAGAGTTAGACTGACCTAACCAGTGCTGATATTCAAAACATGTAGCAATGAGGATGGCTGTATCAATTGAATAACTGTAGTTCTGGATTTAAATTCTGGCTCCATTTCCTATGATATTTTTAAGTGAAGGCAAGCCAGTTAAATGATCTGAACATAATTTTATCATGTGTACATGATGAAGGTAATAATAATTTATAGGATGAAATTTTAATTTTAATGATGAAACAGCATATGAAAAAAACCCATTTCAGTGCCTGGTACACTAAAGACCAATAATAAATGTTTTACTTCATTGCTAGACTGCTTTAAAGTGAGTTATAGTTGTAGTTACATTAAAAAATTAAAATATGCAGAAACCAATGCAAAATGAAAGCACTCTAATTATTTCGTCTTACCTTCATGATTTTTCTCCAATGCACAACTTAATTTGGATTTTAAGCTTTGAAATGCATTTATCCTTAATCTTCTCTATGATATAAATTTAACATTGACTGTTCATTCATTTATCTAATTAACAGTGCCTTTATGTCAACTGTAGACCATATTTAATGATTCAACAGAAATTTATTAAGAGCCTATTATCAGTGCAAAATCATATTTATCTTTATCATTCAGAGATTAGTTTATGCAGATATTGCTGGATAGCTTATAGCTTAATAAATGCTCCAAGATGCTTAATAAATTTTTTTTTGTTTTAATAATGTAGATAACTGATGGTTTTCTTCTAATATCAGCAATCAAATTAGAATGAAAAGAAACAATTCATTTCCATACTGAAAGGCTGATATCTTTTGCAGCAACTATATTCTTCTGTTTTACAATTTTTCAAGGGAAACATTTATAATTAGAAATCGGATTAACTGTGCTAAATGCCAACTTCAAAACATAGTAATCAATCTATATATTTTAGGTCTATAACAGATGGTTGTGAGTATCCAGGTTACTCAGTATATTGAAAATAACTGATCCAACAAAGATAATTAAAATTAAGCTCTTCAGACTGTCAACCAAATGTAATAGTGCCATAAGCGGTCTAGAATTATATCCATAGGTTGAACAAGGAGAGTATTAATTTCAGGCTGGCTTAGTTATTTCTTCCTTACATGTGGCCATTCTCAATTGACCTTTATGTAAGCTACTAGAGGCCCGGTGCACAAAAATTTGTGCACTCGGGGGGGGGGGGCGGTCCCTCAGCCCCGCCTATGCCCTCTTGCAGTGTGGGACCCCTCGGAGGCTGTCCACCCCAGTGGGGACCCTCACCCCATGGAGGTTTGGCCAGCTTGGGTGAGGGGCTGATGGCTGTTTTCAGGCTGGCCACACCCCCTTTAGGGTGGGGGTCCCCACTGGGATGCCTGGCCAGTCTGGGTGAGGGGCTGAGGGCCATTTTCAGGCTGGCCAAGCACTCTGGCAACGTAAGCTCCCAGCCTCTCCTTTTTATCTTTTTTTTTTTTATTATGGGATTTATTTACCTTCTATAATTGAAACTTTGTTGCTTTCAGTAGAGCTCAGAGCCAGCTCCTGCTTGCTCCAGCTCCGTGGCCACGGCTGGCTGAAAGCAGGTATCTGGGGTTTATTTACCTCCTATAATTGAAACTTTGTTGTTTTCAGTGGAGCTCAGAGCCGGGCCTCGGCGGGGAACCTTGGCTTGAGGAACTGTATTAAAGGGTCGCGGCATTAGGAAGGTTGAGAACCACTGGTTTAAAGGAATAAACAAGAAAACGGTCGTTACAGGCAGATTTCCCTCATTAGCCACCAACTGGCAGCAGTGACGCTCCTCGCCACGCCCTCACCTAGTGTTTTGGCCACTGGCGGGGAACCTTGGCTTCCTCCATCACTGGAGCAAGCAAGCCTCCTGCTCGCTCCAGCTCCGTGGCTGCCGGCCGCCATCTTGGTTGGGTTAATTCGCATATAGTCGCTCTGATTGGCTGGTGGGCGTGGCTTAAGGTGTAGCAAAAGTACGGTTAATTTGCATGTTTGTCTTTTATTAGTATAGGATATTAGCTTGGAAGTCACATAGCTCATTTGCTGAAAGACAGAATGTTGTGGAAGAATAGTCTTTAATTAAGTTTACCACTTCCTTTATCAGCGGTTCTCAACCTGTGGGTCGAGACCCCTTTGGCGGTCAAATGACCCTTTCACAGGGGTCACCTAAGACCATCCTGCATATCAGATATTTACATTACGATTCATAGCAGTAGCAGCATTACAGTTATGAAGTAGCAACGAAAATAATTTTATGGTTGGGTCACAACATGAGGAACTGTATTTAAAGGGCCAGAAGGTTGAGAACCGCTGCAATAGGCTATCAGCAGATTTCTCAGCAAAAACTCCTATTGTCCAAGAGAAAGTGAATTGACATATTCAAAACACTAAAAGATAAAAATTTCCAGCCAGGAATATTCTATCCAGCAAAGTTATCGTTCATCTATGAAGGAGATATAAAGGCTTTCTCAAACAAAAGTGGAAGGAAGTTCACTACCAGTAGACCTGCCTTATAAGAAATGTTGAAAGGAGCTCTTCTACCTACAATGAAAAGGCAAAAGTCCTACCTCCATGGTGGACACCTGTCAGCCTGCTCTGTGCCAAAGCTCCTGAGCTCCCTTTGATAACATGCTCATACCCAGTTCCTCTCAGGATATCTGCTGAAATCCCTTGTTCACTGATTATTCTCCAACCCTCTCCTTTTCTGTTATGTGCATATTTTCTTTTCTTTTGAATTGTAGTTTTAATAGGAAAAGATAGAAATATATCTGTCTGTAATCTTGAACAGAACCTGACAATTTGCTTTAACAGCATTATAAACATTTCCCCATGTGATTAAATGTCTACACTAAAACTATAATTTTAGTTTTGAAGCTAAACTTATATTCTTTACTTACTCTGATTTTGTTAACATTCTTCAATATTTTACTAACTAAACCATACCGCTTGGTTTTTAATTTTTTTCCCCTTTCGGCTTCCCTGATTGGCTATGGATGAACTTCAGGAATTAACTATTAAATTTGAACCGCACACTATCGAAGCAAACGAACAGGATTCTTGTCCACTATGTTAAAAACACTGGTCTCGTCCATGCCCCGGCCCAACACACGGAAGCGAATGGACTTTCTAGATGAATACAGGAATACAGATGTTTAAATATTTTGAACACACCATGTAACTAAGTAGTGGTCGTTATTCCTAACAGCTGTGCATTTTTCAGAAGCCTAGAGGTGAGTCCGTGCTTGGATGAGCTGACAGTTGGGCTGACGAATTAAAAGGCGATGCAAAAATACCGCCAAAAGCACACACACCTGTAACAACATTTAAGCCCCCAGTGGCCAAAACACTAGGTGAGGGCGTGGCGAGGAGCGTCACTGCTGCCAGTTGGTGGCTAATGAGGGAAATCTGCCTGTAACGACCGTTTTCTTGTTTATTCCTTTAAACCAGTGGTTCTCAACCTTCCTAATGCCGCGACCCTTTAATACAGTTCCTCATGTTGTGGTGACCCCCAACCATAAAATTATTTTCATTGCTACTTCATAACTGTAATTTTGCTACTGTTATGAATCGTCATGTAAATATCTGATATGCAGGATGTATTTTCATTGTTCGCGACCCACAGGTTGAGAACCGCTGCTTTAAACCGACACAGCCCTGGAGCTTGAGGGGCTCCACTGGCTGCGACCCCCCAATATAACAACTTCAATGACTCCTAACTCCACAGCTCAAGCATGTCATCCAGGAAAAAACAAAGGTGGTAGCAATTCCAGGGCAGCTGGTACAATCCCCAAATCCCAAAGCTTTGTCCTAAATTCAACCAATTTCATCTTTTGAAAGACAGCAGTGTGCGGAGTAAACTATGGGACGCTCAGCAAACGCGCCGAGTTTGCTTCAAATGATCGCCGAAGGGTTCGAGTCAGCGTCCAGGAAGCAGAGGGGTGAACGGCTCCCCACGCACCCCCCCGACTCCCCGTCCGCCACCCGCACCCTCCACGCGCGCGTGGATCCAGGTTTCCCAGCCTCCGCGAGGGACAGCGCGGTCAGCTCGTGAGGGCGGCTGCCAAGCCGAGCGAAAACGCCAACACACACGCCCGGAGATCCCCGACTTGACGCTAAATTGAAAAGGAACGCGGCTTAGACGACCACTTGTGGAAGGCCCCCGAAGCCCCCTTCGCAGCCGAGAAACAAGGCTTCTTTACCCAACTCTTCCAGCCCCGCCTTCCTTTCTTCGGTCGGCCGCGGGCCCGGCCGGCCGAAAACTCAAGGGGAAACGTAAGAAGGGCAAGGCCAACTTTCTTCCTTCTCCCCGCCCCTTTTAAGCTCCGGCTCCCTTGGGGCCTTGAACTTCGGGTTTTCTGGGGTGGCCCCCAGGCCCCGAGCGGCGGAACCGGGAAAGCCCCCTTT